>NW_023596297.1:29709083-29764281 GCF_011947565.3 Pollicipes pollicipes | reverse complement strand
CATTCAGTCCTGTATACATTAGTACATCTTAGAGACGCACCGTTTCAACCCATCAATCCACCACATCTGACTCGACAAGAACCAGCGGATTTTGGCCGGGCAGTGGGTCACAATTTTGGGTTTTTTGGAGCTATAATCTCAACCAATAACTTAAGGCATTTTTGCCTGCACTTTAATTGCAAAACCTGCAAAATTTCGGGTTTACTATCACACACAATTTAGCTATGAGGTAATAATATTTGAATTTGTCTGTCAATGACCCAAGCGATATGTGGATATGTCTCGGTGGACACGAAACAACAGTAAACAAGGTTGCACACATTGAACAATTCTTGCTAGCATCTCATCGATAACGTCAACAATAACTGCCCTAATTTGCAAAGCTCGTCTTGATATCATTGAGAAGCAACCAGGTGTGTCCTTCACACAGACACAACAATATTCATGCGCTTGGTTGTTACTGTAAGGGTGAAGTGGACTTAGATTCTCGTGTTTCATACACAGGCTATGCTTTAAAATCGAGCAATATCAATTATATATAAAACAACCGGGAAACTGTGGGATTTGATTGCCTTATTCTCGCTCACTGTTCAATATCATTCGAGTTAATGCTGTATCACACGCGCAACAGTTGTCTAAATCTGAATAGTGGGAATGTAGAGCTTGTCTGTTTAAGCCAGTGCTTTTGCGTCCATACAAGAACATACAATTTACAAGCACTGGTAGCGAAGGCTGTTACGTACGATACCTTCCATCTATACTGCAATTACTATTACTATTCAGCTGATATGCAGCACATGCAGATTTTTGTTGATTGCTTGTACCATCTCTTCGATATCTGTGGACCAGCTTGTGTCAAAAATATATTTCAACATATGACGTCCATCAACGATTCGATGTATTCTTGACAGTTACAGGAGCAGGCTTTGTGAACGGATGTCTTAGATTTGCTCTGCTAACTTTTCCTGTCTGTCGAAGTATTGCTTTAGCATTTAACAACATCTCGTGGGTTGTTGAGGTGTCGCCATATGTCAATAATGTCAGTTGATTGACACAGATAGCATTCTTGGACAAAATGTTACCACGATCCTTGTACACAGTATCACGAGGCGCGGCGGCGGTTATTCTGAAAGGAAATAAGCATAGTTATCCGAGGGAAATGTGGATTATTTCAAAGCTTTTGTGTGGTACTTATTTCCGTGTCGTTGCATGATGCATCCACTTCCGAACAAGCAACACCACATAAGGGCCTGAATTTCTTTCCTGAACCCGCGTTATGCTATTGCAGCTTTTGTGATGCATTCTGTGAGGTAGACGAAGTGAAAATATCCTATTCTGGCGACGGTTTCAGATAAAAAATCCTTTCACTTCTCTACGACTGTAAATAATATGTTCTCGTGTAAAAATGTAGCAAAACTGGAGAGCCCTCCAACGGTTTGAAATGTCACGCATTTTGTTGACTCTGTCTGGGCAAAGCCATCGGTTGATGCAGGCAATTTCAGAAGACTTAGATCATTGATATGGTTTACTAGTTACGGCTAATGTTATTGAGAGGTCCATTTCAATTCTACCCTCCCCTTTTCATTTTCTTGCTGCAAACCGGGTGGTGTTTTGGATCTTCCATCGTGGCGTTTAACATGGTATTCGGCATCATGGAAATTCCAAAGCCCAGGCGTTTTATTACTGCTGTCTCAACCCCACCACTGGTGTCAGGCAAACAAGGCTGTGCATCAGATTGCACTGATGGCACATTTCATGCGCATTTAATGTAATAAATATTCAGAATTACTCAGTAAAAAATTGCAAAAGCACATCGCACTTACCTCAATGTTTTCGTGTTAGTGCCAGGTCAGTATGATAGCACAGTGGGCTTTTGCGATCAAGATCTCTGGCTGGCCGGGGTGGGGTGAGCTGCGGTCAGGGGCGGATCTAGCCTGGAGCTTTTTTTTGGGGGGGGGGGGCAACCGCTCGTCGCCAGCTGGCTGGTGTGGGATCCGAGGTCCAGTGCATGGTGCCTCTCGCGAGTACATAGTAGGGACACCATTCAAGCACCGAATTGGTTTTGAATCTTTTATATACAGCATGCATGTTTAAAAAGCTCGTAACAAAAGATATTGCTTTCAAGGGTCAGCTGGTCAGATGGGGTTTATTGCAAATGGTGATAACAGACGGTAAGTAAACGAAACTTTTATGAAGTTGTGGGAATGTTTTGGGGACCCAAAACATACACTCAGAGTTTTTGGGAGGGGCATGACCCCGTCCCCCCCCACCCCCCTCCAGGATCCACCTATGGCTGCGGTCTGCCACTTTTTTGAACAGGTGCATCTAAATGTTGAAAGTAAGACGGTTTTATACTTCTTATCGTCATTCACTTGACTGTACATTTCGGGGTGCCGCACTCCTCCCACAACGCTTGAGAGGTAGAACCATGTGTGCAGTGCATGCTCAAAAAAAGTCTGTATCGTTAGCGGCGCCCTCGTCCCGCTGCGCGGAGAGCTCTCCCATTATCGAGCCAGCCGTGTATCTGCAGATACGTCGCCGAGTGGCGGGGCAGCCCAGCCCGTCCCTCCCCTGTCCTTTCCGGCCGGGATCACGTTATAGGCTATATTTAGCACCGAGACATGGAAACGCTCTCGGCGGCGCGTTAATCCCGATATCGTAGTGAGCAGCGCTGGACATTGTGCAAACAGTTCGGACTCCACGCGGCGGACGGGGGGCTTATATAACGTGGCAAGCAGCGGTTTCGTGAGATAACCCGTGGTAGCAGGGAATGTTTCGCCTAGTGATGGGTTAATGAACTAAGAAGGCGGCTGCACGCTTACATGTTATACACAGATATATCTGTGCCACGTCTGGAAACATTTGCCATTGAGTCGCTCAACCACGAAGACTATTCGGACAAGCTCATGTGGAACCGCTGGAAAGAGATGTTTTAATCATAGCGTGACTACACTTCTGTTGATCGGTACCTTTCGTAAGTGTCCATAAGTTTCATCGGCAGTCCAGCAAGCTACTCAAGATGGCACGATAGCCGTTGACCAACGGAAGTGAATGCTCTCCACGCCTCCTACTCGGCTTATGTCCCCCCCCCACACACACACACCCCCCTCCCCCCACCCGTTTTACATGCCCCGCGCCTGGTGGCCGAACAACACTCCTGATTAATGCATGCCCTCATTCATTTGACCATTTTGCCATCCCTGTTAAGCTCGGCTTCGCCTTCGGTTTCCATGCTTTCATTACCGGTAAGATATCTCCACTCATGGTGCTCCAGCCTCCGCTTCTGGTCAGCATGCCCTCCCTCCTGGTTTTCGTGCTCCCGTCCCTGGTTGAAACGCCTTGGCTCTGGCTTCCGTGTTTCTTCTCCTGTCGTGTGCGCCTCAGTTCCCAGGGCCCAAGCCTCCACTCCTGGTCTAAAGGCCCTCTCTCCCGGTCAGGGGCTAAGCCTCCGCTTCTGGTATACGTGTCTCCACTCTTGCCGCTCTCGCCTCCGCTTCTGTCTAAACGTCTCCTTTTCTGTTAAACGTCTTCTCGCCCCCGCTCCCAAGTCTTCGCGCCCGGTGCATAACTCTCCGCTCCCGGCGTCCAACTCCCCTCTCCCGGTGCTCAACTCTCCGCTCCCGGCGCTCAACTCTCCGCTCCCGGCGCTCAAATCTTCGTTCCCGGTGCTCAAATCTCCGCTCCCGGTGCCCAAGTCCCCGCTCCCGGTGCTCAAATCCCTGCTCCCGGTGCTTAAGTCCCCGCTCCCGGCGCCCAAGTCCCCGCCCCCGGTGCCCAAGTCCCCGCTCCCGGTGCTCAAATCTCCGCTCCCAGTGCCCAGTCCCCACCTGGGAGCGTCCCGGGCCGTACGTCGGCGGTCGCGGGCCGACCGAGCCGATATCTGTGTACGATCGCAGACGTACGGACTGACGGCTGTCACTGGCCGCATACAGCTGTCCGCCCGCCCATCAGATAGGTGGGGCCGCGCCGTCCCGGCCGGTGACGGCGGCGGCGGCGGCGGCGGCGGCGGCGGCGAGTGGGCGGACCGCCATCACGGGCTCCGAGCCTCGCGTCACCGCCGACCGTCGGCTCGGCGCTCAGAGCTCAGAGAGATCCGGCTCTGATCGGTGCGGGGCTCGCGCTGCACCTGGCGGAAGGAGGCGTGTGGGGTGGGGCAGGCATTCAGGGAATGTATGCCCGTGGGGAATTAGGTGCAGGCGTGCTTTTGCGTTTGATTTGATGGTGTTTGGTCTGATAGGGATGGCCTTCGATTTGCAGAGTAATGGAATTTTGCTTGTAAGAAAGATGGGACCGTTACATGCACATGGACAGCTTCTCTCATGAGCCACGTGGTGTCAGGAAAGATCGCTTCTAAAAATGCATTCTGCATGTGTATGGGCGTGTTTTTGATCGGCAAGACCATATAGGATTGTAATGCTTGTTATGATTGACCTCAGTGATTGTTTACGGTAGCGTGCCACCTTTTCGTACTTTTCCCTTATCACTAAATCATATGCAATCGACTTGATAGGCAATGCCAATTTTCTTAAAGTCCTGAATATTTCAGGACCGTTACCTGAAGTAACTGCTCCGGTGGTTGAAATTGCATTGACTCCCTGCTGACCGCTATGTAAGTAATGCTTTTCATTTGCTTTGCGCTCTCTAACATGCGTGTGCTGTAGTGTTTTCAATACACCAATCGATCAACAGGCTTGTGTAATAAAAGTTACGAAAGCTTTAGACAATCTCTTTAGGGAGGGGTGTCAAAAGTGTAGCGTTAAGTAAGTCGTCTGGTAAACCAGGGGTGCATGGTTCGATTCTCCGCGGTACCCGCCTTTCCTGTCGGGATGAGAGGCAGGCGACACCATATAGCCTCAGCAAATAAGTGTGCAGTAAAGCGACAATCGCACACACTCTATGCATGAAAAAACATATAAATCTGATTCAACGGAACGTAAGACTATGATGTTGGTTTCTCCCCTGTGGCGTTGAGAAGAGTAGCTCTTTTTTACAGGGCATTTTGGCTTTGGGAAACACGCATTACGTGGCCTATAATGACGCACTGGTTCAGACTTCACCCAATTCGTTTCTTGGTAAATGGCCTTCGCTGTCCTTTGTGAAATTACGAACGTTCATTTGCATTGACGTCAACCATACCAGTAGAAGTCCAAATTTCAAGCCCGCAGGTCCGCGATGTGCGGGCTTAGACAGCTCAAAAGCGTCACCTCTAGTTCGTACCAGATGACGACAGTCCTCAGCAGACTCCGCCGCTGTCAATTTTGGTGGACAAGTTTCAGACCCTGCGGCTATAAAGGAAACAAAAAGTGTAGTGTTGTGACAAAATGTTTACAGCGTAATTGGAAACTTGCAACTGTTGAACGTGTTGTATTGGCACTTTCCAGCATCATCATTTGACTTATTGGTCAAGAGGTTTCATCAGAGTACGTGTTTGAAATATGCCCGAAAAGTGAGACATTCCCTCCCTTTAAATGTTGCAGTCACTGCGACCATGAGTCCAGTGTCAATTTATCTATAAGAGACGTAACACGCGCGAGGCACCCAGCTTCAGCAAATCTCTGTTCCGGTGTAAATGTGGCCCGCTGTGTCAAAGCGACAACTTGTCGCCCCTCTCCCTCCCTCCCCCTCCCCCTCCCCCCCCCCCCCCCCGACGTACTTGCCATCCTCCGGGAAACTGGATTTTTGTTAGTATTGCGTCAGATAAACTTGTTTTGTTACTCGCCTGTAATGGCTGTAAACTCGCCTGCTCTCGCCTCCCCCCCCCCCCCTCCCCCCAGCCTATGAACCCCCACATTCACGCTAACCCCCATTGCAGTGCATCACCATCTCGTTCACCCCTGCCTGGTAACAACGCCTCACAGGGCCTCAAACGCCTTTCAGGGCTTTCCAGGAAACTTTGTGCGCGCACTGGTCTGGAAGGTCGGCTCACCGGGAAAGCTCCACCCTCCAAGTCGGCAGCATCAATGTCGGCTGCATTGGGGCACAGAGTCCACAGAATATAAGCCTACCCGCATCGCTGTGGAATGGAAAGAATTGCGACTTATTTGATCATTAAACTCCCCGGGGTGAGCCAGTTCCCGTGATGGTGGCATTGCATTGCCGCTGCGCACATTCTTATGACGCCCAGCTGTATCCCGGACAGCGCCACGACGCCGCGGGACCCTCGTTTTTGGAGCACGAGCCATTGAGCCTGAACAGGACCCGCCGCTCGGGCGCGCACCATTAGCCGGCGGCGACGGAGTGCCGCGTCCGCGGCACGCGGCGCGCCTGCGACAGACAGTTGGGGGCCGGAGCGGTGTCCGTGTCAATCCGGGAACGGAACGGTGTTCTTGTCAGTCCGGAAACAGTGTTCGTGTCAGTCCGGGACCGAAGCGGTGTCCGTGTCAGTCCGGGACCGGAGCGACGTCCGTGTCAGACGCTACCACGGACCCCCGCCGGTCCGTCTGGAGTGTGCCACCACAGCCTCTGACACATGACACACGACCCTGGGAGCGGTAGATTGGAGCGCACTGCATTAGTGCGTCAAACGTCGTCCTGTGTCTCCTTCTGTCTCATGAACCTGTGTCTCCTGCTCCTGTCCCCCGAGCCTGTGTCTAGCCCGAACCTGTGTCTTCTGAACTAGCCCGTCAGCGCCAGAGCGCCACCAACGCTACCATACTTCCGTTGCCAGGCTTTGATGGGCGCTGTGCAAATTTTTTGCGTGAACAGCGTTCAGCGACGAAGATCTGCGTGCAGCGGCAGTGGCGGCGAACAGCCGTTTATGACAATCTGTATAGAATTTCACATGAAGGATGTGCACAGCGAAACAGCACACGAGGCCCGATCAAAACAGCTCGACGAATGTGCACATCGTTCATGAATCATGAGATATGCGATTTACTTGCTACGAGTCCTCGTGGGTTTCGTGTTGGCGAAGTAATGACTAATGTATGTCTGCGGCGCGTTTTGCTTCCAGACGCATGTGTTGTGCGCAAATATCGGTCTCAAGTATGCATTAAAATGTGTAAGGCATTTCCCACCAGCATATATATATATATATATATATATATATATATATATATATATATATATATCATGGTTTATGCTGTTTAACTCAGACAACACGCATTCATGAGTGTCGAATAGCACGCCTCGCTTGCTCATCGCCTCCATATGTCAACATCAGGGCATTACAGTTCATCACCTCTGCTTCCAGGGTAGGAGCTTTACACACTTGGTGTGGACTGTAAAATCATGTCCTCGAAAAACCCAGCGACCTTTCGAGTATCCTGCTCTTTTCAGTAAGCCTGTGAAATCCCGACGCCTTATTACAGTCGGAAAGGTCAAGGACAGCAAAGGCAGTTACACAACCCGAAAAGTAGCTCAAAGCTCCACCTGCATCGACCTCAGTTCGCGCCCATAATTGCCCTGCATCGCATCTCTCCATTTCTATCGTGCATCCACGCCACATGTCACGTGTGGTCTCCACGGAGCACCCTGTCAGCCGCGTCGGGCTGCACGTGGCGTACGTGACACCCGGTCACGCGTGCACGGCCGGCACGTGCGCGACGACCTGTGCATGCCGGCGCGTGAGGTGCTCGCGCGCGGGCGTGCCGATGATCGGCCGGAGGGAGTGTGACGTAGGCAGCAGGCTGGTGTGGTCATACTGGCGCACGCGGCGCGACTGCCGAGTACTCCTGGTAAAGTACTGCACTCCCCATGCTGGTACACTTGAGATAGACATCAGTACAATAATCCTACGCTGTGGAGCAGGATTATTTATTCATTACTCATTATTTATTTATTATTCATTATATATTTATTATTTATCAAACAGGAACATTCAATTCGGCGGGAGTTCCCCGAGGTTTTAAGCGAGCATGCCACATTTTTGTACTTTTCCCTTATTGTTAGATCCGACGCGTACGATTTGATCAGTGGCACCAATTTTCTCAATATCCATCTGAATAGTTCAGAGTTTCGATTTGAAGAAAGCACTGCTGCGGGAGAAACGTCATTGGACTCCCTGCTCATCACTATTAAACCAATACATTTAATCTGTCTTGCTTTTTCAGGATGTGTGTTTTGTAATGCTTGAAACTCACTAATTTGTCAAAATATTTGTGTAATAAATGCTACGAAAGCTTACAACGCCCTGTTTCGGCGAATACATATGCGGATATCAAGTTATTATTCCGTGAATTCAACGAAATGGTATGCTATGGCTTTGATTTCTGTCATATAGCGCTTACAACAATGGCTCTTTTCCTGGCGCACTTTCGCTTTAGGAAAGGACGTATCGCATGGTCCATATTCCACAGTGACGCACTGGTTCAACCTTCAGCCAATGCGCTTCTCGATAATAAGCCCTGCCCGCTGGCCGGAATCATGTTTTTTTATCCCCATCAGTAAATGTGCTACGGCGGTTGTCATGACGACGGCGATCACGGCCACTGCAAGGAAGAAGCGTAGTGCTGTTACAAAGCGTTCACAGCGTAATTTAGATTCGAATATGATAAAAACTGTCATCCTTATTATGTCTTGACGGGGCTTCAGTGGCACTACCCAGAGCTGTTATTGACGCAAGTGGTCCTGAGCTTTAAGTAAAATATGCGTTTGAACTCATTATTATGCTTTATGGTATGCCCCAAAGGTGAGACACTCTCTAAAGCTGAATGCGGCGCACGCCGTTGCACAACATTTTAAGGCAGTTAGCGACTGCAGTGGCTGTAATGGCGTTAAGGGGCGATGGTGCAACCGGGCTTTGGAGAAGACAGTGGTGAAGCCAGTTCCCCAAATCGACCGACGTCTGTAAACCCCAACCGCTTATTTTCTGATGTGGCCGAAAGCACCTACCTTGCTAGTAACAGGCTTAACCAGTGCAATACTTAGGTCAAGGTCGGGGCATGAAGATCTTGTCGTGCGGTCGGCACTGTCTGTAAGCAGGCGGACACAGTCCCGCATACACACGGATGTGACCCGGTGGACATGAAGACACAGTCCGCCAGACTATGGACGTGGCCCGGTGGACATAAAGACAGTCCGCCAGACTATGGACGTGGCCCGGTGGACATAAAGACAGTCCGCCAGACTATGGACGTGGCCCGGTGGACATAAAGATACAGTCCGTCAGACTATGAACGTGGCCCGGTGGGCACAAAGACACAGTCCGTCAGACTATGAACGTGGCCCGGTGGACATACAGATACAGCACGGCGACGTGGCCTAGTGGACGATGGACACAGCCCGGCAGACATGTGGAAATTGGACACGTCCTGGTGGACGCACAGACAGACCGACAGACAAAAGAGCACAGCTGTATACACAGACGGACACAGCCCGCAAACAGACCTATACAAACACCGCCCGGAACACAGGTGTGTACAACCCAACAGGCAAACAGGCATAACCTGATACTGTGGTGAAGTACCATGACGGGCTGGAGAAAGGAGTGCTCTTTAAAAGCAGACATATCCATTCACTCATAGCACGAAACATCAGTGTGGACAAAGCACGTTTGTGAAAAGCGAGATGATAGAAAAAGGTTACGGAAATATTACTAGCAGTCCTTTGCGATCCAAAGGCCGGCAGAGCAAGATCCACGTATCCCACAAATGTTGAACGAGTCGATCTCGATACCGACCGATTTATAAACTTACTTGACGCTTCAATGTGAGAATAACGCACATGAACTTCTTTCGCTATTGACAACTGACTGGTCGACATGCACTGGAGCTTCCCAAACAGTTGACTACACGAAACATGCGTGCCTACCAGGAAAAATAGTGGGCTCTGACGTCATGAGAGACGGGCGCGTGATAGGCCCTCCTCTCCTCAGCTACTGCGAATTTTGACATCACGCCCATGACGAAAACAAAAGCCTTCAGTGTCCCCTCACCTCTGACCCCTGCGGCCTGTCATCAACACCGCGCCGCGCCGCTCCGTCGTCCCGCGGCCATTGTTGGCTGCCGGGCGGCCGGCGGCGCGCGGTTTGAAGCGGCGAAGACCGGCCACAATGGCGGCGCTGCGATCAGAGCGATCGCGCCGCCGGCGCCGGATAAGCCGCTCTCCTGTTCCACTGGGGTCAGGCGGCGGCCGTTCAAAGGGCACCGCCGGCCGGCCGACCATCGGGCCCACTGGCGGATCAGAGGAAGGGGCAGCGGGTCGTGACCTCTCTACGGTGGTGAGAGAAAAAGCGCTCAAGCCTCTCGAAGACTGATTTCTTGGGGTATTGTGCAGTTCTAGGGCGGCACTCAGGACTTGCCACTGCCCCTCAGATTTGCCGTCGGGGCCGACCCTGATCGCACGAGGCGCCGGCCGCCAGGCGCTCCCCGTCAGCAGCGCCGGAGACAGTAGGCGGCGCACCGAGGTCGGGCCTATTTCCAGTCGAGTCGTAGTGCGTTGAAACGACACGTGGCCAGTGTTCAGCTAGCTGCTGCTCTGAGCACGGCACGCCATCCTGCAGCCCTGCAATCCTGGGTTATTGAATTCCGCGTGACAAAGGCGTCACTGGCAGAGCGCTGCTCGCCGAGCCCGTGAACGCTAGGCGTGGTTTTCAGTGGCTCGCAAACTGCCGGCGCGCGGCGCCCGGAAGCCGGCAGTGCGGGGCCGGTTTGAGCGGCTCTGGTGCGCGCTGACGCGGCGGCCGACAGGCGCTCGGTCGAGGATTTGCCTTGTTTGTGAAAATGGATCCCTCACAATCGGTATGATCTCCATTGAAGATGACGCGATTAGATTGTCTCTCTCATATGGAGAGGAGAATGTAAATGACGCCGGCGGTCGGCTGCCGCTGCGGCCGGCGCGCGGGCGGGCGGGCTGCGTGGCCGCCCCCGCTCGAGCTGGGGCAGGCAGCCGGGGCTGGCGGCCTCTCCGAACGCTCTCCGACAGGCTCGCCGTGCGGTGCAGGTGCTTACCGGCAGCTTCTTTGGGGGCGGGCTTAACGCTGAGCAGACTGGGGGGGGGGGGGGGAGGTGGGGCGGGCGAGTTGTGCTTTTGTTTGGTTCTTACCTGTCCAAAGACTGAAACCTTGGCCCTTGGCCAGAGACATGGGCCTTTGCCATGCGTGAAGTGCCGGCTATGACAAAAATCAGCCGGCCTGGGCGAGACAGCCACCTCTATGCAGCTGCAGGCTCAGTGTGAGCCTCGATGGCCCTGTACCGTTAACCAGTTACGAGCTTAAATATATGTGTACCGCGATACATTGGCATGGCTTTACAACGGTACACGAGCAGACCCTGCTAACGGACTCATGTATCAGGCCCTGATCACAGGCATGCCTCTTGATTTTTTCTGGACCTGCAATTAATTAAGTAAGGAAGTTTAACGGCTTAGTTTGATCAAAGGCCCGCGTGTTCATGTCCATAAGCTTAGCAAAAGCATCATCATGACACAGATTTATCGACGCATCGCGCTTTGGAGGATGATGCGCCGTTAGCGATTAACGTTCGGAGTCAGACTGGAACAGCGTCGCGGTGGCTTTTGTTTAAAAGATTGCGGAGCTCTCGGGTCGTCGTATCGGTGTACATAATCACGTCCCATAGGTGGAGAGTATGGAATAGCAGGTGTTACGCAGCCACGTCGACTTCATCGGTATCGGAAAACAGCTTGATTCGTCATCGTTGAACGTTTTTCTAGACAGACTGCGTTGCCACGTAAGTTTTTCGCAGCATTCTGCGCACGAGCTTGATCGCAGAAGGGCGATCTTAAGCAATTACAACATAACGTGCCTGTTTGGCGGTGACTGTGTTTGAACAGTGTTGCTGAAGGCCACAAGACGACAAGACGGCCGGAGCGCATGGATTTTCGGCACTCCCCTTCACCAGGCTGGTTAGCGAAGGAGAGAAAGATGAAAAGAAAATGCACCTTCACAACCGCTAATGGTGCAGCAACACCAGCTGAACTGGTTGTCCAGGGCCGAGGGTCGCTTGGCAGCGGGCGGATCATGGTTCGTGCATGGACAAGGCGTGATCCATGCGGGCGTGGAGTAACAGACAGTCGTGTGCAGCTTCTTGTCGGACGGCGGCAAGACTGAGCAGATAACAGGATCATCGCGCCTGAGGTGGTGTCATCTCAAGTCTTCACGCTGCTCCGGAGACTTGGCATGACGGTCATTAATCACGTGGTACAATTCAAAAACTTTGTTTGCAGCGGCTGTCTCTCATTTGTGCAGTTGCACCACACACAGCTGTCAATTTGTATGCACGACATCTGTGCTCATACAAGCGCGTCCACTGTCATGCTGGCAAACGCAGGTGTGAGGAATTTTGGCATTCATAAGCCGCCTGAGAAAGACATCTTCCTGGACACTCGATCCACTATCCCATGGTGTAATTTCCTGAGATTAGATACGTCAGGTAATCCAACATCCGAGCAGACGCGTAGTAAATATTCTCCCCGGCAATGGACCAAATGTTAAGTAAGTCGGAAAAAATTATATGAAATCGCCCGATCTACTGAAAACTTCTTGGTGCAGAAGGGCGAAGAGGGGGGGGGGGGGCATGTCCCCCGTGGCCGTCCACCTGCCTTCGTCCGTGCACCGCTGTAGTTATTCCAATCGCTGCACGAGGACATACCAGAACATTAGAAATGTCAAGCGTTCTGCTTTCGGAAATATATCATGCTGTAAAACATCCCACTTTTTCTTAGCGAGAATCAGTCGGAGCCGATTTACGACTACACGGAACACATTTCACCGCACAGGTGGCACCAATGGCCAGAAAGCATTAGGCACGCTGCTGGTCGTGTCCACTGGATAGGTGCGCTTACCTCACCGTGGGCCCGCCTTCGGTTCGGCGCCAAGCGGCTAATTGGCTCGTTACAGCTTCTTGATAAATAAAAAACTAATTTGCTTTCAGAGGTTCCATGCTTGTCTTGAACCAAGCTATCCGGATAATCGTTTCTCCGTTGAAATTCCTGGTAAAAAAGTGTAAAAGAAAGGATTTGCTGGAACGTTGAGGAACAAAGTGGAATGAAAACATCACTTGTTATTCGTGCGGCCAGGCGCTGGCCTTAATTTAGCTGATTAGCCATGTGACAATCGTTTGAAATTTGCCAAGTTTTAATTAAAAATTTCCACTCCTTTGGCTTCAAAGCTCAGAGTTAGTTAGCGTCTTAACTGCGTGCGCCAAGAATAAGGACTCGAGAGAATCAGCTGCTGAGAAGCATGGTCTGAGTCAGTCTGCTCTTCTTTGTGGCGGGGTGTTGCATTATTGATCAGCATATGTAACTGGGGATGGCATTACCGTCACCAACTTGCTTCTCCTACTGCAGGCCGAGGCAGTAAAAGTTTCCTACGGAAAGAGTCGAACGCCGGGTCTGTTCTCGGTTTCAAGTCTGCTGATGAGTATCTTATGTACGAGAAATTGTAAAAGCAGCGAGCGTTCATATTTCCAGTAGAATTGCTGTGAAATAATGCTATCTTGCCATGATCGTCAGCCACCAGTCGTCTTCTCCAGTAAGGTTAAAGCTGCGTAATTAGAATCGAAAGTGACCTAGTTCGCTGATCGGTCGGCAATGTTTCAGAAACACAGGGTTCTTACACTTGAAGCGTACGTTTTTAAAAGCAAGCGAAGATTCTATAACTAGCCAAGCACGCGTTACCTGACATGTCTGGTAGAAACTTGTCATTTGTTGTTGATATTCAAATTCGACATTTGTATTGGCATCCTTTATGCATTCATCATGGTCTGGAAGCTAGAGAGGCAGCCCTCGCTTCCCTCGCGCAGCAGCTCAAAACAAAAACAACTGGAAAGTGTGGGTCATTCTGGACGTTGGAGGAATGCATTCGAGTTCAGTGGCTGTCGTGGAGACATTTTGCTAGGGAGATGATCACTGACTTCCAAAAAAGCATCCAAATGTTCAATTATCTGTTCGTATGATGAACTGTTGGCTCATATCTTTATAAGTATCAGAGCCTTTCTAAAAATTGACGTCTTACATGAAACTCTCCATCAAAATTTTGTAACAAATTTAGGATAGTTTGTATTGCCTACATGACGTCCATGGGCCAGTCATCCCTGTCTTCGGGGTAAAAACTTAAAGCATTTTGACCGGACTCAATCCAGTCAAATATGCAAACCCGGGGGATGGAGCCCGAGTATGTGGAGATCACGTCTTTGACGACGAAAAGTGCTACACATGACATAAACCTTGATAGGCTTTTGCACGTGCAAGTTTGAGTCTAACGTTCACAATAGCCTACCTTAATATCGGACTTCTATTGAAACTTCATATGAAGGACCTTTATAGGCTCAGATGTTCGCAGTACGGGTGATATTGTGCTGATGCAAGGCTTCATTCTTTTGCAGCGCGCTGGATTGAGTTTTGACGTAGAGTTATTCTTGTGGATAAGGGGATGATAATTAAACCAATATTTTGTAGAGAGACTGGATGGGGCGTTTTCGGCTCTCACGTCCAAAGTTGAGGTCCAGTGGAGACGCCAGTCGTCCACACCCGTTCCCTCATCTGAAGTTGTGGTCCAGTCAAGATGCCAGTCGTTCACATCGCGCTCTCACGTCCGAAGTTGTGGTCCAGTTGAGATGCCAGTCGTCCACACGCGTTCCCACGTCCGAAGTTGTGGTCCAGTCGAGACGCCATTCGTCCACACGCGTTCTCACGTCCGAAGTTGTGGTCCAGTCGAGACACCAGTCGTCCACACGCGTTTGTGTCCCGCAGCACTGGACCCCAGTCTGTGCTTTTGCAAAATATCGGCATACTCGTCATGCAGAGCTGAAGTTTTAAATAGAAATACTCGACTGTTCCATCGATTTTCAGCATCCGTTTGGCATTCGGATGCTGAGAACATTTGTGGCCGAGGATCGATGTTTAATCTTCAGTTGGTTAAGAAATTCCACCAAACTTTGTAAGGATGGTTTTGTGAGCGTGTTCCTTCCCAACGGTTTTCATGAACACTCTTGGTCATTTTGCGATACACCAGACAAATGAGCAGGTAATATTGCGTGTGAAGCATGCCTCGGTACCAAACACGCCAGCTGTCTGTCCAACACCCGCCAGCTCAGCGAGCAGTAGCCGCAGCGCCGAGAGCCTTCGCCCGCGCGGCGGAACGCCCTCCGGTCGCTCGCCATCTGGATGTCTGAACAGCGACGGCCGGCGGCAGCGCGCCGGCAAAAAGCGCGCGCTCGTCGCAGCAGACGCAGAGACGCGACAGCGGCGCGCGCGGCGGCCATCTGTGCCCGCGTCGCGCGTCTCGCTCCGTCCCGCCGGCCGTCCGTCGCCGCGGCTCAGGCGGGATTACCGGCCAAAGGGTGAGAGAAGGCGTGAAATGCGAGGCGAACAAATCTCCGCGAGTGCCGGCTCGGAGCGCGCGGCCGGCGCGGACGACGATTGTATCGGCCGGCGCGACGGGCGGCCGTGTCGCGCGACGAGGGGCGGCGGGATCTGACGGCGGGCAGCGGCGGCGGCATCTGACGGTGGGTAGGGGCGGAGGCATCTGACGGCGAGTAGGGGACGGCGGGCATCTGACGGCGAGTGGGGGCGGTTGCATCTGACGGCTGAGTAGGGGTGGCTGCATCTGACGGCGAGTGGGGGCGGCGGGCATCTGACGGCGAGTGGGGCGGCGGCATCTGACGGTGGTAGGGGCGGAGGCATCTGCGGCGAGTAGGACGGCGGGATCTGACGGCGAGTGGGCGGCTTCATCTGACGGGCGAGTGGGGGGCGCTGCATCTGACGGCGGGCAGCGGCGGCGGCATCTGACGGGGTAGGGGCGGAGGCATCTGACGGCGAGTGGGGGCGGTTGCATCTGAAGGTAGGTAGGGGTGGCTGCATCTGACGGTGGGTAGGGCGGCTGCATCTAACGGCGGGTAGGGCGGCGGCAATCTGACGGCGGTAGGGACGGCGGGATCTGACGGCGAGTGGGGGCGGTTGCATCTGACGTGGGTAGGGCGGCTGCATCTGACGGCGAGTGGGGGCGGCTGCATCTGACTGACGGCGAGTGGGGCGGCTGCATCTGACGGCGGTAGGGGCGGCGGCATCTGACGGCGAGTGGGGGCGGCGCATCTGATGGCGAGTGGGGGCGCTGCATCTGACGGCGGGTATGGGCGGCTGCATCTGACGGCAGGTAGGGTAGTAGCGGTGGAGATACCCAGAACTCAAGACACAAGACTCAACGAGGTATATCCCGGTTCCGGAATCGTTTCTGCTCACCCTGTGATAACGGCCAGGGGAAATCGCGTCCTGTGAGCTGCACATAATTCCATGTCATGCGTGTATTTGACAACAAGATAGCTACATGCCAGTGTTCCAATTGGTACGCATTGAGCTGTCAGGCTGGTATAATATCATGTGACTTACATTTCTCCCTCAGTCGACCCACCCATGACTTGGTTGAGTGAACCCTGATCACAGCTCACGAGAAAAGGTCGGAGAGATCGATTCCACCCAATGAAAATCGGATCGAATCCGGAGACGATGTGGGCTCGGAGAGGAGTCATGTACAGTCCGACTGGATCTGACGGCACCCGAGAGGAATCTGGCGGTGTTTCAGGGGGGGCTTGATGCTATCACAGGGATCTGATGGGATCTCTGCGGTATCACGGGGGATCTGATTGGATCTCTGCGGCCGAATCAGGCGACGTCCCGGCAGCTGCGAGGTCTGACGGAATATCAGTGGACTCGTGATCTGATGAGATCTCGAGGTGCAAAAACCTGGCAGCACCTCCGGTGTGCCGGGAGATGACCATATCTCAACGGATGTCGAAATCTGACAGGGTTGGTGGGATCTGAATGCCTATGAGAAACGACGGGAGTTGGCATTCCGCTATGAAATATGAGAACTGCGGAGCTTTGAGTAATGTCATGGCCCGAGGATTCATTCGTCAGGGGTGCGGAACGTAGGTCTGCCAGCGACTGCAGGGTCAATTACAGGATATCGTGCTTGCCGGGTGTTATTCTCGCAGCCTGCGCGGTGCACTTAAGAGCGCGCAAGTCTCGTCACATGCCAAGAAGCGGAGGTAGTCGGGAGTCTGCACCTATGGGTTCGATTCTCAACACGGGTGAATTTTTTCTAACAGCGAAGCGAGACCGCGGGAAGCCATGTAATGACGCTGTATGACACAAAAATGTCCCTCAGCGCTGCTTGGCCACCAAACAGCGGCCGCACTTCGTACCGCGTGATGGAATCAATATCCGTGACTCGAGCTCGAGCTTTCTCACCAGGGCGGTGATCGTGACGCAGCTCAAACAAATAACCCTTGCGAATAACTTCATGATAAGAATGCAGAGATGCCAATCGGTCACGGCGGGCGGCGACAGCATTCGGCGACCCATCGTGACAGGGACGGTGACACCTTCCGCCGCTGGAGATGTGAGTGGGTCGCCTGCGACGGCGACACTTCGGACAACGTGCGTCCGTCCGATGTCATCCGCGTGCGGCCGTCTGCCTCCATCCTCGTGCGGCCGTCTGCTTCTATCCACGTGCGGCCGTCTGCTTCCATCCGCGTGCGGCCGTCTGCCTCCGTCCACGTGCGGCCGTCTGCCTCTGTCCACGTGCGGCCGTCTGCTTCCACTCACGTGTGGTCGTCTGCCTCCATCTACGTGCGTCCATCCACTTTCATTCACGCGCGCTCCTAGCCGCGAGAATGTCCGCTGCAGGAGGTGCCCGCCTCTCAGCACGGCAGAGGCCGTCCGGTGCGAGACCGGATGGCGCGGGGCCGGATGGTGCGGGACCACGATGGTGCGAGCCCGGATGGTGCGAGGCCACGGTCACGCACCATCCGGTCCTGGCGCCGCGGCGGTGTGCTCATGTCAGCCGCTGTTGCTGCCAGCCGACTCTCGCTGCAGCAGCGCGAGGCGGCGCTGGGCGGCTGAGTCTGATGACCTTTTCGGACATGCACCGCAGTCATGCGAGCTCACCGCGGTCTGCGCGCAGCCGACTGCTCGAGACGAAATTCTGGAAATGGTTGCTGGGTCACCAGAAGGCGTGCAATGTCACCGAGCAAGACCTCGGGCGGGCTTTGTAGTCTAGCCATGCACGTTCCTCTGATGCAGCCCCGGCGTGAGGACCAGCTCAAAGGCGGTGCCATTTAGGCTAGACTCAAAAAAGCGACGATTATTTGGTTGATAATCTTCATTTAGCATCAGCTAAATTTTGCGTCCAGCTTAAGAAAAAGCTGGAAGAATGCTGTAATCACCAGGTTTGGGTACTTTCCAGAATGTTAACTAAAAGAGGAACAAAATGACGCCCAGACAGACGCATAATTCAGCGCAATGGGGGCAATTACACGTACTTGTGAGAGCGCTGGGGTCACTGGCCGAGAAATTGCTAGGAATTGGTGCAGGCAGGAGAAGAGCCCTTCATCCGTATTCTCGTGCAATGTTACGGGGAAAGGCCAACGTTTATCCAGTTTGTGAGAAAAACCAGTACTAGTTCCTACCAGAGCGGGGGTACTCCCCCCCCTGCCCGGCCCCTGTTTCGGCACCCCTCAAGAGGTTAAGCCTCAGTGACGCCAGCTGAAGGCTCGAAAACTCATCGTCGCCAATCGAGTACGAGCTCCACGGCTCAGCATTCTCCACTCGGAGGTCATCTTTAACTTAACCTGTGACCTCGTTCCAGCAAAAATTAAAAACATTTACTGACCGTACCCCATTTTGTAGGAGAAATCCATCGCGTCTCATCGTCCCAGACGCTTGACTCGTCTCGTATCTGAATGACTCCCTGCCACACCAATCCCGTCTGACCAGCCGTGTGTGCGTCCGCAGGGTCGTGCTCTCACGCGTCCGCCCGCGACGAGCAGGGCGGCCCGGTCGCTGGCGGCCGCTCCAGCTGAACCTGCGCACCTCTCTCCGGCTGGCCGAGCCGCCACAGAGCCCTGCGCTGTCAGCATCCTCCGCCGCCGCAGGAGCCCAGCATCCATTTTTATCTGCGCCGGCGGCTGGACGGAGTCGCGATTGGAACCGCAGTGACGCGGCCAGCCACTCAGGTGGAAGTAATGCTCAGGCCCCGCCCCCGCGCGGCTGCGATCGATACGGCGCGCCGGGCGGCGCGCGGCCGGCCGGCCGCTGCCGCCGCCGCCGCCGCCGCCGCCAGCCCGACTCATTACCGCCGGACAGCGGCGGCGGCGGCGCCGCTGTGATGGCCGCCAGGGCCCGAATCTCGGCGGATGTCGCCACCATTTGATGGCGGGTCTGAGACTTCCGCCATCAGCTGGTGGCTGGTCTGAGAGTGCCGCCACCAGCTGATGGCTGGTCTGAGAGTCCCGCCACCAGCTGATGGCCGGTCTGAGACTTCCGCCATCAGCTGGTGGTTGGTCTGAGAGTGCCGCCACGAGCTGATGGCTGGTTTGAGAGTACCCCTACCAGTGCTGAGGGCTAATCTGAGCGTCCCACCGCCAGTTGATGGTCAGTCTGAGCGTCCCATGGTCAGTTAATGGTCAGTCTCAGCGTCCCGCCGCCAGCTGATGGCCAGTCGGGGAGTCCCACCGGCAACTGATGGCTAGTCTGAGAGTCCCACTGTCGGCTGATTGATGGCTTGTCTGTGAGTCCGACTAGTCTGGGATCCCCAGTCCGCCAGCTGGCAAGCAGTACGAGAGTCCCATAAGTCGAGAGTCGACATCACCTGATGTCCAGTATGAGAGCCCCATTACCAGCTGATGCCCAGTCTGAGCGTCCCATTACCAGCTGGTGCCCAGTATGAGAGCCCCGTTACCAGCTGATGCCCAGTATGAGAGCCCCATTACCAGCTGATGCCAGTCTGAGGGTCCCATTACCACCTAATGCCCGGTCTGAGGGTCCCATTACCAGCTGATGCCAAGTCTGAGGGTTCTATTACCAGCTGATACTCAGTCTCAGCCTCACGCCACTCGCTGATTCCGGGTCAGAGAGTACACCGCCAGTTATGGTCAGGGCTGGGAGTCACACCACCAGCTCGCGTGCTGCCCGGGAGCTCTCCAACCGTGGGGAAGTCCAGTCTGGGGTAGCATTGTCAGTTGATGTCCATCTGAGAGTCCCGTTGCCAGCCGATGTTCGACCTGAATTTCCTGCCGTCAGCCGCTGCCTCTGCACATCAGATCGACTGCTTCTCTAAGTCCGGACGCGCCAGGCGGCAGCAGTGTTGGCTGTACGCCGCGCAAACATGGTCGGGCTTACGGACATTCCCATTCATCTGTGTCTCATTTGCTGCGGACTCCACCCTGAACCCCTTATGGCATCTCGGGATTTCCTCAGCTCAGCGGAAGATTTTACGACACGGTAAAAGCCTTTGCCGCAGTGGCAGTTGGTCGTATTTGAGGTTTGCATTGCATGCGACCGTGCTTCTGTGGTCTCGCGCTTCTTGAATCGTAGATCGGCGAGGGAGACATGGTGGTATGGCAGGCCGGTGGCCGCTGTGGGACCAGACCTCAAGCCGATCTATGCCGCCAGCTTGACGATAGTCCGCCATGGCGCTCATAGGCCTTTTGTCTGTTGTGTTCATCGCCCGTAAACAGGAAAATGCTTTGAATTGTCAGAGATTTTGCATCGCTTTGCATGTGTTGCTCCCAACGACGCTGTCTTCCTCCGTCTGTACAAGGTAGGTGGCGTTATCTTATTCCGTGACAAGATTTCGTGTGTCATGAATTGTTCAACGAGTATGCAATTTTACCAACATTGGGAGCGGGCGTTTAATAGGCCATTGCTATGTGCGTACTGTGCGTAAAACAGGGAGCCTTGTAAACCACACTTTGCCCACGATGTCGTAAAGTGCTGCAGTCAGCAAACTAATCGTATGTGTTATCTATCTGAAAAATTTGAGAAGCAGAATAAGTGATACGAGAGGCAGGAAAGAAACGACTAGCTTCAATTTATTGAAGCCGAATTCCCTGTGCCTACTCATCCTGTTCGACAATTACTTACAAAGGCACTCGCAATGCCTCGCACCGCACCAAATTCTGGTGCTTGTTGTCCATCCGACTGCACGCATCCCTCTCAGTCTCCGATCCCGTGCGCCGGGCGGCGTGTGCCGCGAAACTGTCTCGGCACGCGAGCATACATTCTGCGGACTCTGTTGACCGAGGACGTGCCAGGCCAACAGCGCCTGCTGCGAAAATTGCGCCGAGCCACCGGTGGTGGCTCAGGCAACCCCGGCATCTGAAGCAGGGCAGCATCGGAGCTCCACCGGCGGCGACGCAGGCAACCCCGGCATCTGCGGCAGGGCAGCATCGGAACTCCAGCAGTGGCGGCTCAGGCAACCCCGTCACCCGTGGCAGGGCAGCACCGGAACCCCAGCACTGGCGGCTCCAGCGGTGGCAGCTCGGTGACGGCCCCCAGCGGGGCGGCAGCCAGCCTCTCCCGCGTGGCGGCGGCGGCGGCGGCTGGTGCGCGCGCTCCCGTCAAATGAGTCAGCCGGGCACGCGCCGCCGCCCCGGAGGCGCGCCCCCTCGCCGGCCGAGCTGCACGTGCCGTGAAAGGCGCCAAGTTAAGGGGGTAGGAGTTGATGAGGGGCGAGCGGGATCGATGACGGGTGGCGGCGACGAGGCTGGCGCTGCGCACAGTGGCGACATGTCGACACTTCAGAGTTTACTGCCGGAACTGGCCTGTCGCGGGGGCAGACGGTGCCGAGGAGCCCATTGGGCGTGACCGCCGTTTGCGAAGGTTAACACGAGGTAAAACAGACTTACGATTGGCGCTCGAGGATATCGGTGAGCCAGGTCGTGCTCCTAGCGGTTTTTCTAAGTCTTTAAAAGTTTTCTTTAAAAATAATCAATTGTGGCGCATGGCAATCGGCAGAAATTAGAGAGATTACTGCGTCAAGGACGCATGAGTATGTTTTGGTCTTCTCACTCATGTTGACCCGGTAAAAGTTTCTAAAAATGTTCACTGATTCTAAAATGTGTGCTTGCCTGCAGGATCCAATAAGCCCTAAAATGCATAAACTACGGACCCGGCTGATGCATTCAGCAAATGCATGCTTAGAAAATATCCCAGGAATATTGAGAAGCTTTATCTGCAGACGCAGCAGCACCTCTCATACCTTGTTGTGCATCCATCAATCCTTGGCCGTCATCTTTGGCAACATTCGACAATAACCGTACGGCGTCCTGTTAAATGCAACCAAGGCAATCCGCTTGTGAATGCTCTTGCACTTCCAGTGGCCTCCTCGCCGCGCCGCTGATCTAAATACATTTATGCATCGTTGAATTCTTCAAAAGAATTTCAAAAGTCGAGAAAAGTTGAACTATTAAAAAAAAGAAAAAAATCGAAAGGTGTTATTTGAATTTTAGCCAGTCAAAACATTTGTCCTCAACATGAACAAATCGTGGGTGCACGGTGACACGAAGAAGAGCAGAACTGATATACATCGGTAAGGATCGGTGTGCTCCCGCGGCCTGCTCGGCAACGCAAATGTCGTAAAACGTCTCTGGAGCAGACGGTGATGTAATCTGTATCAGAGCACGTCATCCGTACATAGGTACACAGGAGCAAATTGGTATGGTGCGTTTTACTGAGCAGCAGGCGGTTCCAGCATTCTCAGCTTCTCACTTGTTTGCAAAGTACAGCTGTAATCAGCGACCATTTACCAGCGGTCAGTGCCAATCAGTAAGACGATAAAATGTATCTGTCGTTATCGGGGTCATGTCACGCCGAACAATAATGAAAGATGTGCGAGCCTTATAAGCATGCATAATGCATGCACAGCGCGTGCATGCATGACGAGTTCATGCCTTATGCGGAGCGTGAGAACAAGGTCGCACTCTCCGTCGCACACGGCTAAAACGTGCTCCTGCACGTGGCTTGCGACGACCAAGCATGAAATTAACCAGTTCCGAACCCAAACAAACTGATTCTCGTGAGCCTGCCCGGCCAGCCAGCAGCGCTCCCGCGGACGCCGCGGGCCGAGCGGTGCGGCCGGATCCGCACCTCCCACCGTGCGACCAAGCTCCGCCCCCGGCTCCGCCCACCGGCCGCGCTTCAGTTGGAGCCGTTTCCACCACATTTAGTGTCATTTACATGGGTGAGTGCCGAGCGAGAGCTGTGTAATCCAGTGTCGTTATTCGTGGGCAGCAAACGGAGCCGGCTCCAGATTTAAGTTGAACTTTGATTGTGCAGCGTGCCGTGAAGCGCGATTAGGGCCCATCTCACCGGGCCACCCAGCCGTCCCAAGACGGAGACC
This sequence comes from Pollicipes pollicipes, assembly GCF_011947565.3. Classification (NCBI taxonomy): domain Eukaryota; kingdom Metazoa; phylum Arthropoda; class Thecostraca; order Pollicipedomorpha; family Pollicipedidae; genus Pollicipes; species Pollicipes pollicipes. The sequence continues at coordinate 29,741,204 of NW_023596297.1, read as the reverse complement.
AAGGTAAGGCCGAGCGCACGAGATGAGCCACGCTCGGCTGGCCCAGGCCGGCCCGGTCGGCCGCTCTCGATGTTCCGGAGATCAAACGGCCGCTGGCCGCGGGCGTTTGAGAGCGAGTCGTCCCGGGTCGGGTCGGCCGGCCCGGCCCGGCCGGGTCGCGTCGGTCCCGGTCGGGCCGGGCCGGCCTGACCTGGTCCTGCCGGCTTCCCCGGGTCGACACGGGCGCCTGGTGCGGGACCCGTACTGCGGCGTCAGCCCATCATGTGACCTATCGGGCTCTGGGTAAGGTCGACGGGCTGGCTGACGGCGCCCGTAGTTTTTGGCTTGACAGCGGTTAAGTTCGGACTGTTTATCAAGTTTATTATTCTTACGTTTAAAAGCAATGTTTTCTTAATCGTTTCTACCTTTGCGACGTCTTATTTGGTCTAGAATGACATCACCGATTAAAAGTTTGCGGGTGCCTTTACATCAAATTACGTTTTAGCAACGTCGAATTTCCTTTGCGTGGTTCATCCCACTACACTGCGATTTGCAAACCACTAGAGTTGATCGAGGCCTTAGAACTACGACATTGATATCGTCCAACAGCCCTTTGTCTGCATTCTTTGAGCTCATATACTGCCAAGGCGCTCCGAAAAGTGCCGGTTCGGAACAATGGCGTTTTGTCATTTTATGACATTGACACCAACAGAGCAGTGTCATTTGTAGATCCGCTGGTGATTTCAAGGCAACGAGCACAACATGACAGCTCCCAATTCTACACAAGTCCTTCCCACAGAGCATTAAAAAATTTTGATCAAGCTTGCCTCTTGACAAACCATGTTTTGTTACTGTAACTTTTACTGTACATTGCATGCTGGGCGCAAAACTGAAACAACCGCGCAAAACTGCACCGCGCAGCGGTGCAGTATTACCAGTTATGCTCTTTTTGAGCTGGGCGTTCAATATAACTGGTCACTTTACATATCTTCATGGACTGTATGTGTGCAGAAATGCTACGAATTACCCTTCTATCATTCATACAATATCCACCGCGTAAAACGCGTACTATTCCCTGAGCGTGCATCGCGAACACGGCCATCCGATATTTTAACGTCTGAACCATTCATTGACTGAAGGCCCCACGGGCAGCGCGTGAACACAAAGGCGGTGTCTCTGTGCGTCGCCGGCGGCGCTGGCTTGTCTTTCGCTCAAGGGCTTATGTTCGCCGTTGCTCGTCGTTTACGTTAGCAGCTTCCTACACTCAAGCTGTCCTTTTGTGCTGCTGTTAAAGAACACTCAAGTTGGCTTAGGGTCCTCGAAAATGGTGGTGTCCCCGATTTGAGTAAAAGTAGGTATATCTGAGGTTATACCTCAGAATACAAATATTTGATCAATGCTCTTGTGCCTATGCACGGAAACAATCAACCGCATAGAAAGGCTTGCTGCTTTGATTGCGTCTTGGTCATTCGATGTCAGGCCTGCTGGGCTTCCTCATTGGATGAGGCGTGGTTTTACAGAATATTTTGCAATGTGTGCGTGAAGTGCAAGCATCCATGTAATAATGATTAAGTAAAAGCTCTCTACGAACAACAGTCTGAGCCATAAAAAAATGACTCGAACATACACAAGATAAAAAACATAGTATGTGTTCAACTCAACTTCAATTTTAGAACTTCAACACAAAATCGACCACGAGGTTGGGAGCTGGGAAATAATGTGGGTGGCGGGATCAGATTCATCGTTAAAAATCATGTAAAGCAAATTTCACCTCTTGTTCGCACTTAAGACATGAATCTCCTCTGAAACTGCCCCAAAATAGTATGACCTAGCACCAAACAATATAATAAAATGGCGTGGTTCGTGACTGAGGTAGGCGAATCAATGTATGATGAAATCCATCATCACGATTCACGCAACCTGTGTCTGGAGGAATGCAACGTAAACTCGTGTGGCACAGGCCTACAATATATTAATATATATAATATTGATGCAGCTCCCCCCTTGCTGAGGGTGTTTTTATTAATGTAGTGTTCAAATGCAGATGCGTGATACCAGGTGTGCATACAATAGCACGTCAAAACTTCCCATAGTTTTTCCATTCTTGTAAAGGCTACAGGTTATCAAATGTTATTCGCTGTAAAATTTTCTCATCGTGTCTGCCATCTCCGTTAGGAATGCGTGGTTATATGTTTTTGTTACTTGGAGGGCACCACAATGATATGACTATAACGCTCAGCTAAGGCAAGATTTCGTTTTTCGAAACAAAAAGCATCAAAAACGCGTCTTGCCATACACAGCTTACTGCCTCTGTTTAAGATAATTAGGCCTGCACATCAAATGTAGCTGGTCTAAATTGTCATCGTGCCGCCTTCTGCGCCTGTTTGGGTGTCATATGCTCTATATTACGTATGCGTATCTATTTATGTTACGTATGCTCTATATTACGTACCTGAGCCCATCTTGGGCTAACTGCTTTCTTGAAGTATGGTGTCTCAGTGAGAGTTCTCCACCAGAAATCGTGTTCCAAAAATGTAGGATTTGGTTAATATTGCATATGCTTGTGTTTTCTTTACTTATTTGCATGTAACCTCATCTTAATGTGCTACGAGCCGCTTTCTCTCAAAACTGTTCGCTCAAATGCTTGTGAGTTCAGAGTTCTGTGCTGAGCTATTGATCTTCAATATACCAGGAGATACTAGTTGATCGATGTTACAGAGCAAACATTGATTGTGGTCACGGCACCCTGGTCCGTCAATGTAACCAACTGACAGCAAATGCAATGCCACCAACATACTGTCAATATGACCAGTGTGTACACCATGACGTCGTTGAGCTATTGTTTCCTGATACATTGAAGGTATGTAATTCAGCACAAGACTTCCGAACTCATAAAGCCGAAAAGCCAGAAGCTGAAGGCCTTTCTTGCGTATATCCCGATCCGCAAAAGCTGGAACTGCGTGACCCACGACCTGCAGGCGGCCGCCGGGTCAGCATCAGGGCCGATATACTGGGCTAGACAGCCGAGAGGCTGCATCTCTTCCCCGACTTTGTACCCGATAACAGCATTTGTGACAGACATATTGAACTGAAGCTTTGCGCGCCTAGGACTGGGAAAATACTGGAGCTCTGAGTTGACCTCCGCCTCTTGCACAAGAGCACAGCGGGTCCGCATCCGTCCATTCTTGCGGTCAAGACAGCTGGAATGTTCACACAGACACTGTACAAAGCACGGGCCAAGCCTACACGTCGCCTCTTGTCTGGCAGAATCAGCTTACAGGTACCCCCATCATAAACGGACGCCAGCAGCACCCTAATCATAACCTGACGTACAACTGCCCCCTGCCGGGCCGGCCAAACCGCCCCACATTTCCCGACAGAGGCCAGAACAAATCCGCTTACGGGCTATCGCCTGCAATCGGGGCCGTGTCGGCGGCGGCGGCAGCGGCGGCGGCGGCGGTGCGGCGGGCGGCGCAGCGCCGACGCGCGGGACCGCCTCTGACCCGGGCCTCGATAACGAGCGGGCGGGCCCGGCTGAGTGACAGCCGTCCGGCGCGGCTATCGGGACCCGATCGCCGGCCCCAGATCGGACGCCGCCGGGGGGCGTCCCTGTATCGCGCCGCATCGGGGTGCGCGTCACATGCCGCCGCGACAGCACTGATTGAGGCATGAGCGGGGGCGGCCGGCCGCCGCGCCGCCGGCCGGGCCGGGCCGGGTTTGCCGCCGCCGCCCGCCGCCGCCGCCGCCGCTGCCGGCCGGCCACGCACACGCGCCGCGTCCGCCCGGCCGCCGCCGTCCGTCCGACAACCAACACACACCAGCTCACACGCACGCATTTGCATATGAATCACGCTGAGACGGCTTAGCGGCGGCGCGGCGTTCGCAGACGCGGCGGGCGCGCTGCCGTCTCGGCGCCGGGCGGCGGCGGCGGCGGCGGCGGCGGCGGCGCGGGCTAGCCAGACCAGCGGGCGCGGCCGTGGCTCGCCGACGGCGCTGATTGATGACCGTGTCCGGAGCGTGGCGCGTGGCTGACGGCCATGCGTGCGGCGCTCTCGCACGCGGCGCGGTGTCGGCACGCGGATGACGGGGGCGGGAGTGATACAATTTCGCCGCACGGAGATTAACGCTCATTTGGCTGTGTGGGCCGGCGTCCCGAGCTGCAGCCACCGTAGCAATTTCCTGAGGTCGTCCAGGTCACAGGCCGACAGGGCGATGCACTGCCTCTGTCTCAAGCCGTACTCCACTGCGACGAAGTGTTGCGGTCGTCTGATGACCCTCCTTACCTGGGCAGCGTGCTGCGGCTGTTTTTGTCCCGCTCGCCCGGGGCAATGTACGGCGCCTGTTTCCAGCCACGCGCCGCTGGGGCCAGCCCGCTGCGACTGGCTCGAGCCTCGTCCAGCGACGTCTGTGGGAAGCCCAGTCGCCCCGCTCGTCGGGCGGACGACGTCCAGCGCAGACTAACACGGCGTCTGTGGGAAGTCCCCTGGCCCCGCTCGCTGGGCGGACGACGTCCAGCGGAAACTAACACGGCGTCTGTGGGAAGCCCCCTCGCTCCGCTCGTCGAGCGGGCGACGGCCGGACCGTCGCCGACGGCCGTGCGGACGTCATTCACTCGGCGTGACGTCGCCGCCGTCGCCACCGACGGCAGGGTTCGACCCTGCTCGGCGGCTGCTTGACGAAGCGGTCACACCCGGGCGTTCAGGCGCCGCCGAGGCGGCCGCCCGGTCCTGCCGCTCGAGACTGCCACAGCCGGGCTCGAGTCGCGGCCTCTCGCTGAGAGGCCCTCAATAGCGAAGTTGCCGCCATGCTTTGGAGAGGCTCGCAGAAGCGTGAGTGTGCTAATTCGGGATGACGTTGCACCCGACCATGTCAAAAAGTAGCACCGGGTTATGGGTCCGCACAGAAACACCGAATAAAATATGTCATCTGCGTCACCGCCCACCACTTTTTCTCGAAACAAGGTTTGCCTCTTTTTAGATCACCGGACGCAAATATGTCAACTCCACATGCGGGGCACCGTACGCGAATTTGAATGGGACTTATTAAATTCACATGCACGTCAACGTGAAAAACTACAAGCTACCTCAATATGAAATGCTCTTCCCCTGCGAAGCATTCAGAGGCGTAACAACCTCAGCGAAAGCTTGGGAGCGGGCAAGCCCATCTTCAAGCCAATCCTTTCTGTGCATTATTGCAGAGGTAATGTGAATCTCTCACGACAACTGGAGACCCCTCCCACGCTTCTGCGCGTATTGAGCCACTAATACAATGGGCTTAAATGGGGGGGCGAACCTTTCGTGCAAAAAGACTGTGAACAAAGTTTGGGCCAACCTACCTCAACGCCACATTTGGGAGAGATGCCAACCGCGGGCAAGGCTCAAAATGCTGTTTGGCCATAGCCTCAACACATGCGGGCGCAGCCAATCTCGGGCCCGGATACCCCTCACGAGGGGCGTGGTCTGCAACCTCAGTGACCCCGCCAAGCGTCTCGCAAGCGGCGTGACAAGCGACAAGACCCGCTCGCCCCGGCCGTGACGGCCGCCAGGCGGGCCTGTGAGCAGCTGTGCCCGGCGACATTGACAGTGACCCTGAGGCTGTTGCCGAGTCCGTGGCGGATTGCCCGTAAAACTCCGGTTCGAATCAGCTGGCGACATGTCACATCGACCATGTCATGCGGTCCGCTGCATGCTCGCCGCCCGGCAGGGGCGCCGCTGCACCCGCTGCTGACGCTGGCCAGCAAACACCGTCTCGAGATCTCGAAGGATCTGTGTATCTGACACAAGGGTGAGGCTTCCCAGAGAGTTGTCGGCTTCGGTCCGAGTTTTAGAGCAAAGAGGGTCAAATCCGAAGAGAAACTTTTTGCATGAGGGGACAGGTTTAGCCATTGACTCCTTGTCCAGTCTTCCGAACTTATTTTGAGAAACTGCGCCCCTGATCTGACGTGTTGTCCATTGCAATGGCGAACGGACCCATGAGGGGTCTGCAACTGGCCTCGCAACGACATCGACGAGAGAGCGCTGACGTCGGTCGGCGTCGGCACCTCTGGCGGAGCCGCCGCTGACGTCGGTTGGCGGCAGCACCTCTGGCGGAGCTGCTGCTGACGTCGGTCGGCAGCAGCACCTCTGGCGGAGCCGCCGCTGACGCCGGCCGGCGGCGACACCTCCGGCGGAGCCGCTGCTGACGTCAGTCGGTGCCAGCGCCTTAAGCGGAGCCGCCTCTGACGTCGGCCGGTCGCCGCTGACGCCGGCTGGCGGCGGAGCCTGTGGTCCAGCCACCGCTGACGCCGGCCGGCGGCCCTCGGCCCTCGTCGGATGGCGTGACCGGTCGTGCCGTCTCGTGACGCGCGGCCGTATCGGCCCGGCGGCCCGTGAGCGTGGCATGATACCCCGGCGAGACTCCCAATCTCTGATAGCATCGGGGGAATACGCCGGCCGCTAAGCACCGGGAGCGGAGTGCCGAGGACGACTTTGCCGTGACAGTGAGCCTGTCAGCGTCGGTCCGGACGCCTCCAGTGCGCCGACGTACGGATGATAACCGGCTAATGACTGGTGGAGCGGGCCTCGCTGGCCAACAGCCTGCAGCCTGCCGTGGGCCTGCCTGCCGCGGGCTGAGCCGGCGCCAGGCGCCACTCTGGCTGGCGGCCACGCGCGAGGCGAGGTTCGTGCTGACACCGTGAGGTCTGGCCGAGAGGTCGTTGGGGCGGGACGAACTGGGACAGTTCGCAGCCGTGCACAGCGGGGACGCGTGGCGAAGGGACTGACGATCCCCCGACTACGGGGGTGGGGGCGCCCTCCCCGCCCGACCCTGCGGACGGGACCCCCGCGGGTGGGAGCCTGTCCACGCGCCCGACTCGGCCCCTTCCCCCGGCCGTCCGGTCCGCGCGCCAGACAGCGCTCCCTCCGCTGCTTTCCTTTCGGGCGCAGACGGGCGTAATGCGATTATGCTCTCTGGCTATCGCTGTTCGCCCGCGGGCTGAGGGCTCAAGGCAGACGCGGCGCCACCGGGCCGGGGTGATAGGCCGGAGAGTGCGGGTCAGGAGGCCTATTGTCACCACAAAAGTTGTAGCAATGGCTGAATTGGGGGCATCGACGTTCAATAGTTGAAGTTCCACGCACACCTGTCCCTGGGTGCGCTCCTGGCTACGGGATCCGGAAAGACGGGCGGGAGCTCACACCATGGGTACGCCCTCCGCGCGAGGGTTGGGGCTGGGGCCAAAACGACCCGGCGGAAGAGGGCGTGCACGTCGGAGCGGGGGTGGGGGTGGGGGTGGGGGTGCAGGCGTAAATATGTGGAGGAAATGGCGAAGTCATGATCAGAAAATCAACGAAACAAAAGCACACCTCATGGTGGACGACCGCTCGGCGTTGGCGGAAAGGGGATGAAGGATGAGGGAGGGGGGGGGGGGGGGGGGGGGGGGGGGGAGCCGCAGCGAGATGCGCGGCCACCGCGGCATCCTCCACCCGTGTGACCCGTCCGCCGTCCAGCTGAGGCGCTGGGTCCCGTGCAGCCCCGAGCGACAACTCCGGGCGGTGTACCGGCCGGCGCTGCTGACCGCAGAGTCCGCCGCCTCTAAACGGCCCTCGCCGAGAACACGGTGTCGGATTTCGCGACACGGCTCAGGCGGTGACGGTGCCGACTAGTCGGCCGCAAAAATGTGTCGGGCGCCTGTAGCGGATGCGACTACAGCGGCTGGGGGTGTTGGAATGCGCCGCGGTGGTCGACTCGGCGTTGGGCTGGCCGGACGCCGCCTGGCGGGACGCAGCCCGCCGGCCGACTAGACCCGACCTGCACCAGATCAAACCCAGACCTAGCCCAGACCAGATTAGACCAGGCTTTGACTAGACAGACCCAGATCGGATCAGACTCAGACCTGACCTAATCCAGACCAGACCAGACCAGACCAGACCCAGACCCAGACCCATATGCAGATGCAGATCCAGATCTAGACCCACGCCCAGGCCCAGGCCCGACCCAGACCCAGACCCAGACCCAGATTCAGGCCCAGATCCAGACCCAGACACAGGCCCAGACCCAGACCCAGATTCAGACCCAGACCCAGAACTAGGACCAGACCCAAAACAAGAACCTGAACCAGAATCAGAACCAGACCTAGACCCAGACCGATACCCAGACCGAGACCCAGGCCCAGGCCCAAGCCCAGGCTCAGACCCGGCCCAGACCAGACCCAAACCAGACCAGACCCAGGCCAGATCAAACCGGCCGCCCAACAGCAGACGCACCGGCGCAGCCCGGTGGCCTGACAGTCCCAGTTGCGTGTGCCGTCGAGAGGCGTTCCTCGCGCCGTCAGCTGCTGTGGCGGCACCGGTCGGCACGTGGAGACCTAAGCTCGCGGCGCCGCACGTGAGGCCGTGCGGTGTCCGTCTGCCCAGAGCGTGCTGCGGAGAAGGCCGGCACACGCTCGGAGAGGCTTCGGCACATGATGAGTGGCTCAGCCGGCCGTCCTGCCCTGTCATTGGGTTAAGTGTACTTATGCATGTACTTATACATGGAGTGATGCCTGCGCCAGCATCCAGAACGCTAAGCGGTTTTCATCACCGCCTCGTAGGTAAATATCCTGACGTGCGGCTGTCATAGATCCATCAAAACGCTCCCTGCAATAATGCGCTTAGCCGCAGTCCGGGCCGGCGGCGACACTAGCGCTGCCTGGGCGGCGGCGGCGGCCGGCGGTACCACGGCGCTTGTCGGCGGCCGCTGACCGAGCAGCGCCGGGAGACGGGCCGGGCAAGATAATCCAGCGGCTGGACGGCTAGGGCGGCCCACTTCAGACCGATTATCAGCAACAAAAGTCAGGCGGCGCGACACAACGCAACATGACGGCCGTACAAATATCTCTGTACATTTGAATAATGAGCATGTCCGTATCAACGAACGCAAAGATTACACGGGCTTAATATTTTTAGGCTGTCGTTTCATTGCTGTTTGGACCTTGTCGCGTGTTGAATCCGCAGATATTGGACTGATAATGCGACCGACGTAACCTGATATTGAGCACGTGTGCAGGGGACTTTGTTCAACGCCGCACGGCGAACCTTCAACGGTGCGGTCCCTTCACAAGACGGGTTTCGACCTGGTGCAATTATAACAGGGCCAATCTTCAACACAGCTGTCCAGGATGGTGTGAGTTGATCTGACGAGCCAGCATTGATCTCGATCGCGTGCCCCGCGCCACGGGTGCAGGCGTGAGTGACGACAGAATCAGCTGGGCTGAGGAGAGTGCAAGCAAAGGTGTGTAGGGATCGAAACCGAGGAGGAACAAACAGGATAGAGATACAGCTGCGGAAGAAAAAGAAAACGTAAGAACGAAGCGAACGGGACAGGGAAAGAGGAAGGGACGGGAAGAGGCGGAGGAGGAACAAATGAAATAGGGATACAGCCACGGAAGAAAAAGAAAGCATAAGAACAAAGCGAACGGGACAGGGAGAGAGGAAGGGACGGAAAAACGGAAGAAAAGAGACAGAGAAAGAGAGAGGGAACGAGGAAGGGACGGAGAAACAGATGAAAGGAGAGAGAGAAAGAGAGAGGGAGCGAGGGAGGGGACGGGAGCTTGGTGGAAGAGGGAGGGGAAAAGAAAAGTGGAGAAAGAAAGAGAGAGAGAGAGAGAGAGAGAGAGAGAGAGAGAGAGAGAGAGAGAGAGAGAGAGAGAGAGAGAGAGAGAGGGGGGGGGGGGGATAGAGCGAGAGAGAGCGAGAGAGAGAGGGATAGAGCGAGAGAGAGAGCGAGAGAGAGAGCAGCGGAGTGAGAGCCGTCCGGCCGAGACCGGTCTTTGCCTCCGGCTCTCCCCGGCCAGCCGCCGAGTATCGGACATCTCAGCGGCGGCGGCGGCGGCGCACCGCAGCGCTAATGAAGCCGCTATCTGGCTGCCATCGAGCCGCCGCCGCCGGCCGCCGCCGAATGCGCGTGCCCGGTGGTGGACGCCGGCCGAGACGCGCCGCCGCCGTCATACTTCTCATAATTTGCCTTATTAACGAGATCAAAGCGGCGCCGTCTCGCGCGACACTTGTCGGGGCTCAGCCGGAGCCGACCGGACGCCGGTGGCCGGGGCCGGTTCGGTGTCGGCGGCTGCAGAGGCGCCGCCTGACAGCGAGCGGCGCCGCGGCAGCGCCACCGGCCTGTTTGGAAACAAAACAGAACGAGGGCCGGCGGCGACTGCCCCCCCCCCCTTCCCTGTCTGCCGCCGGGGGCTTAGCTCGGCTGTCTTGATATTTGACCTCGCCGACCTCGCGGAAGCGGCGCGAATGCCGGCTCGGCGACGGCGGCTTGGGAAGGCCTCCTATAGCTGCGTAATGGGAGCAAAGGAACAACGTGAAACCGGCGCGCTGTGTACCTGCTTAGACGTCCTTCCGGGCTTGAGAGACGGCATGGTGGCCAGACTTAACTCAACCTCGGCCATCGCATCTGCTTGTGTCTGTTTCCAGCACCGTTTTATCCGGGGGTCAAGGTCATTTATCCTGCCGGGCCGGACCCAAAGACAGGCACCATCAGTCAAGCCGGAAATGTGGATGACCAACATCGCGTTGCGCGCCGAAAAGGGAACAAAGGTGACTGCGTTGGACGGCTTTGAGCAGCCGTCAAGCGGCGAGCGGTCGGGGTTCGGTGGTCGACGCGCGAATAACACCGCCGTGTTGTCGCGTCTCCAGAGCTCTCCGAAGCCTCCAAGCGCTTGATAGCTTCCCTTATGTGGAGCGGGGGTGGCTGGGCGGTGGTGGAGCGGGGAGGGGGCGGTCGAACGTTGACTCGGCGCCGCCCCATTGGTGGCGCCGAGTGACGTGCGCGCACGTGTGCGCCGAGTTTGGCAAGCCGGCGCCCCCCCCCCCCCCCTGTCTGGGGAGCGGGGTGCGTCGGCATGTCTGACGGCATGTTAGCGAGTCTGCGCACTCAGCTGCTGACCCTGCCTTTCACCCCGTCGGAAAGGGCGGGCACCGCGGGGAATCGAGCCCCGGACATCTATATCTCAGACGCACAGCTTAACCACTATGACGTCGAAAATGTCAGCGGCTGGAATCTTGAATGAATAACATGAACGACACAATGAATCACCTGTTAAGGTGGCGGAGACGCTCACGTGCGAGTGCCAGTTTGTCACGCAGTGACATGGCGGGCGTCACTTCGCGTGACCCTCTGGGATCACTATTTCGGGCTATCATTATATCCTTGCTCACAAAAGAAGACGGTAGGTAGGGGGCTTAAACGAGCTTTGTCATGCACTCAGGCACTCAGGCAGGCGTAAGGACCTTATGGCATCTGCTCGTTACAGCAAGCAGGTGCTAGGTGCACAGTGATACGGGGGAATATGGCCAACTAAAACATATCACCTAAGCTCAAAGCTCATTACCGTTCACGGCGGTAAAGAACATTATCCCCAACTTTGATGACACCTGGAGATCAATTCTCTATTGGAACGTTTAATGCCGGGGCAAATAAATGTATTTCATGATCATTTTGTGATCAATAAATGCAAAAAAAAACATCGCTTGGCTCGGCAGATGTCATTTACCTTTTGGCTTCATTTGGCTGGCAGACATGTGGAGGAAGGCCAATCAGTGCAAATGCCAGAATATTTGGGGCAGCAACTACTAAACAGTCCTGTCATGCACACCCTATAACCCACAAAGGTCCATCTGCGCATACTCCCTTGCCGTTTTGGTCAACCACTGCGGGGCACTTCATATGGACGGCGAAATAAGAGCCATTCTCGGTCATATCTAGTGTTGTCGCTTCGATTCCCGGTGAGCCGTGGCTGTGTCGGCTAACTCGGCCGGGCGCAGCCCCGACAAGCGACCGGCTCTTTGATCGCGGTGGTCCTGACATGTGATCATCCCACATTATCGGCGCGCCGGGCAGAACTTGTTTTACGATGATGGCCCCATGATTAGCCGGGGTGTCTGACTGGCGCGCCCTTGACAAGGAAGCGCACGAACCAATCACGGCACCAGACGACGGCGGCCGGAGAAGCACGCGGCACGAAAGGAAACGAGAGCGGGACGGGGACAGGGGAAAAGGAAGGGCGGGGCAGGACGGGAGAGAGGTGGGGAAAGGGTTAGAGCAGAGAGGGGAGATAATTCCGGCTTATTTATGCATCCTGCATGGCGGAGGCTCACCCGCTGCATTCGGGTGGTTGCCAGGCACCCAGCTGCGTCATGGTCAATCCATTGGCCAAATCGAGGCCGTTTCGTGCCTGCCGCGCTAATGGCAATGGCGGAGCCACACCCCCAATGGCTGTTTCTGCTTGAAATCGACGACTGCTGAGCCCCTTCCTGAACGGACCCTTTTGGAGGCCTCAAAAGTTCCTTAAACATAACGCACATGAAACGACACTCGGTGGGTGATGGTTTTATTTTGGCTGCTTCTTTTTGCTAGGCAGGGCCTTTGGGGTCGTACAAAATCTTCATTTTCTATTTATAGCTGTGCAAAGCCTTCAATGGCCGACATGGGTCTTTTCTAAATGCTTGACGTTGAAGAGTAATTCAATTCCATGGTCTTTTCTCAGCAATTCAAACACGTAAACCATTCTGCGCCTTCTGCAAGTCATTCTGCGCCAGCGATTAACGTGGCAAAGAACATTTTTGGCCTGGGAAGGCGCAGTTGTTCCGAAGAAATGAAAGGCTCGTGAACGGTGCACAATCATCCTTCCCAATTTTACTTCGCATTTGCAATAAAGGAAACAAATCCTTCGCACTCGCTACTTGAGATTGATTTTGCGCCGCGTCGAATCGAGCGCAGAATGCAGCTGGTTTACTTACATGAGAGATTATCCCGTCCGCGATAGTCCAAACGTAAAGCTGCATTTAGCTGCAGTGACCGGTTTTCGATCTCCTAAACACATTGCACGGCACACTTACCATACAGCTGATGACCACGGCTGACGGTGCTCCCGATGGCTGGTGACCGACGATCTATCTTTGTTGCAGGGACCTGCCGCCTCCTCTCCAGCCAGCTTGAATCCCATGCCACACAAAGGTGAGAATGGCTGGACCCTGTGCCACGCGGCTTTCGTGGTTTTGTGCTCCGTCAAGCACGCTGCAGGAAACGGCTGCCAAAATTGGCCATCTTGGGCCGACTTAAGGCTAAGAGCATCCAATCACATAGGGCACCGCATGCTCAGTCCAGTTTGTGTACGGGCGTCGTTGAATTATGCATAAAGTCGTTTTTGCCGGAGATTACAAAGTTCAAACACACCATGTGAGTGGCGTTATCGTGTGAAGACACGTGGCCATTTATGTCAATGCCACCATCTGCTGACTGCTGTCGAGGTCTGGTTGATGGGACCAGTGATGACATCTCCGCCCTCTGGCTCGTCCCTCCCCCCCCCCTCCCCCTCGCCGGGTGTGCCGTTCGCTCTCGCCTGCTTGTCACCCGACCGACACCACGACCGCCCTCTAACGCCCGTGTCTGTCTGATCGACAGAGGAGCAGCCGCTGACCTCTGTGTCCCGTGTCATGTCAGGTCACAGCGGGGTCAACCAGCTGGGAGGGGTGTACGTCAACGGCCGCCCCCTGCCCGACTCGACCCGACAGAAGATCGTCGAGCTGGCGCACTCGGGCGCGCGGCCGTGTGACATCTCGCGCATCCTGCAGGTCTCCAATGGCTGCGTCTCCAAGATCTTGGGCAGGTAGGAAGCCGCGGACCAGCCGGCCTGCCGGTGGGTGCCGGTGGTGTAGGGGTACCAACGACACACACGCACACACACATACACGCAGCCAGTCTGCCGACCGCTGGCGTCGGCGGAAGCGTCGGTCGGAGCCACCAGCTGCCGCACATCGCTGAGCGCGAGCGCCTCCTCGCTCGCCGCAGCCGCGCTGACCACACCCCCAGGTCACCGCGGCACGCACGGGCTGCCGCCGCGGGACGTGTGACTCGCGGAACCTGAACTTGGCGGTGTCAATCAGTCGCAAGGCATCTCTCCATTGATTGCCTCCCTTTTGGGGTGAAGCTCTTCCGGCGAAAAACGTACCCAGTGCTCACTGCGGTCGTGATTCTATTCCAGAACATCTCCTTTAGCACAATGGCCTAAAACGCATGAATCAGGACGCCACGAAGGCCATTCACCATTCCGCGGTGCATGCAAATGTTTCCGGCCGGTGGTTCCAGATCTGATCTGGGGAATTAGATCCAATCAGCCAATAGGATATGACTAGCTGGAGCACTAAGACAATATGCACACGGTAGGCCTTGATTTTCCGGGAAAAATTCCGGATGCTGCAGCTCCACTAAGCCAGCATCCCCAGGCTTACAGATAAAAAGCCTAATGGAAGCTGCAAGCTGGCGCCTTAGCCCCGCTCGTGAAACACCTGCGTAGCTGACAGCTGCTGCGGACTCGTTTGAGCGTGAAGGCGATTTTACGCAGACCGAGCTTCCTGTTAGCGTTTCTGCACTAATGAGTGTCCGTTCAAGTCTCCCCGTTTCGGGAACAAACCGCGCCGCCTTCCCAGCCCCGTGCGGCCGCGCCGCATTGAGGCGCGCGGCGGCGGCGGCGGCGGGTTCTTGCCGTCTCGGCGCCGGCCGGCGGGGGGCGCCGGCTCCCGTTCGTCGCCGGCCCGGGGGGCGCCGTCAGCCCCCGGGTCACAATCGGCCCCAGCCGCGCCGGCGGGAACGAGGTGCCCAGCCCGCTCGGCGGCCGCCGGCACCCCGTTGACTAATTGCGGCTTCGCTTTCAGCAATTATAACTGGCTGCCGTGGCGGGGTGGGAGCGGCGGCGCTCGGGGCAGCTGCAGTAACGGAACCACCACTTATCGCCGCCGCTCTGAGCGCCGCCGAACAGACACCCTCTTCAGCGCGCGCGACACAACAGACACGCTCTCGAGCGGGGGAAACACCCTCTTCACCACGCGTGGCGCTACAGCCAGCATCGGTGTTCACGAGCCGGCAGATCGCGGACGTCCTGGGCGCTGCCGGCTGATGCGCGGCTTGTTAAGGCCTTCGGAATGGGAAGTCCCGGTTTGGATGTCCCACCAGCGACGGCGGGAAAGCTTTAAGTAGGCGGGCCAGCGGGAGTATTATTGCGCCGGGGCCCCCCCCCCCCCCTCCCAGGTTTGCATAAAGTACACCTTTTGCCCGAGGTCAGGCAGTCATCCGTCACTGTCGCCTCGAAAACCAAGCATACTAGAGGCAAACGGAGTGCAGCACGGCGTAGGCCTTGTGACACCGCATCGGACTAATGAGTGTCATTCAGTACCGACGTGAGTCACGTTTGACATGTTACGTGATGTCCCCAGAGTCCAAGAAACGTACTTCAGTCGCTCTTGCCCCGAGAACCGTGTTTTGTAGGCAGCGTTGAGGCAGCCGTCGGTGGCGCTGCTTAAAATGTTGCCCTTTAGGCGTTGACCAAATAAAGATAATCAAAGATGACTTTCGTTCTCTCCCTCCCCCTTCAAACTTCAAGGAGATTTCATTGCCGCTTATTGTACCACATGCTTAAATATGAACACAGAATACAAGTTGGTATAACTTGTGGCTCGTTAAATCGGGCCATAGGACTTAAAGCTTATCTCTGCATAGGTCCGTGTACATCCCTTTTGCCTCCGAGTAGGAGGCAAACAAACACGTTTTGTCAACTGTTAAACATCTGTTCCTATGACCTGTGACGATACCAACCAGGTCACAAAGGTCAATCGACGTCCTGCAGCGAGGAATTCATCGGACGCATTTGATCGCATTCGGCTTAGAGGCACGACCCACTCAGTTATGTTCCACAGAATATCGTCATCATTAATTTAGTCAGGTGGGTAATATTCAATACAAGACCGACCTCAAATACATGCCTCCCGACAGACAAACATTTATGACGTTCAAGCGGCTATCGAAACTGGTATAAATTTGATATAGACGTTTGATCTGCATTCACGGAGGGATGTTTTTTGTTGAGATTTTAACGCAACGTGTTCAAACAGCATTTAAACCAAAGTACTGCAACTTCAAGCAGGCTCACGGAGAGCTGCATCATAATCAGCACAGCTTCAGTTTTGACAAAGTACACGTCAGGGTCTCCTCGTCTTGCTAGGGTTAAGTCGACCAAATGCTCATCATCGAAAGTAAAGCTCGTTGGTTATGGTGCTATGCACTTATTGCCGGAAGGCAATCTCTGACGTCAAAGATGGCAGATTATGCGCTCAGGACTATCCTATTGTGCCACGAAGCGAGTCGGCAGAGCTGCTCCTCATGCTGTCATCATGGTTTGCATTTCAGTCCCTAGGCCGCATTGAGTAAAGTCGCATCGTAAGATTAACGAAACAATCATCATATGCTAATGAGAATGACAAGTCGGGAGGATCTTTTCCTCTTCGTATATCCGTTCAGTGTGCACCGTGAATAATGCCGCATGACCGTCACGCGATTTTCTGTTGGCTTTGTAATGCATTACATGACACATTAAGCTTCAAAAACATGCGTTTTTTTCTCTGCGGGTCTTTTATTTCGTTATAAACCGTGTTTAGCTATTTCACAGTGCACACTATCATGCTGCAATGCAGTTTGCAGCGGTCTAAAGAAAGTGGTCTTAGTTCTATGTTGTAAAAAAAACGGAGCGAATGCATTGTATCAATGTGACTTCCTATCCTGAAGACCGTGTCTTAGAAAACCGGCCAGTAGCAGCTCCAGACCTGAAATATTGCTGACACCAGGAAGTCCTTTTGGCGGTGGCAGTCTAGGACGCTCAAAGTCACATACCTTACCCAGAATAACCCGCGGTTTCCAGTTGGACGGTAGGGACGGGACTTGACGGAGTGTGGACGGAGTGCGGTTTACCTCCTTGTGCATCACCTACCATCTCGGGCCCTCGCGGCCATTCAGACTCCTTGATCTCAGCGCCACCTGTGTTTTTCTCGGCGGCTTCCTGCATATCTTAATCGCGGGTACATCAGCTGCCTCGAAGTCACTGATGGTGCCCCGCCCTGGGTTCTCTTGCCGTTGCAGGGCTGCAGTGCATATTGCGATCTTTATAGCCTCAATATGCATAATCAATCCGCTTCCGCTTAATCTTTGCATTGAAAGAGTCTTCTGACGACAGAGGCCCGAAGGCTGGCTAGGTTAGTGCTGGATCTGTTCGTCATTGTTTGCCCTCGTCGTCTTATGGATTCATGACCAGTATCCATTTGACGAAACTACCAGTGATCTTACACTGGTTTAAAGGTTCTCATTGTCAGAGGGAATCAGAGGTCCGGACCCCGGCCTTTGTTGGTGAATATCGGCACCAGAACTGCTTTGGGTGCCGCTTGACCACCGTCGGAGCGTCCTAACCATTCAGCTGGCCTGCTGAACTTCTGCGCCGTTAGTGTTCCAAACCACTTGGGAGTACCTGGTGATTTTCTTTTGACGACTGGAGTTCCGTGGCAAAGCGTAAGCTATATTCTACCTATGGTCTGCCGGTCATCACACACCGTCTAAGGTCTGCCGCTCATCACACACCTGGAGTCGTTTAACAAGCGGACGATAAGCTACTGCGCACATTAGAGCTTTCGCAAATTCTCCCCACTCGTGTGGTTTCGTCGCCTGTTTCCCCTCTCTTCACCTGCTTTTATTTTCTATCTTCGAGACTTAATAGGTCGGGAGCACTATTCCGCTTGACGAATTTCACGTCAACAGCTGCTGCGCATCTAAAGGGGCACTTTAATATGGTGCCCACTCGTCCAGATTACAGTGGGTGCGATGCCGCGGTGCCGCGCACTTACCAGCCCTCCATCCCCCACCCAACCCCCACCACCGTCCCGCTATTCGTGGCTAGCGCGGGTAACAGTCGGATCGAAGTCGAGAAGAATCTATGAAATTGAACAGTAATCGGAACAGCCATGTGGACGTTGTGACGCAGGCAAATAAAGCAGGTCAGCTGTTTCCAGAGCTGGTATGTTCTGAAGTGAGCAATTCTGAAGCCTGGAGCAAAATGTCGCCCAATAAACTTGGAGATATGTCTCCAGTTTCCAATGGATTCATCAACGGGTGACAGAAATAATCACGGAGGTCGCGGGCAAAGTAACCATGACTGGGTATTGGGTGGGTAGAGTGACAATAAGTACCTTTGAAGATCTATAGCAGCAGAAAGGTTTCGCAAGTGAGGCTGCATCATCCTTAACGCTTCAACTCTTCTTGCAACCAGTGGAGCTAAGGTGACCCCTCCCCAGTCCTGATGACACCCTGTCCAGTGCTGCTGACACCCTGTCCAGTGCTGCTGACATCCTGTCCAGTGCTGCTGACACCCTGTCCAGTGCTGCTGACACCCTGTCCAGTGCTGCTGACACCCTGTCCAGTGCTGCTGACATCCTGTCCAGTGCTGCTGACACCTCCTCCAGATTCCCCGCGGTGCCCGCCCTTCCCGCCAGGGTGAGACGCAGGCGACGCCATGTGGCCCCAGCAGCTAAGCGCGCCATAAGGCCCCAGTGACACCACTTGCATCCACACCCTCTCCAGTGCTGCTGACACCCTCCTCAGTGCTGCTTACACCCTCTATAGTGCTGCTGGCACCCTCTTCAGCGCTGCTAGCACCTTCCCCTCCATTTAGCCCAGCCTCTCCACTGTGCCTCTGTGAAGACGTGTGTCCGCGCCGCCGGGCACCGCAGCGGAGGGCTCCCAGTTCCTCCTGCTCAGCCCGCTCCCCCTCCCCCCCCCCTCCGCGCATGCCTTCAGCATCGCGATTTTCCGGCCGGAGGCGGGCCGGGCATTGTTGATTGTTTGCCTGCGGACGCGCTCTTCCTGCGACCTTGGTCGGTCTCTTTGTGCACGCGTACAGTGACGCGGCCGTGTCGGGAGCCAGCGGACGAGACGGTCACGGAGGCGAGCCTTCAGCCGCGAAGCCCTCGGACGAGGCAGCGACGGCATGCGAGGCCACCTGCCATGGGTCACGCCCCGAGCCGAAGGCTGGGCGCAGAGCATGGCGTTCTGGACGGCGCTGGGCGCTAAGGTCCTCACCCGTGACTCTGTGACTCTGTAACTCTGTGACTCCGGCCACGGAGTCGGAGTGCGGTTCGCCAACCAACGCAGCGGGGCGTGGCGCTCCGTCAGTGCAGCCGCCAGACCTGTCGGTCGGCCGTCGTTCGCTGTGCAGCGTCGATTAGGATCTTTGGCCCGTTACAGACGCACCGTGTGGCGGAGATCGTAGCTCGGGCGACCTGGGTCAGGCGACTGGCAGCTGGAGAGTCGCGCGAGGAGCACGCGAGAGGCGACATAGCGTCTCCGTATGCTTCAGAGACACCTTGTCCACGCAATCATCTACAGTAGCCCAGATCCGTGGGATGCTATCCGATAAGACCAAAACGTCGATCATCCGAGCGTGCCTACAGTCGATCGGTCGTTCACCCCAGAATACTACACGGCATGCGTGCGACCAGTCGATCACAGGTGCGCCCCTGCCGGGCCCAGCTGACCCGCGCCATTAGGTGGCGCGGGTCGCCCACCCCCTCCCCCCGTTAGCGGCCAGCTGTGGCTTGACCTCGACGCCGTCTCGCCCAGGTACTACGAGACGGGCTCCATCAAGCCGCGCGCCATCGGCGGCTCCAAGCCCCGCGTGGCGACGCCGCTGGTGGTGAACAAGGTGGCCGACTACAAGCGCGAGTGCCCGAGCATCTTCGCGTGGGAGATCCGGGACCGGCTGCTGTCCGAAGGCGTGTGCTCCAACGACACCATTCCCAGCGTGAGTACCGTCGCGGCTCCCGGCCCGTCGTGTGCGGCGGATGGCCGGAGGACGAGAGCGGTCGGCAGCCGAAGCGAGAGCCTCGCCGCCGGCAGCGACAGCCGAGGGATGCTGATATGTGATATATATATATATATATATATATATATATATATATATATATATATATATATATATGGGATAGGGTAGGAGGAGGGACAGGGATAGGGAAAACGGTACACTTTTAGCGGAGTCTTTGAGGTATGTTGACCACTACGGGGTTTATGTCAGCGCCGGGGGCCGTGGTGCAGCTGAGTGCACATGAGACGCTCTCCCTCCCTCGATAAATCAGAGAATTTCGAAAGAAGCGGTACGCGGACAAGGAGATACATGATATAGGCGAGCAAGGCCATGAGCTTCTCGTCTCTCGGCATTGTGAGTTTGACTTTGGTATCTTGACAATAATCGGCGAGCAAAAATCGGTAATATTGACATTATCATAATAATCGTGCACGACGATTCAAGCTGTGCTTCTGATAACAATTCGGTTTATGGTTCACCCGTGATCATAAGCACAACTTGAAACGTCGTGTATTGACGGTATAACCAATGTTTGCTCTATGACATTTTTCCAGTACCTCCTGGTGTACTGAAGGTCGATAACGCAGCATAATAACGCTGATCTCATGTTGTCTAGCCTTCGTCCTAACCAATTGCGATTGAGACGGAATGGTGCCTGTGATCACTAGTCCCTGAGATGTTAAAGGCGTCAAAGGGAAAGTGTCACCATTGAGGTCAAAATTTACATTACACACGTGTATATCTAGGTCATTCGTGTCCAGTTTGGAATGCGAAACTAGTTGTATGTAATACATCCACACGAGATCATGATGATCAGATATACCATTTTAACTAGTGAATTATGCAGATTTCTTCAATCGGATTTATCGGTCATCACTTGTCTTGTGATTTCGCTCCAATAATGTGATCGATTTCCAACTGCCAGCGCATTTGGGCTGATTGAAACCCAAGACCAAGCGGCACACCACAATACGGGGCATACTCTGATTCCAACCCAAGCAGATATGATTCAGTCTTGGAATCGTTTCTAACGGAGCTGAAAGATGAGCTGATGCACTGGCTCGTTAAAATATGCATATAAAGTATCTGATGATGAGACAGCGTTGTGAATATAATTTCAGATGGTGTTAATGACGTCAGTTATGCTATCATGTGATCACGTGTGAGTGCTGACAGAATAAGAAAATTCGTTCTCACTTTTTTGCACTTTGTCTTTTAACTTGATACGATAACAAGATCGGAAGGGGCACCAATAATAAACCCAAGTGGTAAGAATGCACAATATGCAAAAATATATATAAGGACTAGTTTCCTCCGAAACGAGCGGGTTTTTTATCATACAGGCAAACATTGTTGAAACAAATATGAGACAGGCTTTGTGCCTTCACTAGAAATACACACATGTGATGTGTAAGTGCAAGTCGCTTACTCCGTAAGCTTATTTCCACCATTAAAGTACAAGCCATCCGCTACTGGGCTTGCCATGCGCCGCAGCCCGCCTGGCGAGCGGCTTATTGGCCGCGGCGGCAGGAGATTCTGGGAATCCGGCGGCGGCGGCGCGGGCTATCCGAGCATCGGTGAGAGCGGACGGGCACCGGCCGGCACCGCAGCCGGCGGGCCGTCCTCCGACCGGAGGAGTTCCGTCCTCCGAGGAAGGCTCGCGGTGGTCGGCGGGTGCCGTCTTGGTGGGGAGAGAGGACGGCGCCGCCCTGCCGCCGGTGCGTTGCCTTGTCGTCTGGTAGCCCGACCACTGCGGCCCGGAGCGGACCTCAACCTCAAAATCAAACGAGCTGTTGCTTCTTTTGGTGATTAATTACTCTGCTGATGTAGTCGTAGTGGGAGAATCGTCCGCCCTGACGAGACCCTTCGATCGTTGTTGACGACACGAATGCTGTATTCCTGTAGCTTCGGCAATGCCAACGCTGTGTGCGCGAAGTGACATTGCTTGACATCGCAGCCGAGTGGTCCAACGGTCACAATGCATCCTGATTTATTCATGTTATTATTTTAGCCTTGAGCTTTCTCCGAATGTAAATCTGAAGCACTCTTGATATCTGTTTTGAATGTTTTTTGATATTCCGTGCAAAAGTTGTTGTGAATAAAACTATTGAACTACCATATTCATTATTTTCTAAATATGCTGTTTTGTGCAGTGTTTGCACCAGTGGCGAAGTGTTCAGAGCACTTGCTTAATAGACCTTGTTGCGTATAACTTGAACCCAATGCGGACAATTTTACCCCGACCTTTTTGCTACATAGAACTTTTCATGGAGTGCGCCAACAACTACATTAGCTATATCTGCGGTCTGGGACAGGACTGCGGAGGTGTTTGTGTGCTGTACAGTGAGCTACGGCACGATGACCCTGGGTCTGGTTGGCACTTTCTGGCCAGCTGCCAGCTGACCTTTTCATGTCATACTGGCCAGACGATGCATCGGGCCAACACTCCCAGGGTTACCAGTCCAGAATTTTTTCCGAAGACCACGAGGTGGCTACTGGCAAATCGATTGGCTTTATTTGTTAAATGCAATCTTAACTCATTCGCATATTTTATATTGAAACAAAATCCGAATTAGACGGTGTTTGCAGTGCCTTTCAGGCGTCAGAGTGGTGCATTTGTCTCCAAAAACACTCCACGGACGAACTTTTTCGACGCCGTCAGCGTTACTGGGCTATTGAGCAATAACAAAAGAGAACATTAATGTTTCAACTTTAGTAATGAGGCTGTCATTGCAAGCCCAAAACTATGCGCTTGTGATGTATTGTACTCATTGGTATTGTTTCCGAGTGCACCTGGGGAAATCATCAGTCATCAGTCACGTTTCCGACCGTGTGTACGTAATCCAGATGTTTTGGGCACGGTTATTGCGACAGAGACTGAAAGTGCAGGAATTCCTACCCTTTGTCAAGTTGTGCCAGGCATTGCTTAGCAGATTTCATACCGCACGCGGTGTATAATAAAGATATCAACTGTATATGCGCCTCGGTTCGATGTAAGCATACCATCATTGAACATATCATGCAGACTTGATGTTCTAGCATGCCCAGACATCCCTATGTTACAGGCACATAATTGCAGTGCGCCTAGCCCAGCTTTGAATAGCACTGTTCTGTTCTTTTCTTGTGCCGTTCTTTGTGCTGCAATTTTGTTTCCACATTTGCAGTGACAATGACATTTCGCGTGGCAAACT
This sequence comes from Pollicipes pollicipes, assembly GCF_011947565.3. Lineage (NCBI taxonomy): Eukaryota > Metazoa > Arthropoda > Thecostraca > Pollicipedomorpha > Pollicipedidae > Pollicipes > Pollicipes pollicipes. Next base: position 29,718,338 of record NW_023596297.1, on the reverse strand, counting down.
TATGAGCTGTCTCCAGATCTACTCAGGCTACAAAGACCTGTGCTGGGGTGTCGGCGCGCAATTTATGTTTCATCTATTAAGTTAATGTAGATCTCAAGCCCTTGCAAAACAATAACCAGAGGAAACTTCTTTACGAGAGAGGGCGGGAGTCCAAAGGCAGAAAACTCATCGCCTAATCTCGTCATAAAATACACGTCATTGGAGCTATGCGACGCACTCAGGCGCTGGGGATATAAGGCGTCGCTTGCCTGTCGCCGGCACCGCAGGGGGGGGGGAGGGGGCGGGCACCGCGGGGAATCGCACTCCGTACCTTTGGTTTCTCAGATGTGCAGTGGTTAACGCAGACGTGTTAACCACTACATAATCGGTACCCGCCATAAAGTACGCCTCACGCAATGTCGCAAGTGTATGTCAGTTTGGCACGGGGCTGTGTTGTGTGTTTTACAGGTCTTACGAGGCGCCACAACTTTTTCGTCAAGTCGACCTCTTTTTATAGTGGCCTTGTTATCGTGTAGACACAGGTTTACAATGCAGTTTGCATGTATACCTTGTTGTATAATGCACAATAGCCTTTGCTTCGTTTGCTGTCTCACTCGGTCTCCAGTAGCGCGAAAGGGCCACGCCGAAGACCTGATACTGATACATTTGCGACGTTTGACTCTCAATTCTAATGAACACGCTAGCCATTTTACGATGCATTAATGCTCTGTAAGTTTTCAGAATCTTTGAAATGTTTTTAAGAAGTTTTAGTAGGTACTAGACACTGACGAGGACCTGATTACTGTCATGCAATCTCACTCGCATTCAATAGCTAAAACCCTTTTGTGATGTTCAGAAAAGGTTATTAAACGAAATGAGACTTTTTACTTGCATTTATTTCTTCAGTCCACAACTTAAGTTCACCCAGATTCTGGGATAATATCAGACCTGGCAACGGCTTGGATCGGTTTAGGGTCATGGGTACTGGCAACCCTATTAGCGCTTACATTTGTGTCGTATGGAGCAAGGCGGGCTTTGAGGGCCAACCATGTTTAAGTATGCAAGCTCTGTACTACATGCTATGAAAAGAGACGCACCCAGGAGAAAGACGTCTGGTCTGCTCTGCCTGCATCAGACATACCACCCAATATTTTCAAAAAAGTTTCGAAACTAACGTTTTTACACATTTCTTTTTCATCTCTGCAAGGCATTTCTAGCCGCCAATCGCTAACACAATTCGTGTTATTTCAAAATGACTGCTGAAAACTTTTCAAAAAGCTTTGAAAAGGTCCGCCCCGTATTTCCTCGTGAAAGCGGCCACTATGGTAAGCTGAAGCTGAGCCTGTCTCGTTACTCGAAGTGGATGAGGGAAGAGTATGAGGGCAGGCAGCTTGGATGATGTGCAGGTAGGTGATGGTATCTGATGCCGAACTGCTGCCAGTTGGTTGAAAGGACAGCGTTTGTGATTTCGTAGCAATGCAGTCGTTTGCCGTTTACGTCTGTTTTTCTCCTTTGTTTGTACTAAGGTCATAGCGCGCATATGTGTAACGTTCTTTTCGCTGTTCTTCCATAGCCATGCCTATGTTAGTGATGGGGTTTTCCACGCCTTGACCCGAATCCCTCCAGCTGGCACGGTTAAAGTGAAAACAGCTGCATTTTATAGTACTGAAGAACTGCAACTGCAGCTGCACGACTTCGGCCTGATGGGCATGGGAATAAACGACAGAATGATTCGCAGCAACGTCAAGACCCTTGAAGGCGTTGCATTGAGCATACAACGCATGGAAAGATTCAAATGCGCTTGTCTCATTTCAGCCCTAAAATTCGTAGGCTTGTCGCGACATCAATTTTCCACTTGCTGTTATTTCATACCGACTGATTCAGTGCGAGAATCGCCAAAATGAAACCAGATTAATCCGCACTGTCCGATTTGATCGTTCTGCGGAACATGTCAAACTTTGAAGTGTTCTGGCGTCTGATTAAAATTGCAAATTTACCAAGTCCTTATTGGTTGGGTGTGCAAAGCTGCAGTTTCAGCTTGCTGGCTGTGTGACATCTCAGCGTAGATTGTTATGAGCTCGTGCCAGTTGTTTTCACCCGGAGAAGGGATGGGTCTCATTCAAATTAGGACTAGCTGGGTGTTTGGGCTCAATTTTCTTGGGTGACCAGTGTGCTTTTTAACATTGAAACCTATGACGGGATCGCTAGGATAAGACAAAGCATTGTAAGTAAGGATGCGTCAGGAACAATGTGTTGCCACTGAGCAGTTCGTTATCAGCTCATTTTCTGATTGGCCGGATTTGGCTTTTGTTATCAGCCCCTTTTTATCCAAATTTCGTGTCTCCGTTGCACCCCTATACTTTCCGGGATATGCCTGACTTTTGCGTTGTTGAGTCTCATCTATGGTATTTCCAAGCCTGGCCAGCCTTCTCACGCTTTTTTTACACGAACATAGTCTTTAATGATCAAGCCGCTGTCGCGTCATCATAACCTCACCTGTCGACCCTTTGCAAAGCATCGCCCTGAAAAGCCCAGAGGCACCAACTGCATACGAGCCTCGCGAAAGAACGGCAGACCGCTGCCACGATGTTGTGGCGGCGACTGCTATCGGGGAGCTGCAGGTGGTCCGTTGACTAACACTGAGAGCCACAGCATACATCATGGCCAAATCTGTCCAACACGCCGTGGGGAATATGCCAGACGTACGCGAGACGGTAACGCCTCCACTCAAGTCGATCACTGAGAAGTGATCGATCGTACCGCGGGAGGGAGCGTGGTAACGGGGGTTAAGACTGTCACAGCATATTTGACCGCAGCAGTCGTGTCGCGTTAACGAAATAGGGCGGCTTCCGAATCAGTTACATTACTTCTCTCCTTAAACTGTGTGCTTTTGGGGAAGGGGGAGGGGGAACATGCTCAGCATATAGCTTTGCGCTGTCGCTCCAGACATGCGAGCCTTTAGTCACCTGCGACGAAAACACACAAGGCGCTTGGTGTCTTGCAATCCGCGTTTTGACACGACATCGACACGGAGGTCCTCACCGCTTCAAAGAGGCGTTGCTGCATAAGTCAGTGTGACCCGGCACGCCGGCTTAGCACGCCGTTTGAAGTTCACACGGCGGAAGGCGATCCGGCGCTGGAGCGGTGCGGCGCCGGCCCGGGTGGCGCCGGCCAACACCGCCGCGCCGCCGCGCCGCCGGCCACCATGGAGACCGGCCGTCCCGACGCCTGCCCTGGCGCTCGCAGGCTCCGCGGCCTATGAAAGGGTACCGTCGCGCCTCGCGCGGGCCGTCAGCACGCGCGGCCAACAGCGTCGCCGGCTGTATCAGCGTCCGCACGCTCCAGCGGCACGGGCAAGCCGCGTTCATATTGAAGCTCAGAGGCCGACGTGGCGAGACTGTTTAAGGGATCGTTGTGTAAAGGGAACGGTAAAAACGTGCATGGAGCAGACACTGCAGTCTCATGTGTTGCAAAACTGAAATGCTCTGCATGCTGGCGCAGACCTTTCCTGCTATCGGCTAATGTGCTTAAACTGCTACAAGCCCACAGGGTGGGTGCAGCCACATTTGGATCCAGCCCCTTCCGTCACCTTCGTTCTCAGTCACTTCCACTTTGTCATTGATCTCCACTGTCGGTTTGGTCCCTCTCATCGAAGTTCAGCGGTGCTGTCAAACAACCGTAGCCTGCCCAGCCGTATGTCCATGGCTGCTTCGGGCATCCGTGTCGCTTCAGTCGGCCGCTAACTCAATCACCTGTCACCACAGTTCGGTGGCAGTTCTTCGATATCCGCTACAATCCAGCGGGAAGCCGTCACACGTGTGGTCGCGGTCCACCGGTGACTAGATCTGTGCCATCACAGTCCAGTGGTGATGCCATCATGTGCCATCACAGTCCAGTGGTGACGCCGTCATGTTCGTCGCCGAAGTTTATTAGTGACTCCGTCACCAAAATTCACTGGCGACTCCGTCACGCGCGTCGCCACAGTTTGGTGGCGGTGCCAATCTCTTGTGCTGCTGCAGTCCGCTGGCGACTCGGTCGGCTTTGTCGCCACAGTCCAGTGGTGACTCACCTGCCCTCCGCGGTTCAGTGTTGTCTCCAACGCCGTTGTCTCCGGTCCGCTCGCCGCTGCCTGGCCGCTCGCCTGCCGGCTGATCAGGACATTTTTTCCGTGTGTTTCTGCCCGACTGGGCCGTCACTATGTGTCAGAGTCGGCAGCGTCCGCCCGCGGACCGCTTGTCCGTCACGGCCGGCCGGCGATCGCGCGAGATTAGAGAGAGCGCCGGGGGTGCGCGCCGGCCCTCTCCCCGCCGCTAGCCGTGCTTGTCGGCGGTGTCCCCGCGCTCAGCCTTGCGCCCGCCAGCGCCGAGCTCGGCCGATCCCGCGGCACCGGACGTGGGACGGGCAGGGAGCTGGTGTCGGCCGTCACAGGACGGGCGGTAAGCTGGTGTCAACTGCCGCTTGACGGACAGGGAGCTGGTGTCAGCCGTCACAGGACGGGCAGTGAGCTGGTGTCAGCTGCCGCTTGACGGACAGGGAGCTGGTGTCAGCCGTCACAGGACGGACAGGGAGCTGGTGTTGGCCGTCCCAGGCTGGGCAGAGCTGCTGTCGGCCGTCACAGGACGGGCAGTGAGCTAGTGTCAGCTGCCGCTTGACGGACAGGGAGCTGGTGTCAGCCGTCACAGGACGGACAGGGAGCTGGTGTCAACTGCCGCTTGACGGACAGGGAGCTGGTGTCAGCCGTCACAGGACGGGCAGTGAGCTGGTGTCAGCTGCCGCTTGACGGACAGGGAGCTGGTTGTCAGCCGTCACAGGACGGACAGGGAGCTGGTGTTGCCGTCCCAGGCTGGGCAGAGCTGCTGTCGGCCGTCACAGGACGGGCAGTGAGCTAGTGTCAGCTGCCGCTTGACGGACAGGGAGCTGGTGTCAGCCGTCACAGGACGGACAGGGAGCTGGTGTCAGCTGCCGCTTGACGGACAGGGAGCTGGTGTCAGTCGTCACAGGACGGACAGGGAGCTGGTGTTGGCCGTCCCAGGCTGGGCAGAGCTGCTGTCGGCCGTCACAGGACGGGCAGTGAGCTAGTGTCAGCTGCCGCTTGACGGACAGGGAGCTGGTGTCAGCCGTCACAGGACGGACAGGGAGCTGGTGTTGGCCGTCCCAGGCTGGGCAGGGCTGCTGTCGGCCGTCACAGGACGGGTAGGGAACTGGTGCCGGCCGTCACAGGCCGCGGAGAAGCCGCCACGGGACCTGCCACAGATCCGGAGACAGCCGGCACCGCCGGCCCTCTCGCCGCCGCTGGCCACTGGTCGGCAGGCAGGATGGTCGCGTGCGCAGGTGCGACCCGTGACGGTCCCTGTCTGCGTCGGCCACCGATGCCAATCACGGGTCAAAAACCTCGCCTGTGCCCACTAATTGGACGCCGGCCAGGTTCAAATGTCCAGCTGGGTAGCGGTGGTGTTGTTCGAAGCAAGAACTATTTTGTCTGATTAAAAACGCGTACTGAAGGATGCGGCCACCAAACCGAGTTATCCATGTAGCATACCTTTGCAGATGTCATCGGCCTGATTCAGATCTGACTGCAGGGCTGTTTCTTATAATCGTTCCTTGTGGCCCAATTTCAGCCAAACTCGTACACGATCAATGCGACCAAGTGCATTACTGCACTGAGCGCACGCTCTTTATGCCGGTATCAAATACATGAAGCGCAACCATTCACTGTGTTCTGCTCATGAGAAAACTTCGTCTAGCATACAAGGAATCATACAAAGAACGCCTGCGATCGCTCAAAAGAAGAAAGCTACTTTGATTACATCGGCTGCAAAATTAAACAAGGCCTCGAGCCGGTTGTCCACAGACGTATGCCATGGTCACGGGGCAGCGATGCAGCCAGGGGCCCGGAGCCTGGACAGAACACATCACGCCGATTTTTAGCTTTCTGACAGGAGTCATTTAAGGTGAAAAGAGACTATACCTGAGGGTTTGGGGGTGGTGCTTTCCACACTCCTTGGCCGCGCCCCGATCCCGGGATGCATATGCCCCATAATACTGACGCATTCATCTTTTTCAATGTTCATTCTCGTATTTCAAAGTATTCTTGCATACAATGCTTGTATGCCTCCTTAAAAAGTCTTTCATACGTTTTCGCAAATTCATTCCCTTTCCTCCGCTTGTCGGGCCCAACCTCCCTGCCAACAATGAACTTTGCAGATGCAGCTGGCAAAAAACACAAGAAAATCCATTTTTCATCATTTTCAGAGTGGGTTTAACGATGTCTTTTTAACGATATGTCGCTCATCACCCATGTCCTCGTGTCCCAGACACCGGGCCGGGGCCCAGGGACCGGGCCGTGGCCCAGGGACCAGACCGTGGCCTAGGGACCAGACCGCGGCGCGGGGACCAGGTCGTCGCCCGGGGACCAGGCCGCGTCCCTGCATTTGGCTACGCCACAGTCAGTCTACATCACAGCAGCCAGTCCGCACCTCAGGAACAAACGCGCGTCCCAGGGGACCTTACCGTGTGGCCCGGCCGCCTGGCCCGTGTGTGTCCAGGCCACGCACCGGAGGGTGGGCCGTTTGTTCGCCGGTCGGCGGCCGATGCGGGGAGAGGCGGCGCCATCAGAGGGGCGGCAGTTAGTGGCGGTGTAGCAGAGCCGGTGAATGCGGGCACTAGTGGCTGGAGGTGCCATTCAGAAGGCCGCTGATGGCTGGCGGTGCCATTCAGGCGGACCGGTCGCTTTCACTGAGCCGCCGGAGGCTCGCGCCCATCGAGTGCGTCCGTACTGCCGTGCTGAAGGAGCAGGCGACCGCTCCTGACCCGATGATGGAGCAAACGACCGCTCCTGGTGCCCTGACGGAGCAGACCGCAGCTTCTGATTCCTGAGGGCTGTTTTGTACCCCCCCCCCCCCCCCCCCAATCCCCGGTGAACCCGACAAAAGTTCCTCTGTAGTCGGAATCGAGTGCAAGGCGCATTACTGGCACTACTTTAAGAACGAGCGTCGTTAAGTGAGAACTGTCCCAATCACGCCCGTTTCAGCGAAAGTTGGTGTGGTTGTTGTCGCAGCTGCTTGAACGCATCCTCAGCCAATAACCTCAAATGGTATACCGGCCACCAGCTGTGCTTTGGCTTCACGCAGCACAGTCGATGCGAGATTTTGCGTTACAGCAATAGACCATATCGTAATGACAGGCCACATCAGCAACAAAATGTATATTGCTTTGCGTGGATCTGACGATGCAGACCTAAGCGGTCTTTCGCTTTCTTTGTGCTATGCATGACTCAGACTCATCCTTTGCGCAAGCATCTCCTGTCTTTATCTTTAGCGCTCCTCAGGAACTGATTTGGATTTACCCTATCATTATCACTCTCTAATCAATGTTATTAAACGGAGGGCTGTAGTCCGCCTTCCGCTCACCCAGCGGTCCTGTATGGCCACACTATTATTCTCATACTTCAAGATGTTTATTCAAACAGTTCCCTGACCGTTCTCTCATACAGAGCTCACTTACCGTGCCTTTCTGTAACTCAAACTGTTCTCCTGTGCAGCCTACACCGTGTCACCCTTCCTCACCAGCTCCAGCTGTCCTCCTCCGCAGACCCAGGCGTCCTCTCGCCTGCGCGGTACGACGCCCATTCAGCACTGCCTCCATTCTGTCCGCGTCCAATCGCTGAATGGCTGCGCTCGAGCCTGCCTCGGACGAGCACATTGTGGCGATGCCGGCCGCCCGGCCCGGCCGACGCGACCGATTTCACGCGCACAATGGTCCGCCTCGATCACAATAATTCAATATCATATGATACAAATATTGTGGTGGGGAAGGGTGCGTTAAATGGTTTCATTTGGGCCGCCGGCGCCGGCCGGCCGCCACCGCCAGCGCCACGGCCAGCGCGTGGCCGGGAGGCGCGGAGACCGACGTGCTGCGTCAGGAGACAACGCCGGCCGGCCGGCGGCGAGAGCGCCGCGGCCAGCGCGTGGCTGGGGGGCGCGGAGACCGACGTGCTGCGTCAGGAGACAACGCCGGCCGGCCGGCGGCGAGAGCGCCGCGCGGCGCGGCGGACGGCAGAGCGGCAGGGGATGGCGGGCCATTGCAAGACACCGCCGTTGACGACCACACTGAGGTCGAGGCGTGCGGTAATGCCGGTCAGATCACGGATGGCCACTGATGCCCTGCTGACAAGTAGCTGTCAGATTACAGCCAGAAAGTGGCCATAGCGTCTGCTAATTAAAGTGAAGGCCCTCGATAAGAAAGTCCTCGTGCGCAGCTGCCGTTCTATTAACAAACAACAAAAACGGCGCGGGCACGATGGCGGATGCCAGCGGCTCGCCACAAGCGGAGAGCCTGACCAGTTTTTGCCAGGAGTCCGCCGACAGTAATGCCAAGACGAGACTGTTTTGAACAATTAGGTCGTAAATCTGTCGAAGGACGCACGCCCGTCCGAGCGGCCAACATGGCCGACAGCCGTGGCCATTTTGGCGGAGGTATCACTCTGTGTGATCTGTTTTCTCATGGCCCCGATAAGGATCTGGGAACGAGAGAGCCGTGTCCTCCATACATTATGCAGGCGACGTGATGGAGGCTGTCACGGACATAGCCGTCTTCTTCCTTTGAATTCTTGGCTTATTCCCAGGTTTGGTGGAATGTTTCAGTTTTCTGGATGCGATGGGAATTGCCAGACATTTCCCAGCTTGTTCAGGATTCTTTCTGGACCGCGCTCGGCCATTTTTACGTAGATATTTTAAGGATTTGTGAGCAGATGGCAGCCTGAAATCGTTAATTAAACTACCCGCCTGTCCCCATTGTAACAACGCTTTTAATTAAAACCGTTCTCTTCTCCGGCTCATTGCCGACAATTTCAATGTCAGCTGGTCATGGGAAGCAGAACACGGTTTTTTGTTGTGGGTGAACTAACAAGGTATTTCGTTAGTGACCCGTGACTGTCACAGCGTGCTGCAAGTCAGAGAGCAAATTGCGCTGCGTTTTGGATTTCGCGTGTCCTGACACATTTAGGACTATCCCCTTGGGCCACTTATAAGCGATCTGCCGCATTTTCTTCACGTAACGAGTATTCATCAAGTTTATGTAAATCGGCACCTGTAGATGGATAGCTACCTGGGGAGTGCTACAGCTTCACGCTCGTGAACGGGTGTCTGTCTTCATCAGTGGCGATGTCACTCCGATTCCCTTCACATTTCCTCGGTGCGTCGCCCGGAGAACACCACCATATCCGCGCCGCTCGCCGCCGCTCGGTCAGCTGTTAACGTCACGTGACGAACACCCATG
>NW_023596297.1:29650657-29709027 GCF_011947565.3 Pollicipes pollicipes | reverse complement strand
CATTTGTAGGTATTGGTGAAATGCTGCACAGCAAGAGGCAAAGAGGGTGAGTGGGATAGAGTGGTGTGGACACCTGGTTTTGCCCAGAAAGAGAAACATATTCGGCCACGGTTACTGTCGGTCCGATGGCTACTTTACCACGCAGGTCACGGGACCTACCCCGCACGCCAGCACCTAATTGTGGGAAGCAGAGAACAAGGCCAGTTCGACTGAGACTGCTGGCTATTATTGACACCTTTTTTCTGCACATCTTCCTTTTAATGTGGGAGAACCCAGCGCCGCGTGACGTGCAGGTGTGACGTGCCTCTGGCCGTGACGGTTCGGCCGGATCACGCAGTGCAATGGTGCGAGCGGATTTCACTTGATGTGATCAATGCTTCTTCTCGTGGAAGATGTGCAATAACATGAACTGTGATTGTTTCCGGAATAATCCCAACACCTCTGATTATTTACCAGTTTTGCAGCGTGGCGATTGTTACCAATGACTTACATTAGGCATAATAAATGTCGCATTCGTTAGGCTCTAAGTCTATGGGCCAAGTAACCAGCCAATGCTCTAAAGCAGGTGTATCTGATACACGGGCTATTTGTTCACCCACAATGCGTTTTCCATTAATATGACAAAATCACCATGAGAACATAATTAAAATGAATCACAGTGGTTGTTCTGCTGTTTAGTGCCTAATTATTGTATGAGTACCGAAATTACTGCCTAATCAGCGAGAATTGGTGAAAGCATATTTCGCTTCTCACTTTCACAGATGTTCAAAGAAACAGAGAATTTTCAACACTGCAGAGCAGATGGATTGCAAAAGGATGCTTATGGGATGCAAAGGGATGGGCTGCAATGGGATGGCTAGCAAAGCAGTTCCACGTAGTTCAGCGGAGTGGATGAGACGAGATATCGATATCACGGATGGGATAATTGTTGGGCCGTCATCCTCGTCTGGTGTGCCACTATCTACGCTAACCCCAGACGAGAACGATAGCCAGAATATATGTTCAATTTGTCGCATGAAGATTACCAGTCCCGCTCCGGTCCTTTGCCGTGTGATTTCAGCCACAGCAGAATCGGCTGTGCTCGGCTTGAAATTCCACGCATTGAGTAAAAAAAGCTTCAATTATTTTCTGGAACACCACGTAACAAGGGGCACAGCGAAGTGACAATATCTGTAATGTGATGACACCGTCAGTCCCATCATTCACCGGTGGCATCGGCCCTGAGTTTCAGTATGCCTCGATGATTTAAACACCGTACATGCAGCACAAAGGTACCGTAGTCTAATGTTAGAATACCATGCCTGTTAATGCTGCTACATAAAATGAGCACAGCAACATATAAGCCCCCTCTAGCGTGAGCCCTCCTTCCCGCAGCACACGCCGCGGCCCAGTTGGAGCAATCCCTCTCGCAGCACGGACGGTCTCGGACGGGGCCCCTGCTCCCGCAGGAAGAGGAAGATGGTGGCGGGGACGGACCAACCTCAGCCGAGGACTCAGCACGGTGGGCCGGCCCGTCCGCGCGGCGCCTCCGAGCCGACGACGGCCGTGTGACCGCCGTGTCAGCGGCGACAACAGCTGGCGTCCTCTGATCCTGGGAGGAAGAACGCCCTTCCGGTGTCCCAGCCCGTGGTCGTTTGTTTCCGCACTGCTCCACAATATAGATGGTATCAAAGACTTTGGCAGGTTGACAAATGAACTGCGAGTTGAATCGGAGCCATTTATTATCCCACGGGGAGATGAACTGATTGTACATCTGAATTTGTTGGCGTATGTAGGATTGTGCGACTTTCTTGCAGTCTGATATTAAGGTATCACGGGCAGGCAACATCCCTTGACAAATAGCCCAATGGACATCATCGTCCAGTCATGAGCCGTCTCCAAAGGCATTCTTGCACCCTGAGTAATAGCGATGGTGATTTACCCCAACGGCATGTCCGATCCCGGCTCTAGAAGCGCTGTGCTCACGACAACCGGACAGCGTCGCCCCTAGTCCGAAGGCCTCGCACCGTCAGCGGTGGTCGGAAGCGGCCGGTAACCCCAGCTGGAGGATCGGTCGATGATATGTCAGAACGGGCGCCGAGCCGCGTCATCTTCAGCCCGGGCGGCAGGTGACAGGAGTTTCACCTGTTTCACCGCTCAGCGGCAGCTGACACCCGGGCTGAATCGGCCCTCGATTCGAGCCATGGTCCACCGCTCCGCGGGTTCAAAGGGTTTTATCCAGTGAGAGCGTCAAGAGAGTAAGGAGATTTGACGCGCGTCCTACTGCCCCGCATGTGCTTGCATGCTGTATAGATGGTTTAAACTTATTCCTTTTTTGCACGCCATGGGTTTGATACATAAGTAATGGTCTTACATGGTTGGTGATTGATAAAAATCAAGATTGCGCAAACTGGTATTTTTACCGCGGTGTTCACGGGTAATTCCTAGCCTGCATTACCATCGCAAACAGGTAGCGTTAAACATGGTGCTATTAATGAACCATTGAAAAACCCTTAGCGCGCACTTTCCACTTAACACAGCACACTGCGTTACACAGGGCGCTGCATTACGCAGGGTGCTGACATGAACAGCGTGAGCGGATGTGACATTACGTGTGGTACACAGAATGTATGGTTACTTCTGCGAAGCGCATCACGACGCGGCATTTTTGAATAATCTCAAACCGCTGCTGGACTGTGAATCTCACAGACAGGCAGAATGCGACTGCGCGCTCCTGCAACTCACGCTACCCTCAGCAAAACGCTTCGTCGCCGAACTGAAAACGACAACCACAAAAATGTAGATGTCTTTATGCACCGTGCCCAGTCCGTCTAGCTCCTTGGAAGACCCTGGCAACATCTTGATACTAATGACAGTGCACCACAAGTGCTGATCAGTAGTATCACAAAGCCCATATCGCCATTAATAACCGTTCTCATGTAAACCCCGCCAGATGTTCCGTCCCCGGCCATTAGTCACTGGAAACAACTCATCACATCGAGGGGCGTGGCTGGCCAGAGGTGCTTGCGCCGCGCACCTTGTAATACGGACTGGTTCCCGTCATAAGCATCGCAGCCATGCTCCATTTCGGAACTTAATGCTCCGTGGACCATGATAACATATATTCTGTACAATACCCCACCCGGGCCATTCCCCGCAGCGAGAAGATGACATTCCAGCGGGCGGAGCAGGGACGAGGACAAAAGGATGTGCTCGCCGACCTGCTGCAATGGTCAGGAAATTCCATCACTGGTAATCCGACCAGGTTCCAGTTATCAAGTCAGGTTTCAGCTTCATGACGATCTGGCAATCTCCTGGTGTGCGTGGTTATACCAAACATGACTATGGTAACGTTTTGTTCATGGTTTATCTTACGACGCATGCAACTGCTACAAGAATGAGCGTAGCAACTTGCGATCCCTCGCCGGTCATAGCAGGGTGAATGTAGAGTAGGCAGGTATTCTGCCGCTGAACCATGCCAACGCAGACAGACATTGCTAAGCCATTGAACTCCACCTGATGATCCATCTGCCGGGCCCGATAAATCTGAGTACAGGTTTCCGCCGCCCACCCTGGCGAAAATCTACGAAAATGTGTCAAAAATGTAATACCAAATAGGAAGCTCCGCGTGAGTTCTGTAGATTTTTCGAAAATATGAGTACAGCTGTGACATTATCGCAAAAAATTCAAGCATGTGCATATCACTGTTTCCCGCAGGGGAGCTCAAGCAGTTCGAAACACCAACATTCAAAATGGAACAGCCTATGTTTGGCTACCGCCTGTGGATGGAAAACCCCGCAATTGGAGTTCAGGGATGTTGATTTGTGCGATTTGCTGAAGTGTGAGTCTCAAAGGATGGGCTCACCCATGTAGTTTATAGTTTAGTTTTATAGTTTAGTTAGTTATAGTATAGTTTAGTTTAGTTCAGCATATAGTTAAAAGTTTCTCCCAGAAAAACGCAGTGCTATGTTTTAATTACTTAACAAAATAAATCATGAAAAAGCCGTACATATTTAACTTCACACTCCACTTATAATTTGCTATCGTATTTATACTTATATTTTCTCTTACACCCTTTATAAATCTGCATATTTTTTAACTAAGCATGGGACCATAGTAAGTGAGCAAGCGAACTACGGAAACAAACTGCATGTATGGGAATCTATGAGAGCGGGTGGTGCTTTCATTACGACTGTTTTAGAGCGGATCGTTGCGAGCGAAGGCGTAACCCAAAACTGGCAACATAAAAGCCGTTTGATATATGCTGGGGCCGAAAAATCCTTTTGGCACCACAGGCTCAGCGGTATGCGGGGGGGGGGGGAGCGCCCCTATCCCCTTAACCCGCATTTGTCATTTTTTCGCCGCAGATGGCTCCTGACAGAGCGTTTAAAAACAGTGCAAGGCATTCTCACTAAGCTCCATTCCTTACCCCCCCCCCCCCCTTTAAGAAAATCCCAGCTTGGCTATATTTACAATTATAAGTTTCTGCTCGTTCAGAAAAAAATGGAACGCATTTTTGGGACAGAACGACCCTTCCAAAGGAAAAGTCAGTGAGCTGATGACGTCAGCCTCAGGACGCTACCCGGCAAACGTGTGGAATCATGAGACTATCGTCTTCAAGACGCTTACCAAAGTGAGACCAGAGTGCGCGTTAGCTCCCAAACTCCGGCTGCAGTGTACGAAACAGAAGTGAACCCTGTGCGACAGTACTTCCGCAGTTTATTGTGACGCGCGTTTGGGACCGGTGCGGGCTCCCATGTGAAATTGTTGCACTGCTAGGCTGGTAGTGGTCGGTCCGGAATCCTCACCTGCAGGCTAAACGCACCGAAGCATGACGGGCATGCGCTCATTAAAATTCACCCGCGGACCGTGTGGCGGTGCAGACCGCGTCCATTACGTGGCGTAAACTGAGGCTGAGATAACGGCGGCCTGCGGTCCCTTCTGCTGACCGTCGGGACAAAGTTAACGTACTAGTCGTGCGAACGGAAACCAGCGTAGAGAGGCCGTCGCCAAATAATGTGAATCATTGGCGTATAGTCTTCAAGAAACACGAATAGGACTCGCTCCTCCGGTGGAAAATCAGACCCAGGAAGCAACCAAAATATTTACTAAAGCAGACCATGACTGCCCCAAGCATTCAAAACATATGCCTTGAACAACCATTGCGTCCGGTAAAGAGAACAAAGCCACGCACCTGGATTCATGCCCTCGTGTGCGGTGGCAAAGGTTATGTTCGAACTTTACAGGGCTGCGCCACAGTTGCTCATTGTATGGTTTGATTCAAGTGGTGTATCGGTCGGAGACAATCCCAAACCATGCTCATCTGAGCCGCAGCCAGAAGCCAGCACCCGAAGATGTTAGACGCATTTGCTTTGAGCATGCTCACATGATCATTTTGCATGTCAATATGGTTGCATTTCACCGACTCATGGCGCCGCACAAACGGCTGTGAATAGCATAAAATATCTTAGATATTTTGGAGGCCACGACATTCTGGCGCTCTACACACATTTCGGAGCACCCATGTTGACAATGCGAAGTGCACGTTTTCATGTCGTTTCTTACCTCTTCACGCTGCAGCACATTTCACGATCGATCGAACTTCTAACTCCCAAACCAGCCTCGTCTGCACCCAGTCTGTCGGGCAGCGCCCCACCCGGCACCCCAGCTGACCCAAGATGCTGCCTCACCTCCCGTCTGGCAGGTCACGTGTCCGCCGCAGCTGAGGAGCGCTCTCCTCTGGCGCCGGTCGGCGGGGGTGCTGGATTCCTGTGCCGGAGCGTGCGTTGGAGCCCTGCCGTCGCCTGGACACTGGAGCAGGCTACTGAGCTGCGCACCCCTGGCCGGTCGGGCGCCGTATGAGGCGTGCCGGGCTCGCCGCCGTCCGAGCGGCGCACCGGGGCCAGCAGACGGCCGCCGCCGACCGCTACCACCACAGGCGCTAGCGATCAGATGGGAGGGTGGGCACCGGGAGTAATGGGTCACAGGACATGATGGGAGCTCTGACTGGTTGTGAGATGGGATGATCTGAGCGAACAGTTCCCCAGAACGAACGAATTCCGGCTACCTAAATTATTGCCCTGCATGCCAAAGCAGTTATAATGGAGAACACCACGCTGCTGTACTCGTCCCCATGACGCCTGTGCTAAGGTCAAATCTTTGTCTCATTATCGCAGCATAAAAGCAGCCTTTCCGGTCATTAGGGAAGACACCACATGAATCGGAGTGGGATGCCCGCTGCAAGTTGGGAGAGCATGAGGTGGTGCTCTCTTCTCAGGGGACGCCTAGTCTGTACTGAAAACGCCCAACTCCAGAGACTCGTTGAGCTTTTTTCATGCCTTTTTCAGATCATGAGTTCCCATTGCAGTACCGAGGTTCTTCACGTTCTGACCTCTTAACCGGGGCGTAGTGTCACAAAATGAGTGAGGAGAGAGGGCGGGGGGGGGGGGGACTGAGCAGCGATAAGTAACGCAAACTGCACCAAAAGTACGCCAACAAACGGGTTTCTTCACGGGTTTGGCCCGCTTCCATCTCAAAGTTGGGGGGGAGGGGAGGCTGAAGCCTAAGGGACAGAGGGAGGGAGTAGCCTCAACTAAACAGAAAACTACATCTCTGTTTTCGACAAAACGTGGGAGGAGGGTGCTTTTCTGACATGATCCCCTACCCGGCGTTTTGGAGTCTATTATTTCGCACGAGTGCTATTTTGTAGCCAAGCCTGATCCTTATCTACGTGAACTTTTCTGGCTGTCATCTTGCAACCAGAATATTAAGTGTCGCCGGGGCCTCATCATGTAATGAAGTGCTTCGCAGTCTGAGAACTCCTTCACAACTCCGGATATCCGAAAGTACTGACATGCATTCTGGGGATTGTCTCGGATCCTCTTCCAAACCATGAAGCGTCATCATAACCCTCAGGACACTCTTCGTATATCACACGAGGCTCAGCCTTAGGCTCGAATGGCCTTGGAGACGCCATAATACCTAGGAACCATCTTCAAAACGCTGACTTGGTCATTTCAAAGGTCTCCCTCTTTCAAGCTTTTGGTCACTTTCCAGTCGTAAGTTCGTCAGATGAAGTTCTAGGGGTCCTTCCGCGGAGGCATGACCCTCCTATTCGGGGACCCTTGTCGGTGCTCCAGTTACCTTAACATACCATGCATCCTTTCTTTATTTTAGAAGACAGCGCTTAAAGGTGCAGCGCCTAAAGCCTTTCTGGCTGGTGTCTTTTTATAGCGGCCCGTCCTATGTTACCCCCGGTATCTGGCTTAGTCTGACAATGCACCTGCACTGTGCCTCACATCTATCAAAACTATATAACCAGAAAGCACTGCAGCCCGGAGAAGATACAAGCTCCACGGAAAGAGCAATGACCTCTGAGTCCCTATACTGTGAACGCCCCAGCATTCACCAAAATGTCAACCTTCGTCCGCGCAGCTTTTGGCCAAGTGTCCCCGGAACCAACCACAGTTTCCGCACACCATCATCCAAAGCACCCCTAACTGATGCCCCGACCCCGGTGCCCGTGTCAGCTAAAAATCGAGGTGCCAGTGACCGACCCTCCGTGACCTACGCTGATCCAGCGGCGGGGGGCGTGCCGCGAGACGGCCAGCCGCGGCCAGTGCGGTGTCGCGCGCCTCTCAGCCGGATCGTGCGCCATCTGCCGCGCGGGAGGCGGCGGCCGGGCCAGATGTGCCTCTCGCCGCCGGGGCCGCTGCGTGAGCGCCGGCCGGCCGGCAGCCGCACGGCGGCTTCATGGCGATCACACGGATCGTGCTCGACGAGGACACGCGGCGCTGCCGCCTCTATCGCCGCTCGCACGGCGTTTGGCGCTCGGCTGCTCGGGCTTGGGCTTGCTCAAGCCCGGGCGGCCAGCGCCGGCCTCATGATCGGTGTTTCGAGAGCAGCTGAGATCCGTAACGAGCAGGCGCTTACGCTGCACTGTATTGAGCTGGGCCTGGCTACACAAGACGTAATTTACTTGCGCTACGTCAGGGCAAATAAGCGTCCGCTTGACGATGGGTGATAAAGATCTATTGGAGAAGGAATGGAGCCATATTCACGGAGTACACAAAACGTGGCTTGCGCAAGGGACCTATGCTCATGGTCGAAGCATGCCGAACATTTCACTCATAACTGTGCAGCATTGACGGCATCATACATGACAGAGTAACGCGTGATGACTGGCTAGCGGCAGCACACGCCCCATTAATCTCAGGACCACCGTAAATTCCCACGCAATTTTGGTCAAACAGCTCTCACGGCCCATGTCTACAGGCTTTGTGCAACGCACACTAGCAAGTTGAGGACCCTTTCTCCGCCCGAGAGCACAAGGCTGGCGAGGCTCGGCAGGGTGTGCCACGCAGGCGCCACATTAGGTGACCAGGCATTTTATTGAAACCTCCGCCGGCCGCCAGCGGGCAGGCTAGTAGGCCATGCTGGCGACAGCGATATGCAATGACAGCTCTGTCTTTATGATTTGCGTGTACAAGTTATGCACGGACAATGCAACGCAACGTGCAGTTTAATAGAGGAGCATATGTGCTGTGAGAATGCCGAAAGAAGCGGAGCTAAATGCGGGACACTGAGGGAGAGTGATCGTGAATAAAGAACTGAACTGAAGTAAGCTGTGATAAATCTGAGGGGAAAACAGCCAGAAAGCAAACACATATACAAAATAGTTCACGATTTTGATTCGGGGTAGCCAACCTTGCGGAAGGAATCTTGTTTGATTTCCTGCTTACCACTATGATGAAAGAAGTACATTTTATTTGTCTTCCTTTTCCCAACGTGTATAATTTGTCATGTTTGCGACACACTGTCAAAACTGATTGCGTAATAAATGTCACGAAAGCTTGAAACACTGCTTAGGAACAACGGTGCGCAAACATGAAGTTATCATCCCCCGAATTCAATGCAACGTGGTACTATGGCTGCTCACCTACGTGGCGTTTACCACAATCACTGCCATTATGTAATTTACCTTAGTGGCCCTTTTCGAAGCGGACTTTGGCTTTGGGAATAGGGGTATCAGATGACCAATGTCATGCACTGGCTCAACCTTCAACCGACCAGCTTCTCGGCAACCGACCCTTGCCCGCTGGGTCAATCACGGACGTGCTTTTATTCGCGCCAGCGCCGGTGCGCACCGTATTTATCTTGACAGTGGTGGCGACCGCAGGGAAGAAGCGTAGTGGTGTTACAAGGCGTTGACGGCGCAATCCAAGCTAAAAGTAATCAAAATTGATATCCTTATTACGTCTCAATGGTGCTGCAGTGGCACTATCCAGTTCTTTTATTGGACGTAACAAGTCCTCAGGTTTCACGAGAGTTTTTCTTCTTTTTTTTCAGGAGAGTTTTTCACGAGAGTCCTCAGTTTTCAAACATGCCAAAAGGTGAGACACTCCCTTCACAGGGAGACACACAGGGAGTGTTCCACATTTGAAGATATTAAAGGAAGCATCAGCTGTAATGAAGTTAGATAACTTATAGCTAATGACATGCTTTTCAGTTAAATAGACTGCTGTAGTCAACGCAATTGCTCCATTCAGTAAATATGCTCCTCAATACGTAATCACTTGATTGGGTCATCGTATCTTGCACACATTGCATTGAGAACCCAATTGAGAGCCACTTTATCTTGAAGTCGCGCTCACGAACGCCAGATGTGATCGGCTCGACAGTTATATTTGTATTGGTCTTAATCACCGCATAACCATGGAATAACAGGAGTTGAACAACGTTATTATTACGTCATGGGCGCCTGGGTGACCTTGAAATAGTCTGCCTGAAAAGGCCCGCACATCTTCGCGGGCGTCAAGATCAGAAGCTAAAACGTTTTAGGTCTTAAAAGACGAGGAGTATGCACTGCACCAAATGATCTTTAAGATGCCTTTTCAGTTCAAAACCCTATACAAATTTGGAACACTTCCTCTAAAGGGAATGTTCCACATTTAGGATATTTAAACAAGCATGACATATGATGAAGCGAGCTTACACATAACTATCGACATACTTTTGGATGGATAATGCAGCTCTATAGAACACAATATCTCAGTTTTGTAAACATGTTCCTGCATACGTCATCGTTTGATTACGTCATTGTTCCTTGTACTACATTGGTTAAGAGCCCACTGACAGCCATGCTATCTGGAAATTGCGCTCACAAGCTACCCTTCCCCATTTTTCTCACCGGATTTCGCCCACTTTATCCTGATCAAACGCAATGTATGTTTTTAATCTTAGAATAATTTAGAGAAGTCTTTAAATTAAGCAGTATAGGGGTCATGCAAGGTTAGATCCAGGGGCCAGGCACTAGATGCACGCGTCTCTTCTGATCGGCACGTGAAGACGCCCCTTTAGAGGCCATCTTAGGGCACCGGTGGCGTTCTTCTGTGGCGGTCATGGGAGGCGGTGCGCATTTTGGTTGTGGGGGACGGGGACAGGGCTAACCATGAAGGACGTAGTCATACCCATATTTCAAGGATTTCACTTTAACCTGACAAGCCATTGTATATCTTATGGCGCTAGTTATATGAAGTTAATTGCATCGTTTATCCGCTCAGCTGTTACGATTTGTATCTTAGTTGATTTGTATCTTAGCCCCATTACAATTTGTTATGAGAGTGGTACGAGGACGCCACTGCGCAGAAAGGTCAAAGAAGATAATCCTGATGTAATGATCATCTTTTACCCACATTTTTGTGGCATTTCAGCCAAAAACATTGGGGGAGGGGCCAAGCCAACATTGAGGGGGAGGGGGGGGGGGGGGCAACTCAACATGGAGGGCAAGGCCCTCACAAAAGAATGCAAATTGACACCCGTGAACTTAACTTATTTTGGTACAAATCCTCATCGATTGTCGCTGTATATGCTTATTGCAGCGTATTTTGAATTTCTTGTGTTTAACGCACACAACAAAATAATGGCTAGCAGAAAGTATATAACGCTGGGTTTTATGATATATTACAACATAGTATTAATGTATGAAGGTGTTTACAATAAATATTTGGTCCGGAGATGCATTTGACTCGAATGTTCAGCTTGGTTGGCCCAGCAATGCGTGAGAACTGGGGTAGCGAAATATTTTAGCCTTTTAGTACTGTGTTAGTTGCTGGATAAAACAGCCTTAGGTCGTGGAAGTGATAGGTGTATGTATTTTGAAACCTCTGATCATTCTATCAGGGCTAAATTTAGCTCAAACGGTCGTATAATTTTTACGAAACTTAAAGCAGTAGACTGCAGTAGGTCAGCATGGCCCTGCAGAGCACGTGGCCACAATTTCGCGGGCTTTGGATTCCACAGACGGCGCTCAATTCAGGATTGCGTCGGGAAGGGTGGCGGTCGGTCGGTCTCAGGCAATGCTATCTAACAAGGTCTCAGGGAGTAAATCCATATCTGGAGAGTAGTGGATGCAGCCATGTACGGGTGAGCTCCAGCGTACAGTGTTTCATGTATACCGCTAATTTTGGTAGCCGGCTTTAAGCGACAAACACCTGACTGCAGAAGTTTTCGAAGGTTTGTCACGAACCATTGTTATCGGTGATGCGCCATTTACCAGACAGATAAGCACATGACTAATACTCCATGCCAGCCATGGCGAACAAATCAAACCTCCTTCACCGCTCAGAACTAGATTATTTCTGACACGTGTGTTGCAATCACGACAAATCAAAACACTTTCACCCAGCAGAACTAGATCATGCCTGGTACATGTGTTGTAATCGCATTAACAACCAAAGGGTTACTGCAAAGGTAGAATCTATTGGCCATTTCCCCTGTGCTGTTTTTTGTGTTTGATACCAAAATTTGCAGGCTCCTGTTTTTTGGTTGTCATTGGTGTTTACAATGTGCCTAGCTGTTGAGGCTATATGGTGTTGTTAGCCTCCCACCCTAGCTGGGGGAGAGGGCATAACAGAGAATCAAAACCTGTACCTCTGGTTCTCTGGATGTGCAATATAACCACTGTACCAGCGGCACTCCCTGGAGTATCAGCGATGTTTTCAAACATTATACATATGTTTCAGCATCTTGAAAATGTGTTGGGATACTCATTTTTTGTGCCAATTTAGAGGACAGACATTTTCATGATGAAACCACGGAAGCGTGCTGGAGCCTGCATTGATTGATACAATCTGTCAAAATGTATTCTGGGATCCAGTTGAATTGAAGCTCTTTACTAATACATATGTAAAAATGCAATATAATAATAGCCTCTAGTGTTATGAGTGGCCAAATCACTATCTCTGTGTATGGGTGGTATAATTATATGCACTTGTGCTCTGTATATCATGAGCAAGAAGGGCATTGGGTATGTGGTTTTTCATGATTATGGGTTCAGCATCTGCATGTTCAGCAACATCCAATCATTGACCTGGTATGATGAATTCATCTACCATTGCCCCTGAATTTGGGTGTACCAGGTTAGAGGTACTGTTAAACAAATTTATCCAATGAGGCAAAATTGGGTTATATTAGTGCTTGATGCCTTAAGCCATGGCTGCTCTTATGATTGCATTTTTTGTATGCATCTCATGATTCATAGATGTGGCTTGAAACTGAGCATGGCAAAATAACCCATGCCTGCTTGATAGCTTTGGTACCTGCTACATTGAAGACTGATGACTAAGCCTAGGTTGTTAATTCCCCCAAAGTGATATTTGCCTCATATTTTTCAGCACTCCCAAGCAAGTAGAGTAGACTGTGAAATATTTGATGTGTTATGAATGGGTTCTGCTCAGCTAATGCAGAGATTTTGAATGAACAATATTATGAGATAACCTCTTTCAGCCATCACTTATCTGCCCTCTGTTTAAATTCAGATACTCCAAAGGCTTGTCATGTATTCCACTTACTGCATTATCGAAGGCGACTGACCGCGCTAAACCGACTCCCCGTCAAAACAGGAGACTTGTGGTGGGCCGCTGCGGTCCGCATCCATCGACAATCCCCACAGCCCGCAGGCCACGCGGCCAGCCCAATCAGCTATTACTGGGCCGATGTCAGCGCCACCTATACCGAGATGTACGTACTTCGACTTGCGTCAGTCTTGTACAGCCAGCCATCAGGCGCCCTAACACCGGGGCCGGTCTTTCGGGTTGTCGGCACGCAGGGGGAACAGGGGCCGGTCCCTCGGGTTGTATAGCCGGCCATCACGCACACAAACACCAGGGCCGGTCCCTCGGGTTGTCGGCACGCAGAGGGAAGTGATGGCTGCGTTCGTTGTAAGCATAGTCCCGCGGGTGGTAGGCTTTTGTCGTGCAGTGACTAGTGTCATACGGCCTGCGCGGCGCCAGCCCTTCTGACCAGTGTTTCTCGGCATACTGAAGACTGGTTGTGTTATGCATACGAGCTGAAAATGAGGAGCAGTGTCTTTGCATTTGTGTGAAGCAGACACTGGTGGTCAACATCAAACACTCGGCATAAATGTTCCATATTGGTAAATCGGATTTTCGTCAATTGACGCATTATTGCGGATTTTCCTGTCACGGTAGCTCAGTTGGCGAGAGCCGATAGCGTGGTGGTCAACGCGCCTGCATTAGCAACTGCACGTCTGGGAAACCAGAGGCACGGGTTTCGATTCCCCGCGGTGCCGCCCTTGCTGCCAGGGGTAAGAGGCCGGCGACGCCATATAGCCTTCGCAGCTGAGTGGGTCGTAAAGCCCAATAACGAGCGCCTGCCTTCAGATTTAGCCACCCGTGGCGGGCCGGGCTCGATTCGCTTTAGGCGCTCGCTGTCTACCGGTATGACTGGTGTTAACGAGCAAACGGGCCGTCGCTGCCGGTGCGGCGGCGGCGTCTCCGCGATGGTGTGAGCGGCCCCTCTGCCGATTGGTCCCCCACCATCTGGAGCCCATATGTGGGCCACGTGGGTTTATGGGGACACGCGGGCGGGGACGCAGGTCTTTGCCGAGCAGTCCACGTTGAGGCTCCGACGGCGCGGATCGACGAGAGCCGCGTCAGCGTTTGCGACGACGACGACGACGACCTAGAAGTGTGCGACGCCGCCCTCCAACCCCTCTCTTACATTTACACTGTAACTCTTTGGCTAATAGAGACTCTTCCCTTTCAACGTCTCAAGTCGATGGTCCTCCGGAATACTAACGAACTCTTTCGCACTAACATTCTGGTCCCCCGGGCCGGATGTAAGTGAACTCTTTCGCACGAACAACTGGGATGGCCTGCGGCTGGATCCCGGAGCCCCAAAAACATCATGGGCCCTCAGCAAAGGGCGAGGAACGCATTATGCGTGTCTTGAGCCGTTGCGTCAGCAGGGGCGCCGCAAGAGCTTTCTCGAGTTCAGCCACTCAAGTTACGAAAATCCTGTGTTAGCACCAGCTCTCCCCGAAAATCAAGTGATGGGGCTAACCTATCAGAGGTTAGAAGGCCCCGAAAAGCCAGTAAGCGACACTACCTCGGTCGCGGCTGCGTCTTGGAAAGGAGACACCACAGACTTTACGACCTGCGTAATAAGACCGAGGGGCGCCGGGCCGCCGGCCGGCCGGAGGGGGCGGCAGGGGGAGGGGAGGGGAGAGGACAAAGGGGGCAAACCGAGACGAAAACAGTCGGCCGGCCGAACGCGACAGGGTGGGTCACGCGGGGAGCGGCCGAGATTTTTGGATCAGGACTGGTAAGGACACAGGCGTTCGCCTGCACCATGTGTCTGGGCGTGTATGCCTAAACCTGTATGCCTGTACGAGGACACCTGTACTTTGCGTCTGGTTGCATATGTCTGAACCGTGCAAACGAAATTTGTACCTTGTCTGGTGACGTATGCCGGGACCATACGCGCGGCCTCTGTACCTTACGACTGGCCACGTATGCCTGCATCATGTTATGTCAAACAATAAAAAAATGTCGGCACCATTCTGGCCAGACTGGTACCCTGTACCGAGGTGAGTCCGTGGGCCACGACCCATGGCGTCACCGATGGCTGCCGGGTGCCCGGTTTCCCTTGGGGTGGCCGTCATCCGTTTGAGGGCCATGCGCATCTTCTCGGGTTAACGCGGGCTCTGCTAGAAAACGGCCTCGCGCCTGCGCTGCAGCGTGCCCACCACACCGGCGAAGGTCGTTTTGTGATCTTTTATGGGCAGCACAATTTGACCGTCGTGCCGACCAGTGAAGCAATGCTTGCTTTTTTCGTCGGCCACGTGCGGGCCTGCGGCTGGGTGCCTGTTCTGTTCAATGTTTGGAATGTGTTTGGATTTAGAATGTGTTGGGAAGTCGTGCAAGAATATCCATGTCCCAAGTGGTTTTGGTAGGTGAGACCTTGCTTAGGTTTTACGGATGTCATTGCTGCTCTTTTCTTACCCATATTTGATTAGGAAATGCGTTGGATTAGTGTGGAGTAAGCACGCCATATGGCCAACCGCGGCATTAACGCCAACCGGCGCCCGCGATGGTGGGTTTACGGCCATGGTGCAGCACCCTTCGATAGACTCTTTGGTCCGGTGGCCCGCACCGAGGGTACGGCCTCGGTCTGTGTCACCGGACCAGTCCCCTGATCACCGGGCCTGAGGCATCGGGATGGGCCTGCTATATGGAGACGTCCCGCGGCGGACGTCGTGACGGAAAGGAAGTCAAATCTGTCCCGCAAGGGTGCCGAAAATATGAAATATTTGCCGTGCGTAGTGTACAGTATGTGTGTGTGTTGGTATCTAAACCAGTCGCGGGATGTAGATTAGAATTGCGCAGCATACGAGGAGTAAATGTGGTAGCTGTAATGTAACGGCATACCCGGTGCCGCAAGGCACCTTGATGATTTGTTAATGTAACTACCAGTAGTGCGGTGATCACGCTTCTCGTTTGGGAAACCAGACGTGCGCGGTTTGATAACACGCAATACCCGCTCTTTCTCCCG
This sequence comes from Pollicipes pollicipes, assembly GCF_011947565.3. Lineage (NCBI taxonomy): Eukaryota > Metazoa > Arthropoda > Thecostraca > Pollicipedomorpha > Pollicipedidae > Pollicipes > Pollicipes pollicipes. The sequence continues at coordinate 29,693,193 of NW_023596297.1, read as the reverse complement.
GGGTTTGAGGTAGGTGACGCCATATAGCTTCGGAGCTGAGTGTGTCGATAGGTCCCAGCGACAATTACAAGGGAAGCTTAAACTTGCCCGGCCGACTTCAACTTACCCGGCACACTCCTCTGCTGCACGGGCTGTGGGCGGGCGGCTCATACCACGCAATTGCAGGTCACGGCGACCAGGACCGTGCCGGCATGCTGCTGCGTCTTGAACGGCTCCGCTTGGTCTTGACCTGATGACTTGATTGGGCGGGTTGGACGTGGACAGCGCTGTGGCCGGCTCTACGAGTGTTCTAGACGCGGGCTTCGCCGCTGTTTCAGGCGCGTGCGTGCTGGTGCCGAGACAGGCAACGGGCTGCAGCCTGCAGCGGACTTCTCGGTGGTAATCGGGTGGAGGACGAGGTGAGGTGTCGTCGTCATCCGGGGCTCCGGGATGCCCGCGATCAGGTATGTGGCTCCATTCGGGCACGGCGGTGTGCGTTCATTCACCCGCGGGCACCGTCGCTGGTATGGCCGCGCTCAGGGAAGCCAGAGCCAACACCGTTTTTAGCGCACGGCGTCACTCGCTCACCACGTCACACCACTTGCCGACAGTGCTTTGCCGTGCTAGAGCATGCCGACAGTAACGGCCACCTCGTCCATGCAGTCAAGCCACAGTCGCTGCCACACACGAGACAGCAAGCCCATGAATATGTGGAATGCACGAGAATATGCGAGAATATGCTTAAGTGATGCATATGTGGGTAAGGTTAGCTGGCAGCCAGTTGTGGAAAATCATCAAATCTTAGGTAGGCTGGCTGGAGTGCGCCTAAGCACAGTTTTATGTTGATAGCATAGGATAGTCCGTTCCATGCGTACTCAACACAGTGCGTACTGGTGGGATCCAGAAAGTGATGCTGTACTCTCCGCTGATGTTAATCCGCCCCGTCCAGCCCGCGCCGCTTCTCACCTCCAAACGCGTCTTCTCTGCTCGCCGGAGGCCGGTCGCCATGCTGTCCGCAAGGGGCGCGGAAATTGCCAGCGGGGGTGCACTAGGGGCGCGGAAATGGCCTGCGGGGGTCGCGCTCGGGGCGCGGAAATGGCCCGCGGGGGTCGCGCTCGGGGCGTGGAAATGGCCGTCGCGGTCGCGCTCGGGGCGCGGAAATTGCCAGCGGGGTCGCGCTCGGGGCGCGGAAATGGCCGGCGGGGTCGCGCTCGGGGCGCGGAAATGGCCAGCGGGGTCGCGCTCGGGGCGCGGAAATGGCCCGCGGGGTCGCTCTGTCTGCTCCTGCTGAATCAACAGCCGTCGCCGAAGTAGTTTATATGCTCACGTGAGCTTTGCGTACAATGAGTGGAATGACAAATGGGGTACAACTTATTGCATCAGCATGCAAAGGCAAATACTGAACACATACCTATTGTGAGCTCTGGCACGTCTTACCATGCTCCGCCGCTGATGATCTTAGCCAGTCGCTGATGACTGAATGTCGGGAACGCTCTCGGGGCACGCGTCACGCCCATCCCCAGGTCGGCTGATCATCCATACACATGGGCGAGGGTGGTGCGAATGTGGCGCCCGCTGGCCTGTGAGGTCAGTATGCACCCAAAGCCAGGCACCCAAAGCCATGACGGTGTACGTTTTTCGAATCCGTGAACTCGCTGGCTGACGAACCCAAATTAAGTTAAACTAAATGGAAGAGCTTGTGACAGTGAAGGTGGCTTCTAACGGCACTCGTCATTATCGCAAATACCTGTTGCAATAAACAGCATTAGTCTTCTGTTCTCGTCGTAGTTTGACCGAAGACTGACTCTTTGCCCGACACTGGCCACGCACCGACCGGAAACGGCCGCCGCGTGCTTGCATGATCCAGCTGAGCGGCATCGGGGACATGGGCAGGGTCCCAAGCTGGTGTCCACCAGGCACGTGGTTAAAAGATCAGAAGCCCGCACCTTATAAATCGCGAGCGCACCTTTCTTTTGCATATTCGGTGACCGACGCTTTGGTGACTGTCTTGTTATCTGTTCGTTCGCGCCTTCCCAGTTCCGGAACACACACACGACGTTCCACAGTTGGCGCGTGTATTTGAACTGAACCACCCGAGCCACAACTGAACTATGCGGATGCGGCACACTACTGAGAAATGGCCTAGCCGTCCACACTTTTTGCATGCTTTCCCATTTGCTGGGCACCGGCCTCCAGTGTGGGTGGTGAAGCCACAGTGACCATGTGGCTTTTTGTTCTTGCAGTTTAGCTCAGTCGCCTTCCCAATGGCGTGCTTGCCTGTGCCTGGTTGGTGGGACACCTGGGTCTAGCTCCATCGTTGGTGCGCACAGCGCACACCTCAGGTTCCCTTCCACACAACAGCTGTTGGTTCTTTTGGGCTGACTCTTCCAAGGCTGCAATCTCAATCGCTTTTCGTAGGGTCAGATCAGGGTGCTTCAGGAGCTGCATTGCAGTTGATGTCTCACTGAGACCCATGCACAGTCTGTCCCCGATCGTTTCATCCAGGTTTGGGCCAAACTTGCATGTGGCAGCCAGGGTGCGGAGAGCTGAGACATACTGCAGGACAGTCTCACCTGGTTGCTGGGCCCTCTTTTGAAAGTTGCGCCTTTCCACAGCTGGGCTCTTTTTTGGAATGCGGAACTTGTCAAACTGATCAATGATCTTCTCCAGGTTATGGGCATCATCTTCCTCCTCCCAATTAAAATGGGAATATCCCCCTTGGGCGGAGAGGCCAGCGCAGTTGAAGAAAATTCCCATTTTCACCTTTTCGGCTATCTATCGAGCTCATTGGTATCGTAGAAGAATTGCCAGTCCTGCTTCCACGTGCGCCAAGCACTAGCAAGGGCTGGATCAGCCAGATTCAACTCAGGGGGCTTCCTGAAGGAAGACATCACAATTGGCTCAGGGTGAAACTGGCGCGGACTACCCGGCACCTGTCAGAGGGAAATAATTGGTCTACAATGACAATATTTCCTTGAAACAAGCCTTCAGAGCAGCAGTGATGCGTGGCGATTGCCCATTCTGGTACCATGTCTTGTTATCTGTTCGTTAGCGCCTTCCCAGTTCCGGATCAAACACACGACGTTCCACAGTTGGCGTCTGTATTTGAACGGAACCACCGGAGCTCAACGGAATCGCGTCCGGGTGCACGGTGGCGCACAAGGCGCAGTACCGATGTGGAGAACTGGCTCCTAAACTGGGGACGCAACACATTTAACATGGGACATCACATGCCAGCGACTGCCTCGAAAGGGCACAGCCAGACATCACAGGCACTTTTTCGGCCTCGCACTTGTACGAAGTGATCTGCCTTTCAGAAGATCCTGTAACCAACAGTGGCTAGTGGAAATGTACATTGCCACACGAAAAGTTGTGGTTTTAAACATAATATAGCCGTGTTTCTGCGGCATGCTCGCTGTCGTAGAAACACGGCTTCAGTTTTTACAGGGTGTGCCACCACGCTTGTTCTGATCCGCGTCGTGGTCACAGGTGATGTCCGGCGATGCCTCTAGCCGGCACTGCTTAGCGATGGGTCTGCGGGTGAGATTTCCGCGGAGCAGAATTGTCGCGGCGCGGCAGCGCCCGCTCGGCCCCCCGATGAGCGAAGCCACCCTGGCCAGGGACTACCGGCCGCGAGGGCCTTCTCCTTGGACCAGGACGACCCCGCCAACCGCAGATTTGTGTTGGCTTTCTTGGGTTTGTTCCACTCAATCATGTAGCATTTATGGGAGGAGCGAGAGAGCAGCCCTTGCTGGCCGCGGCAGTCGCGGTCTGAACAGCATGTTCAGCAGGGTGCTGTCAGCCAGCAGTCCCCTGCTGACGCCAGCTTACCGTGCATACCACGCAGGGGCTGGACAGCGTTCCGTCACCCAGCTGCTGGTGGCGCAGCAGAGTCTCCAGGCGGCTGGCTATTGAGTGTGCCAGCCTCTCCCGCTACGCCGCACACAGTGCATTGAAGTCACCACGCTGAGTAACTTGAATATCACACACTTGTGACGCCACTGTCATAGGCAGGTTTGTCAACAACGGCTTAAATAAGGTGGCCCAGCCCGCCATGCCAAATGCATCGAACGCACAGTCTACCTGTTGTCATAGTTCCACATGCTCCGGCGAGAACGCTGGGAGCCGGGAGGACGCCAGCGGCGGTGAGTGAGCCATGTCCGTGCTGGCTGGTGCCGGTGATACCGCGGGCGTCTCGGGCTTGTCGTGGTCAGTAGCCGTTGTTAGCATTCGTGACGCTTCACTGTCACTGTCTGATCACGTCACAGTCACCAGTATCGTGGATGAGTCCGTCTACGATCTCCGGTCAGCGGCACAACTAGTGGGAGCCTGATGTATATGCATATATACATATATACATCTATATATTCATGTGTATGTATTTATTTATGTATACATCGTGCAGTTTTTGGTCGTTATTGTTCGTCGCTCGGGAGCGTGCACAGTGCTGACACAGCAGTGCGGGCGAGAGGCAGCAGCCGCTCTGCACGGCTGCTGGCCACGCCGCGACGCCGGCTCCCTGCAGGGCTCCATCCTAATCTGATAGGAAGCGGCGCACTGGGGCGCCGAGGACCCGACGGATCTCACCAAAAACTCCGTGGTAGAGACGCCGGGTCCCACATGACATTAAGACCAAGACGGTGGGAAGCATAGCGCCGCTGACTGCCATGAAAACCACCAGCAACTGATGAAACTGGTGAGGCACAACACGAAAGGTCCCATCGGCTTGCGTGTCAACGTGGCCGTTGGTGGCAGCGTGTGCCACCACGTTTGTCTTGAAGCCAATAGCCACCTGAAATACAAATAATCACACCATGTAATGACACAATTTTCTGAAACAGTGTTTATATCTCACCCCGGTTAACACCGCAGATTGTCGCATGGAAATTAATGCAGCCATTTTTTTTACGTTTGTGACGAGTCAAAGACACCTGGCAGCGGTAGCCGAGCTGCTGTTACCCGCCGCGAGATAATGACAGGCTGAACGAGGCTCTACTGAAAGGAAACGAGCGTTGCATATCAAGCACACAAAGAGAGGCAGGGCTGGTGGATGCAGCGCGTGTGGAAAGCGCTGCGGCAGATAGGCTTTGCGCTATTTGTTGGGCGTGGCTGCACTGGGATAGTCGTGGTGAATCTGCCTAGAATCTACAGCTTCTCTGCTGTTTTATGTATACAGATATGTGTACAGTATACAAATCTGATATAGCAGATAGGCTTTGCGCCATTTGTTGGGCGTGGCTGCACTGGGATAGTCGTGAATCTGCCTAGAATCTACAGCTTCTCTGCTGTTTTACGCATCGCCGATATCAAAGTATCCATGTTCTCCCGCATATAGATTGATCATTGGTCTCCCTTGAATTTCAACCAATAAACATCGTGACACCACACAGCAGTGCTCATGAAATCAAGGACAAACGTTTAGCTGGCATCTTTAATGATGTCCTAGCCCTCCAACCGTCGTCTAACGTACCGTTCTAACACAGTATACGGACCGTACCGATGGCGCAGTTCGTTAGAGCACCTTCCTTCCGTTCTCCCTATTCGCTCACCCGTAGCGGGATGGACTCCCGCTCGAGTCGTTTTCGGCGATCGCTATTTGCCCATTACTGGCCTGCATCCGGTGACAACGGCCGCACTGGAGATCACGCGACGTCAGAGGGCGGTGCGCACCTTACCGAGCATCGGGACACGTTAGTGCCCGACTGGATCCGCCGGCTTTTTACAACATGAACGGGTAGGGGTGAGGGTAGAGCTGATGCGATCATCCTCCCCTGCCCGCCACGTCCACACCAAGAATGATATAACCTCATGGGGAAATTTTGGATGGGTCTAAGTGCAACCTTGCGACCTTTTACGATTAGTCAGAGATTTGCGTGTTCCGAAATCTGCACATGCAGGACGTGAAGTGATGTATCACAGCCGTCCTTGACGGTAGTGAGCGCTGTGTGTCATAAGCGGATACTGGTATCTGGCCTCCATTCGCATTTATCTCGTCCCCATTGATGACAGAACTGAAGCAGTGGTGTGCTCGCAGTCCTGGCACGGCTGCGTCGACCGCGGCGACTGCTGCGACGGCGGTCTCCGGCACGGCGGGCTGATTCACTCTCTGTCTTAGCATAACCTGCCGCATTGCTTGGTAACTGAGCGCGGCTTTCGCCTCGCCTTGCGCCAGGTGGTTGAAGATTTGGCGATTTGTTCTCCCCTCTACGTCATTTTGGACAGCATTTCTGATTGCCGACGTCACGCTCAAGGTCTGAAAAGAGGAAGTGCATTTGCAAATGATCGGGTCAACTGGCATTCATATGTGGTGCAACAGTTCTTACTCGTGCTTTACGGCAAGTTCTGGACGATCTGAATATCAGGACATTCATTTTGGAGGAACTCGATTTTAGGATTAATATCTCTTAGAGTCGCTTCTAGAGCTTCATATTTTTCTGTCTTTGAGCTGATGCCGAGCAGCTGTGGTGGGCACATCGCTGGAGTTTCTCGTCAACGAGGCTCACGGAGAGGTTAAGGAAGTTCCTACACTTCCCCACCGGAGCACCATCTCCTGTAACGAGATATTCGTTTGATCAACGTTTAGCTGAACTCTTTGCAAGTATTCTATGGTGACTGCTAGATACTTAGAAGGCAACATCACATGTACGGACAAAAAAATATGACCATATTAGCCACGTTCAAGAAAAAAACTACGGCCTAAAGCTGCGGAAGCAGAGGGGTAGGTACGAAAAGGTACGAAATGACCAGATGAGTCACAAAAATTGATTTTGTGACATAAACCTATTGAACGACACTGTAAATCGATATACCTCCACTCACTGTCAGCAGGAACTCGCCTGACAATTTCACCCGAACCGTACCGTCCTGGCTATTATTCACTGACGGTGATAGCAAAGACAAGATGTTTTTAATTTTCCGTGGAACTCCCTGATTTTCCATGTCCTCCAACTCAATTTCACGATTCAGCCTGGGGAGGCGGAACCATGTAAAGTAAGTCACCGTGCATCCGACAAAACTAGTAGGCAGCCAATCAACAGTGAAAATGCAGGAAGAATGGTTTACTGCAACATAGACACACGTTTGGATAGCCCGTACCCGGCTTGAATAAAACGGGAAAATTTCGTTAAACTTGTTCGCGCAAAAAGACCCGCGCAATTTAAGGTAATCAAAGGTTCGGAAAATTATCCGATCATATCACCTCTTGCGCTCAGCCTTGATCCGGTGTAAGCATGGCTGGTCCTGATCCTTGGCTTGATCTTGGCTTGATGATGGCTTGATCCCGGCAAGCTGGGAGCAATAGACGCTAACCGACGGTACTTAGTCAGGGAAATGCTTGCGTCGTCCAAAATCTGCGAGACCGCAGCTGGTGGGAGAGATGTCATTTGAGCTGGCCGACATGTCGCACCAAATCCGCAAACGCCAGCTGCTTCCTCCAGCTCCCTGATTTTACTTCTCTTATGTCGGACCGAGTACTCATCGTTGGCGGGTCGCTTGTGACTGCGTCGGGTGGGTGTCATCTCTGGACGGTGCCTGGTGGGCGTTGCTTCCAGATCGCGATGAGCTGGTATCGTTTCCGCGCTGGACTGGGCGGACGACGCCGTAGTGCTGGGCTGGACGGTGACCTGCGCAGGCGACGCCGCCGCGCCGCGCTGGGTGGCGTGCTGAGCGGGTGACGCCGGCGCGCTGAGCGGGCGACGCCGCGGCGTGCTGAGCGGGCGACGCCGCCGCGCTGCGCTGGGCGACGTGCTGGGCGGGCGACGCCGCCGCACCGCGCTGGGCGGCGTGCTGAGCGGGTGACGCCGGTGCGCCACGCTCCATGGGTGATGCTGCCACACGCATAGCCGAGTTGCCGAGCTTGGAATGATCGGTCTCCAGCACATCATTTGATCCATTTTCACGAAAGCGGAGCTCTGTTTTCACAGTGAAAAACTGTCCTGCACTGTTAACAATATATACATTTGGTTTTCCACGCCTCTGGTGCAATCTGACGTATGCTCAAGCTTAATGAGCTTTTTTCGCAAAAAAACATTGATCTATAGCAATGGCAAGGCCAATGTTTTTGGCCTCATCCGCAAGAGTAGCACACGCAGCTTGAGCACGAAAATCAGCAACGTGAGCACGAAAATCAGCAAGGCGTTATGCTTTCAAACAACTTCAAATCCACCCACAATCACGTTCGTGGACAATCGACTCTTAGCACAATGTAATAGCCATGTATTTACCACGCATCTCTGCATAAGAAGCGCGCTTCACGAAAGCAAGGCATCGAAACTCACAACGTGCCGACACCAGTACGTCGGACAGTTCAACACACGTACACGGAACGCAGCCAGCAGGTGGGCCCTCAGGAATAGCTCGGCAGACAAACAGGCGGGCCGCCAGCAGCAGATAGTGGCTGAGCCACAACAGGAACGGGCTATATGCTCATGTGTAAACACCGCATTAAACATTACGTGTAAATGTACAAACTCTGCATTATACATTCCGTGGGAATGTAAAAACAATGCATTACACATCACGTGGGGAGGGGGGAGGGGTGGCCGGCGAAGTCGCTTTTCTTTGGACGTTAGCGTGATTTTCGTTATAAATTTTACCACCGCACCACACAGTAGCATGTGGCCGGGATTGCCCCTGAACCCAACGTGGCAGCTCAAATGAATACATTTGTAACGTTACGTTAGTCGTTCAATGCCACACCACTCCCTGCTAAGCCAAAAGTTGCACCTCTGTTCTGGCTGCCAGGCTGGATATTCAGACGATTATCCGGCGGGAGGATGCTCGACAGGATAATCCTCTGGATTTTTTGCCTGACAGCGCCGTAGCTCTCCCCGCTCAGATGAACTCCATCCGAGCAGTACGCTTCGGGTAGCAGGTGGCGAGCAGCGCTGCGGACCGGAGGAAAACGGCCGGCCACCCACCCCGAAATCCGGGCGACATCCTCCTCCGGCTGGGGGGGGGGGGCGACCGGGGCCCTGTTGACAAGGGCCCCGGATGGCAGCCAGCCCCTCCTCCGAAAGGTCCAGCCCCGACACAACGCTCATGCTCACTGGACGGACCTCGGTGATCGTGAGCGTCAGCATGCGGAGATATGTCTCCAGTCCGCTGACGACGCGGGCGGCGGCCTCCGGGACGTCCACAAAAGGCTCCACTGGGGCCGGGTCCTGCCTGCGCAGAAGCAGGAGCTGCCGCGCCTGCTGGTCCGGCCTCGGGGCCAGGGCCGGCCCACCCACGCTGATAACAGCGAAGGCAGGCCAGACCCGGTCCGTCTTCAGCCGGACCGCGGCGTCCAGCAGCCGGGCACAGTCCTCGTTTTGGTCGTCCCACAGCGCGCCGACCACGCCGCCCTCCGGGCGCACCCATCTGAAGACGATAACGTGTCGCCCAAATGCCATATTGAGCGCCCGCTCCTGGCCCGTCGTGAAGGCCCGCGCCGCAACATGGCTGCTGCCGAAAAGCGCGATACGCTGCTGCACTACGAGCCGGGGCGGGCGACCGGAGCTCGACGACGCTTGCGGGCTGTTGGCGCGCGGGGATCGGCTGCGTCGATTGTAGGGACTTCGGCCCGATGGCGGCCCCCCGTCCCGCCTGGACCGACCCGGAGACCAGGCCCGCTGGGCTTGGTCGCGGGGCGGGGAGCGGCGGCGCCACTGCGGCCTCCATGGCCCTCGTCCGCGTCCACGAGCCTGGAATGCCGCCGTACGAATAAGTGGTAAACCAGTGCAATGGGCAGTTGGTTGGAGTCAACACTGAGACCCACGATCGAGTAACATAAGGCGAGCAAACACAAAATAATACGTTACGTTGGATACTTGAACCACATCACGTTCTGCTCAATCTAGATTGGTCCGCAAACGCCACGGTGTAGCAACCATTGCACTGAAATAGACTGCCACAATTAACCTGCTAGCAGCAGCGATTTAATGATACTGTCATTATAGGTAATACTTGCTTGGTAATATCATTCAACTGGTACCTCTTCGTACGTTGATGATAAATTACTGACATAATAAGAGCTCACAACTAATAATGCCACACTCATGAATTTAAAGATATCACAACTTGCATTTTGTGAGAATGCAAGAATCAGGAACTGAAGCAGTGACAAGCAGCCCAGCCAATGATAACAGCTAAAACAGAGTAACTTTTAGGTCTAAGTTGAGCAGAGTGCCTGCATCAGATATTTGTGGTGTCCCTGCTCACCTATTTCCACATACAACATGATATATTCCATTGATTGATGTCATAAACAGAAAGAAAACGGCTTGCTTCGTCTGCACGCTAATGCATCCAGAACTTCACTGTGGTTACAGGGCTTTGACTGTACTTACAGACATGTTGCCACGCACCTCGTCCAGCAAGTCTCGGCGTAGTCCTGGGGAAGGGAAAACTATCATCACGCACATTTCAGTATTGTACCACCACACCTTCAACATTAAGTGTAAGCCCATGAACAAGGCTATACTCCTTTCTCTCTCCTCCTCGTCATCTCTCAAAAACAAACACCTTTCTCTCTCCTCCTCGTCATCTCTCAGAAAGAAACATTTCCTTGCACATCTCGTCTTTATTCATCACTCGTACACTGAGAACATGTGCTTATTTTCGACCCACGTCCCCTTTGAATCACGCCATCTCACAGGGTCTCGCATACGACACAGACTACGAAGATAGTTTTGCCGACATGCTTTGGTATTATACAGACGCACTATCATTTCCAATTTGGTGGTCATCATGCATCGAATATAGGTCTTTATAGTAGGGTCCAATTGCTTGACACGAAAATATACAGCAGTTGGAGCAAAATCCCTCCTCATATCCGGAGGATCTACTTCATCCGTCGGATTCACAGGGGTATAGCCATCCTGCCAGAAAGGCAGCAACTTGTGATCACGTAAATTCCACGTAAACCACCGATCGGACAACGGCTGCACAGACCAAGACTTGTGGTCGGGTCCTTGAATAACGCCTCGATTATTAAACGTCTGCGCCGTCACAGCATCCGTCAATAGATACTTCGCATTACTCGAACTTCTCATCTTATCCGACATATCCACGGTAGGAAAAGCGCCATCTTTCTTTAAGTAATTAAACTCTTGTTCTTCCAGATACGCGCTATGACCAAAAGCTCCAGCAGTGTCTGTAGCCCATTCCAACTCTGCCTGTGGTTGAGCATGTCTCTGCTCTACTGTAGTACCTCCGGAAGTGATCTGCATAACATCATAGCCTCTGCATTTTCCAATCATTTTGGTTGCAGACAGTATCTTACAACCTTGGTACTGCGTCAGCTTCGAATACATCGCTTCCATTCCTCCCCAAATTGGAAGAGACTCCGCATCGTTGTAGGCTTCAATGGTATATTCACGAGCATTCACCAAAGGCATGATATAGTACTTCCCAGGGTCTTGCGGACCCAACAACACATCGTGCACCGTAGTAAACGTAAACTTGACAATCTCAGGGCCTCCCTGATGCGTAGATACAACGTCATAAGCTCCAATCGCTCCCACTTCCTCGCGGTTGTCCTGCTGCTCACTTCTCGTCTCCACTCGTCTCTTGGGGTTCGACTCCATCGTCCCCGCTGTATATCCAGGTTGTCGCGCTTGCCTGTCCTGAAACACAACCAACAATAATTAACAGATGAAAATGAACTGGATTCTACCCTTTCTTTACCAGTGATGAATAGAACTATTCTAAAGAGTAATTTCTAACTGAAGAAGAAGAGAACTAAAAAAGAATTTGTTTTCAAGAGATGAAGAAGAGAGCTAGAAAAGATTTCTTTTTAACAGATGAAGTTACATGACGAACACCTCACCTTCTTACGGATAGGAAAATCAATGGCAACCACCCTCGGCCATGCCTACACATGGACTAACCTGTGATCCTGAAGATCTCCCTATTTATAGCTCCGTGGTGCCTCTTGTAAAGTCCCCACCAGACTTCTGGCGTGATGATGCCGGGAGGCTCCTGGACCTTCCAGCTGCCGCCGCGATCGCCACGGCTCCTGACTTCCATATTGAACTCAAACGTTTTGGTCCGAGACTGGATGGCATCTCGGTCACCGTCGGGCAGGAAACCTCCCAGACGATTGTTGGTCGAAGCAAAGATAGGCACACGGCCCAACACCTCAGGAGTGTTTTGGTACTTGACCGCGACATGCATCAACTCTCCACCTAGCAACTTTTTGAAATCATCCTTGTTGGCTTCGGAGATGGTCATTTCCTCCATGACACCCACATGAGAGTTGAGCAACTGTGCCAGGTAGAACGGCGAGTTGGCATTCATCGCCGACAGTCGAGTGGGCTCTCTCAACTTCAACAGACTGTCGAGGATCAACGTCTTTCCTGACGTCGTCTTTCCATACAAAGCAGAGTATTCACCTTGGTGAGCATTTGGTCGGCGATGACTTCGACCCACGCCAAAAACTTGGGCACACTCACCTTGTTCTTCTTGAACAACAGGGTGATCCACGCCTCCTTCTCTGTCATGGGGTGAGTCATGTCATCCAGGTACTCGTTGAAAAACGTTTCCCAAAATCTCTGTCCTTTCAGCTTCATAATCCTCAGAGTGGCTCTGTACTCGATGATTGTCCGGACACGTTCCTTGAAACTGGTGGTGATCCCGTACAACTGCTTGAACTCGTCAAAGTTGATGACCTTCATGAATTGACCGAGTGAACTGACCTGGTACCGATCACACAACGTGTTGATGTAGTCCACCTCGGACTCTGCTGGAGCCGCTCTTTTTCGACGGTCCCGCGCTCCTTCCGCACTGGAATGGTTCTTATCGCCAAAGTTGGGCACACAGTCCTGGGGCAGCACTCCATCCACATGGTCAGATCCACAATTGACAAGATACTGGAAAACCCTCTTGCCAAACTTCATTGCTGCATGCGTTGGATTACAAACGCTGATTTGACCCACTCCGTAGCGGGCAAGATACACCATCCATCGGGTAATTGAGCGGACAACTTGGTACGTAAGTCCGAGGGCATCGAGTTCATGCTTGTTGAGCCCAAGACGTTGTCCGATCCACTTGAGGGTACGCCATTTATTGGATCCAGGATCTGGGAACGTAATGTGCGAGTGGCCAGATCCTCCTGGTTCACCTGCGTGGTAAGCCACTGCTCCAGACCATCTGGTTCCTCCAAAGCGTTCCCTAACATCTCCATGGACAACGACGGTGGCGCAGTTGTAATTCCATTCGCGCACCTCGCGGACGTAGCTGGCAAGGTCTCCGAAGAGTTCGACACCTGCCTCTGAGGATTCATCATTGTTTGCTGAAACAGCATCGGGTTCTTCAACGAGATCTCCGCTGCCCACAACACATGCTCCGGGACCAGCGGCACCGACAACGGCACTTGACGAACCTTGTTTCTCCTTGCCAGGTTCTCCTTCAAAATCAGTGTCACATCCCTCAGACTGCTCGGCTGGTACGACTCCAGGCCCAGGTTCCCCGAGAACCATCTCACCTGTAACCAGTGCACGTTCATGCCTGGTAAGATGCTGATCAGTTGCACCAAGGCCTCCCTCGTCACAAAGGAACTGACATTGTTGACGTTCATCTGCCATGTCTCGTAGTTCTCCACACGGTTCACCAGGAACAACTGGATCGACGGCTCCGCTGCCTCCAGCTGGTCCGGAGGTGGCACCGGTAATAACGTCCTTAAGCTGGAGAGGATGTTGCTCCCAACTGTCGTCGAGAAGCATATGCCGTAAGTCCGCTGGTGTAGAATGATGTTCGGGTGAGAACCCGCCTTCTTGTAGAAGATCGGGCTCTCCAACTGCACCGGGTACTTGGTGATGAGATTCATTCTGCAAAGAAATTGTTTTTATCAGATGTGAAAGACATCACCTTACCTCATCTACTAAAAAATATTTCCAAACCACGGACATCACTCACCTGCATAACGACGTGAAGAGCTGTTCACACGAAGACCACTCACAATCAACTGACTGAGAAAACGCCTGCTTATCCGTCCTCAGCTAGTCCTTTTTATCGGTGGGGGGGGGGTTGTTTGTCTGCGCGGTGGCCGTACGGCCACCCTGCTATATATATATATATATATATATATATATATATATATATATATATATATATACATACATATATATATATATATGTATATACTGTACGTAATGTAGTATATATGGCATATATGCTATGTATACCGTACATGTAATACATATATAATATAAATTGCAATGCCTATATATGTATATATATATATGTATATATATATATATATATATATATATATATATATATATATATATATATATATATGTATATGATGCATTGATTATTTGAGTCTTCGGGGCATGGACTGCTGCGATGATTTCCTTCCACATGTGGACTGGTTTGTAAGCTGAACAGTGGTCACGTAAGCCCAAACGATGCAAACCTGTTCCGCTAATACTCACGCGCACTGGTGAGATGAACGATGTTCGGAAGCAACTACGAAGCGAAGTGTTGCTTAGATTTTACAAGTTTGAGCACGAAGCACGTATGTAGGAATGAGTCGCATGTTGTGCCCCGTGCCATGAAGGTGAATTCTCCATGTCGACACAAATCATGAACATGGCCTTTCTCATGAACACAAATGTTAAAATGTGACAACTTTGTGTATTTGAGCATTGAAATTACAATGCACTTCAGTACTACCAACAACTAATCAACAAGATCAACCAGTTGCCTATCAATAAAGTACACTGAAATACATACCATGGCTTAATCTTTCTACATCACTTTTAGGTACTGTCATCATGGCAGACTGCTCGACATTGCTGTCTCGCAGCTCCACAATATCCATTTTATCCATCAACTGCCAGGCATGCAGCAGGTGCAGGTGCAGCAGGCAGTGAAGAAGTGACATGGAAGAGAAGTGCAGCCGCATCAATAATACAATTTTAGAGCAAAACAACCATGTTTATAAGTCACACAACTGCAAGTTTGTACATCACATGCTTGCACGCAATCATGCTTACAGGTCACGCAACTGTAAGTTTGCTTGGTTAACCTCTACCAACCCATGCCTGTGCAGTCCGGGAATTCAAAGTAATCAATCAGACCTATCAACCAAATCAGCTTGCATTACAGGAATACTTCCACTGATACAATGCAGTAGCACCTGGGCATAGGAGTTAAATAACAATGCATGTATGTGCATTTGCGAGCGAATCACTGAGCAGGCAATGATGGCTGACACATCAGTGTACCAGCTGCGTCTCGGCCAGGTATGCCGTGCCCTGCAACCCCTGATGACATATTAAGGGAAAGCAAATAAGCCTGACTAATGCATTTTTCATCCAACAGTAGTAAACTACTTCATGGCAATAGCGTAACTCATAAATGGCAGATCTAGGGGCTCGAGGAAATCCTCCACATCACCCTACCCCACCCACAAACGCGTTGTGGGCATCGCTATGCGTTGCTATGCAAATAACCACGAGCTACCGCACTTACTTCGCCTCTCGGCCAAGTAAGGAATGGGCTTGGGGCGTGACGTCATGGGTACGTCAGCTGTAAACTGAAACATCAAAATGGTCTGTGCTGGTCACTTACCAGTGTACTGCGGGACTTCATCCCGCCGGGGGAACAGGTCCTTCCGGAACCCGGCGGCACAGGTCGGCGGCTGCAGTTCTGATACGGCCGTCGCAGCAGCGAAGGTGGTCGGCAGCCTGGTCCGACGCCGCCGCATACCGGTTCGCGTTCCAACGGACCAGGCCCTCCACCAGGAACGCCTGATAGTGAAGATCATTAGCAGTCGTCCCTGGCAAAGGTCACGGACAATACAACATTAGATACTTGGGCTGTACGTAGTCGGAGAGCAGACGCAGCAGCTCATCAACGCACCGTGTGGTGGTCTCGGTACCTCGGCTCTGGCGGCGGCAGTGAAGCTGAAACTCCCGCTTGGAGATTTCGCGGGCCAGCACGACGTCGGTGACATTGGCCATTCCCTTGCAGTCCAGCTGTTGCCGTTTGGCGTCATAGAGCGCTGCCAGGTCCTCTGGGTCCGTCTCGGAGATGGCCGCCGACAGCCGGCTCATCAGTACTCCGTACTCCGTACTCCGTACAGCTGGTGGGCGTCGGTGGTGACCCCGGCTGCCAGGCGACGCATGAAGTGCCAGGCATCCAGGCTCACTGGCACGCCCTCCCAGCCGGGGAACACCCGCAGCGCCGGGCAGCTGCAGCCGGGGGACGGCGCACAGCAGTCGCGGTCCACGTACAGCGCCAGAGGCTGGGCCACCCCTGCCTGCCGGTAGCGGGCGACAATGCCGCTGCCGAGCTGGTCCAGCCCGCCGCCTTCCGTGGCCGTTAGTACGCTGTTCAAGACCAGACCGTGTTCGTTGGTCGCGTTGGTGGCCCCACGTGCGGTGCCAGCGCCGATACCAGCCAGCTTCTTGGCCACCTGCAAACAAATTGAACGTTTTAAGAAGAAGTACAGAAGGGTCCGACAGGCAGGCGTGGTGCTGTCTAGCAGCCTTCATTGGGCTAGAAATCCAGAGCATAGAAAGCCCCAGTAGGCTTTCAAGCCATTCAAGCGGCTGTTCGGCGGGTTGTCAAGAACCCGTTTAAGGGTCATACCACAAATCGTACATGGCCAGTCAGACGACATGCGCGGTATGGAATGCGACGGATGAGGCAGACATGCGGGATATCATCACGTAAATGATATCAAAAGCAAAGGAAATGAAGCCAGGCGTATTTGGCAAGTGGACACGGCAGGATATCTATGTTGTCTGGACAGACCGCTAAGGTCGGCTGCCGCGCGGTTTGCATATGAGTTCAGCGCTAGATGCAAGACCAGCGTACCTTCCGGGTGGAATCTATCTTGAGGACCTGGCCAGACACGCTGGTGATGCTGGCCAGGTATTCGTCGATGCGGGGCAGGACGTCCCGTATGTAAACCTGCATGAGCCAGCGGGTGCTGGGCATCACCGGGGCCGGCGGCGGCGGCGGGAACGGTCGCTGCCAAGCCTCGAACGCCGCGGATCGCATGCTGCAGTCGCTCATGTAGAGCATCATCCGGCTCAGGTGGTCCTCGCTGCCCTGCTCCGCCACATGCTTCATCAGCTGGGTGGGGCTGTTGCCCAGGGGCCGCTCGCGGAGCAGCCGGATGACAGCCTTGTCGCAGGTCAGCCTGGAAAGTACGCTAAAAATTATCAACGTATTACCAATTCAGTTTACTATCAGCAGACAAAGAACCACAGCTGGCTTTATGCAGATATTGTCATGAGCTCCCTCTCACTTCGCTGGGAGATAAACTGCATACTTGTCGCCTTTAGCGCCGTCTCCTGGAACGTAATATTATGTCGTATCTAAACGGCATGATACAGATAGTACTTCATATGCTCGAGCTCTTCACCTAATATGGGATACTCGGATCCGACGTATTTCAACGCTATTTATATATCCAGCAGAGACCATTAACGATAATTAGTAAAATTATATGCATGTGAGAATGCTTGCATGCGTACGCAGGTACGTGCGTTGACGTTTGAGTACATTCCTGGTACCAGTGTGCTGGTGCTCACTTATACGTCAGGACCGCTGGAAACTGCAGCTGATGCGCGACATCCAGCTGTCTGATGAGCCGCTCGTCCCAGTCCGTGTAGACCTTGATGGGCCGGCAGCGGGGGTAGGATAAAACTTCAGTTGCCAGCCAGTAGCCGGCCCGCAGGTCCAGCGCCTTCCGCAGGCGCCTGTGCAGGGCAGCGCCCTTAAGATGGCTCCCGCGCTCGGGGCAGGCCAGAAGCACTTTCCGAAGTCGGTGTGGTAACCACAGGAACAGCGGGATGCCGAAGTAACGCCCCGGTCCGGCAGGTGCGTTGTTTGCCACCAATGGTGGGGCTGGTGGACGACACCAGAGCTCGGCGATCTCCTTGAGCTCGGTGCGACCGCGGCCACACTTGACGGGCCGGAACAGCCAACCTGTTCACTTCTGTGCCCATGGCGACAGATAGTCGGCCCGGCCTTAGGGCAGGTTGGAAGCTTGACTCCTGACCCCCGGAGACGGGGAGATCGCGGGTCCGGCGCTGCTCGGACCAGCTTCCGGTGCGGACGCGCTGGCGCCACGTGCGGACGGGTCTCGGCCGGACGGGCCGGCGTCGCGGCTGGGAGGATCACGAACGGGCAGGTCACGGCCGGGCGGGTTACGGCCAGGCAGGCCAAGGTCACGACATATCGCCGGCTTTTGATGGTGGGGTGGATTGTAAGCTTCCTCAACACTACCCCGTCCGGGAGGGCGTGCTTGAGGTGTCGCTCAAGGTGGTACGCCGGTGTCCGCTCCCAGGCGCTGCCGAGGTCGAAGTGAGTCCGCGGCAGCGGCCCGAGCACGGTCACGCGATCGGTGCCGCTCGTCACCGCCGCCGGCATGTTCTGTATGTGTGGATGGGCGGCGGCGATCCTTGAGGCGATCGGCGGGACGTTATCATCGCCGTGTCCCGGGTAAACGCCGTTTCCCGAAAAGAAGAGGACGCCCTCGCCAAAGTCACCTCCGAATGTCTCAGTGGCCTCCCGCCACTTGCGTAGATCAGCCTCTATTTGTCCCGCCTGCCGACGCCAGGTATTGCCTCCCCTTGGCCAAGAAGTGGGATAGAGGGCAACTAATCACGTACACAATAATATATATATATATATATATATATATATATATATATATATATATATATATATTGTTGTGCAGTTTGTGGTCGCTATTGTTCGTCGCCCGGGAGCGTGTATAGTGCCGACACAGCACAGCCGGCGCCGTCGCGCGGAGTTGAAAGCCGTTGCGGCGCTGCCACGTATCGAAGCTAAAAAAATATCAATAGTATTCCACGCCCGAGTACAAAAAGTGGGAGGGCACAGTTAAATAACAATAACAATTTACGACGACTCATAATAACAAAGCCTAAACCTGCAGGTTGTGTACCTTCTTATCCATGATTTTCAACGGGAGGGTGTTTTCCCTGTGGTGTCTGGCGTGCGGCGGAATGTAGGTTTTGGCGTTTTTCTGAATTATGCTCCGCGCTCTGTAGCCGATGCTGGACAGCAACACCAGGATGTTCGGCTTTTCAAGGGCGGGGGCATGGCGGTCAAACAGGCAAAGCAACGGTCACAAAACTTCCTGAACATCGTGCTTCTCACGTTGAATCTGCACAGCCAATGCGTTGATGGTAACAAAGCGGATGACATGACTAACAATGTCGGTACCTATGCTAGGCACCCATTTAACAACGTAAACGGTCACACAACTTCTTACACATCGTACTAATCACGTTAAATCAGCGCAGCCAATGCGATACCCGCGACACAGCGGATCATATCGGATCACAGCGGATGAGTGGATCATCTGCCTCGGCAGACGTTACATACAAACTGTGCCTGCCAGTTTGTTGCGTCGGTACACGGCAAGCACGCCCACTTTTTGCATGTTGTGCACTGGATCCACGATTCACAGCTGAGCCTTTACTGCATCCCACAGAACAGACACGACGCTTTATCGTCAGCCTTTGGCGAGTCCTTTGCACCTCCCAGCTTTCTCTTCTTACCTTTCGTGTTAGCGGTGTTGCTCTTGGCATCGAACAGCCGCCTTGACACACGCTCGTGTTTGCCTTGCGGCTTTCGGGTCTTGACTGCATGAGCGCGGAAGTCTCTGTCTGGGGCAACGCACACGCCCAGCCATCTCGACCGACGCTTCAAAGCGAAGCCCGAAGCGGTATGACCGTCTGGGTGCATGACCCCCGAACGTCGTCCACGTCGCCTCGAAAGAAGTGGTACGCGCACCCTTCGCCGTTTGACTTGATGACTGGTGTAGCCTCCTCGCATATCGTAAATGACGCCGTCTTCCTGCACTTCCTCATTTCCTCCCTGGTCAGCTCCACGTACTGTCTCCGATCGGATGATGTAGCGGAAAATTCCGCTTAGATCTCGGTCAGGACGGCTGCAGAGCGGCCCGTAATCCAGGAAGAGAGGAGAAGGACCTAATAAAGTTGTAACTGGCCATAATCTGTCTAACTTAGCGGAAGCTTAACGTGCACCTCCCATCCGTCTGTCAGTGGGACCGTCGAACTGGTCAGCTCTCGTTAGAGGTCCCAGGAGCTGGCTGAATCTGGAGAGGCCAGAGTCCACACTGACGGAAGGGCTTGCCGCACGGAAGAGAGGGCTCGTGCCATTTCTCGCGGCGGATGATGTTCGCCGACAAGCGCCCCTCTTGCACTGCAGCCATCTTCTGGACGAGCTCGTTCGTTTCGGGGCGGAAGGCGGAGACGGTGGCGCCGGCCGCCCTGATGTCCGCACTCACGGCGCGGACGATGTCTATTTCTCGTCGGACATTGAGGACTGCCACTCGGTTACGGTTTTGGTACTACTCGGTACTGATTTGTTCCAACAGTTGGATGACTGCCTTGGTTTTGCTGACGAGTGCCTGAACGTTTTCATGGTCAGCCCTCTCTCTTCTCACCAGCTTCCCCACCAAGGAGGCCTGCAGTTCCTGCACATGCTGGAGCACCCCGGCTTGGATCTGGAGATGTTGCAGCCCCTTGTGTAATTTTCTTGTTTTCCCCTTCAGTTGCTGCACCGAACAAGAAGCTGAGGCCCTTACCGACGAAGGCAGCACGCTCCTGGCTCGGCGCTCGGCCAAGCTCTCTCAAGACGTTCCTCACCTTCGCTTGTGCGGCTGCCAGTTCTTGGTCCATGCATGTCCTCCCCTGCCTCCAAGTACTGCTCATCGTGACAAAGAAATGCTCGAGCCGCTTTCGTTCCTCCGCGCTATTTCCATCTTGTTCTCCGCGTGTTACGTTATTAAGACTGGCCGCTAAAACGTCCGTGATATCCCCGATTTCGTCTTCGATTTGCATAAACCTCGAAGCACCAAAATAAGAGACGCACATGTGCAGTACGGGATGTTCCGATAGGCAATCGTGTTCTGTAGCAGCCTTTCTTGAGCCGTGCGTCCGTAGCGTAACACCCAATATGCACAACAATGTGCGCACACGCTGGGCACAACATGTGTAACACATAAGACATCCAACTCACTCGTAATACTGAAGTTCGTGAACATTTGAGACAGAAGAGACGAAATGGCTGAGAGCTTTCGGTGGATGTCATTGTTGTACTGCACTTTGGTTCTTCGTCCACGCAGCAGCAGCAAACTCTGTCAAACAAACTGTCATGTATTACCACTCGACTGAGGCTCGCCGACTTCCGAACTCTACATCTGACTGGGCGCCGATAGGTGTCACGTGACTGCGGGTCACCTGATTACGGTGGTCAAGGACCGGCAGCAGTGCGAGTTAGCGGCGAACATCACAGTCGTGCCGCGTGCTGTCCTGTAGCGACAGAGCGTAACGCCACCTTTTGTCATCGTCCCGTTCACTCGGGGTGAAATGGGACTCTGGACGCGTCCTTGAGACGGGCGACGCTGCTCTTCTGCTGCTCCCAGACGGCCCAAATGCGGGACAGGCCCAGCAGCGGCACGCCCAGGCTGCCGATATCAGCCGGTCCGGAGAGCAGGTGCACCGGGTGGGGGTCGGGGTGCCTCGGGCCCGGCATTGGCGCTGCAGCTAGAGCTCCCGCTGGTGATCTCGCGGGTGAGCACCGCGTCGGTGGTGTTGACCATACCCTTGCTGGCCAGCTGCTGCCGCTTGGCGTCGTAGAGCGCCGCCAGGTCCCCCGGGTCGGTCTCAAAGATGGCCGCCGACAGCTGGCGCATTAGCACCCGTACAGCTGGTGAGCGTCGGTGGCGACCCCGGCAGCCAGGCGGCGCATGAAATGTCAGGCGTCCAGGCGCACCGGCACGCCCTCCCAGTCGGGGAACACCCGCAGCGCCGGGCAGCTGGAGCCGGGGTATGAGGCACGGCGTGTCCGAACCGCTGACTTGGCAGCTGAACTGGTAGCTTGCCATCGGGTTCGGGACTGGGACTGACCGCTGTGACGTTGACCGAGCTGTTGTCTGACGGGGCGCCAGGTTTGCCGTGCGCTAAACGCAGGGACATGGCTTCCTCTTGAGATGCGTCTGGCGTCCTTGGTTGTCGTTTGTTGCGGAGGGATTGTTGTCGGGATTTTGCTTCCGCGCGTGGGACGTTGCCAAAGATGCCCGTCGCATTCTGCCCCACCTCCCCCAACACACTCATGTTCAAGAATCCTCTTGGACAGAAGTGTGCTGGATGGGTGGGGGGGGGGGGGGGGAGAGAGATTCCGTCCTTGGCAACGACGGCACTGCAAAAACCCAGCGGGTTCAGCGTAGTGCCTGTGTATATTTTATTAGATTGCCTCATCTCTCGTGATTTGCACGGTGTCGTCGAAGTACCGAACATGACACATGCCGTACGTCGCGAGTATTAGCTGCCCGTTACTATTTCTCATGCCTGCAAGGCGCTTGGCTATGTTTGCCAACCCGAACGTGATGGTTTTGTGTGGTTTTCGTTTTTGCCTTTGCTTTCTTGCGTGACGCTTGCGTGTGCAATCGTGGTTTTGTTGCTGCATGTTTTCGTTACGGAGTCGTCTCTGATACCCCTCATGCCGTTATGTGCGTCTATCGAAGTGAATGTGGACATACAGGACTTTCACCAAGCACTCGAAAATAAGGAAAGGTTTAATATTCCAGGTTTCTAGAAGTTGTTGCTCCAGAAACAATGTTGCAAGACATTGTTCAATTACAGCGCTCACTTGCACCACCTAGCGTATTTTTATTCTAACATTACAGGTCATACACGACAACATAAAGCTCTTGGTCTCCTTAATGTCAAAAAAGAAAGAAAAATAATTTTAGAGTGAATGAAACTGGGTCGTTCTCACCACCGGCGTCTCACAACCAGCGTTACAGCATTGATCACGCTCGCGTGGTTGGCAGGGAGTCCCGGCCACGTTTCCACACGGCGTCTGTGTATGCCACCTTTGGGTTCTGGGCCACGCGCTGCTGATCCCCTGTGCCCGTCACTCCGCGCGCGTGCCCGTGGCCGGCGTCTACCGAGCGTTTCATCACGTGTGCCTGGTTGAGTTGTTCAGGCGGAGCGCTCCTCTCTTCACGCGACTCGGCGATGTCGTCGTGGGTTACCGGTGACGGTCCGTGGCTCCCGCTTCGGGTAGCTGTCGGTGTGTACTGTGTTGGCAACCTGGATGGCCTGGCCCCCCGGGATGTTGGCCGTCGGGACGCCCCGGCCCCCCGAGATGTTAGCAACCTGAATCCCCCGGGTCCCCGAGATGTTGTACAGCTGCTTACGCACTCCATAGCAGCGAAGGTTGGCGACAAGCTGAGTATGAGAGGACCAACCTGGATCTGAGAATGAAACGCAAAACTGCCAAAAAGCATCTCGCCAGTGCATCTTGCTGTTGCTTCCGTGTGAGGTTCTGAGTTGTGTATCTATTTCGGGCGTTGTTCCGCGCTGACGGTAGAGCAGGGCATATCTTGACGTTGACGTTGACGTCACGTTGGCAGCAGCTGGTTCCCCCTTTTTTGTCCCACTTCTTTCGTTTTCTTACATTGACATCCGTACTTTTTGCTTGTCGCGTGCTCTTCTCTTCGTCCGTTGGGAATACAGCATTTGCAGCGGTTGCAGACAGCTCTTTGCTCTTGCTTCGCTTGCCACACACATGCCTGGCCTATTGGATGGAGTGCTGCTTCACCATGTTCGCGCTGGTGTGACGGGTCGTGTAGCTCATCCACTGGAGCTTCACGCACAGGAGGCACCTGGTTTGCGCGACGTCGGACGTTTGACGTGCGTGCGGGGCGTGCGCGAGCTGTGCTCCGAACAGTGTTTCCGCGGTGTCCCAGACCTTCCCTTGGATCGGCCGTCGCCGGATGAGGAGTCGCGCCGGGTACCAGACCTAGCTAGCGCAGGAACGCCTTTCAGGTGCGATGCTTTGCGTCGGCGGATGGGCCCAGTGCTGAGGTAATACTTACTTAGCTGTTGAGAGCGACAACGTTCAGCATCATCAGAAAAAATGACCACAGGCCATCGCCGCGAGGCCAACCGGCATGAGTACACGCGCAGCATCTAGTCGGCTGTGTCGACATCTCCAACATTACTGAGGTCGGACTGACGCTGTCGGATCAAAAGCACGTTGTCGAAGGTCCTTTGCACGTAGCAACACGAGGTATTTGTGGCTGTCGCAAAGCTGTGCCGCGCTGTGGAAGCGGTCAGCTGTGACGTTTAGGCCGCTGTTTGCGTGTGTTTTAGACTTAGATTTTAGACTTGATACGGCTGTGTTTCGGCCGCTGCTGTGCCGTGGCGCCCGGACGAGGCGATGCACCATGTTTATCGTTTTAGTGATTAAGACAGGGTCTTCTGACACCAGCGAAACAAAATTATTCCAGAAAGCAAAAAAAAAAAAAAAAATCGCAGAGCTCGTTTTGCCTCAGCGCACGTCGGCCAGCTATACGGTGCGGACGACCGCGTGTATTGTTGGCTAGCCGTCACCGTCGCCCGACCCCGCAGGCTGGTGCTGATTCGACGCGGCACACTGGCGAGCTGCTCGCGCTGCGGGGCTCTGCCGACGGTGCGGCTCACTGGTGGGGGACGGACGGGCTCACTGCTGTGGTCGGATTCCCCCACTCTCGCAGGGAAGGATCTCTCGCTGTGGATCGTCGATGCGCCGCTTTTTAATCCACCAGTTTTCGCTCTTCACAGACATCACTGAACCTTCGTGGATTAATGCGCGACCTCAGTGTTACCTCTGACCGGCTTCTGTCTCGTCCTCGGTTGGGCCCCGGCTCTCCACGACACGCGACAGTTACCTGGCTCGTCAAGGGAAATCGCGCTGCCACCTGGCGTGGAGGGCGTTAACTACGACTTCAGCGACTTTGGCGCACTACAGTCCGAAAGCCTAATATGCGCTCATCTCCGTCCGCTACGGTGTAATTCATGCGTATTGCCGTTTGTTGCAGATCAATCGACACTATTTGACTTCCCCGTAAATTATCTTTGTTTAGCACCGATTAAGGAGACGGTTTTTGGGTGCTTACTCAGCATGAAACGTGCTAGGATATTTCCCTTCGTTGTTAACTCATGCATTTGTTTATTCTTTCAGGCTCACCAAGCAAGATGCGGACAAAGTATAGGTCAACCTATGCATCCTGGGTGGTCAGAAGAGCTTTATTCTAAGAGCACGGGCTGCCCTTCTGCCCCTTTCCTGAAGGCGAAGGCGCCGGAGCAGCTTGAGTGTACAACGGTGCCATAGCAGATAGCTTTAATGCAGACAGACGCCCCAAAGCCCAAATCATCGTCATCATCGTTCAACGCAGACAGGCCGGCAGTTCGCTCGGAACCTTTCTATAATGCGATTACAACCCATCCAGCATGAAACAAAATATAGAAATGACGCTACTGTGAAGAAGCGGCTGCGGATGGGAAGGGCGGATTCACTCTTTGAAACCGACAGTCGGAGTAGTAAAGGGTGAAGGCTTTTCTTGCCACTTATGTTTATGATATACAGTGAAATCCGTGTTCCACAGGTGTGTTATGCCGTTTCCATCGCGTCCGTCTGCCAGCTCGACTTCGCCGCGTTTTTGACCCGGCGCCGACCCGAGCTGACCGGCGCGGCCGGAGGCCACGCCCTGGCCCAGCTGTGACGTACTGAGCCGGCAGTGACGGGGCAGCTACAGAGGCAGCAGGGAGCCGGACCGTAGTCACGACCACTACAGCACGAAGCCGGGGTTCGTCCCGAAGATAGTGACGGGTAGAGTGACGTGCATAAAAGCTCTGCGTTCGAGACAAGCTCGTGCGTTACGTAGGTGTGTCGAAGGCGAACATGTTCGCCGCGTATGTTCTTGCTAACAGGATACAATATCAGCGGACAGGGGGACAGTGAAGTGAATAGGTGCCGGGAACAGTGAAGTGAAGGGATGTCGTGATGTTAGTATTGTACAGTGTACTTACCGCCGTTGCCGACCACATGGTCGCCAACATGTTTGCTGTGTTGAAAAGTGTTGGAAGCCACCTCTTGGCTGGGCCCTGTCCCGGCCGTGGTGGACTGTTTGCGTGACCTACTGCTGTGATCTGATCATGATATCCGTCTGCTCTCTGCGTTTGCGTGCTACTACCGTATGCATTCTAAGCCTCCGATGTTCTACCCGAAGTGTCATCGATTGTTTCGAAGGTGCGTTTAATAAGCCATCTAGTCGAAGTTGTGATGAGGGTGATAACCCGGTAACTGTTGCAGGTACAAGAACGCGCGCAGCTGTCCAAGTCAGACATTTGGGATGTTGTGGTCACTGTGCGTTTGCAAGACAGTATTATTGAAGCTAAGTGGCAGATGAAGCTGCCTAGCGCTTGCCGGAATTTTCGTTGCGAGTTCGGAAGCGCAGGCATCCCTTTGGTATGTTACTTGCAAGGTGGAGTGAACTGCCCGATGTGCCCTGATCCCTCTCATTTGCGCGCCGGATGATGAGTGCATTGACTTTAGGCCCGAGCGTACGCATACAGCTGCGTCAAGAGTTCGTTGTCAATTATCGCCACAGTGACGTCAAATATATTGGAGCAACCACTGGTGGCTGTTTTTAGCGGCTCAAGAGTCTGCGCTCATTTCCAATGTGAGCCAATTGAAGCGACAACGTTGAGTGATCCAAGCGTGCGTTGTGTAGTCGAATCGTGCCCATCAACCACAATCGGGGGGGTCTATTGTCACCTAAAAGAAACAAGGTTGACTATGACACTGGCATCACGCATTGCGGGTCGCAGGATGTTAACTGTTACAGCTTGGTGAACCACGGACCATTGCACGACCAAGCTAAACCGCCTGAGCTCATAATGCGTTGGTGAGCTCGGCATACATCAAGGCACGCCAAAACGCTACACAGACCAGCCGTAGCTGATGGCGAAACGCCTGGCGTCGGGCCACACGATCTGTGTTGCCTACCTTTAGGACGCCTTCGGAACAGAAGTCGCAAGTTTGACCGTAACATTGCTCACGCCACGCTCGCTTTAGAGCTGATGGACAACATCTCGGCCACGTTCCCTCGGTCATGCGAAGAGAAGCGCACGACATGCCTTTTGATATCATATATCGTCATCGTTCATCATGTTTTTGATATCAGATGGCCGAATTCGGGTCACGCGAACATTCTAACAGAAAGTCCGGCATTCCGGATCCGGCCAGCAACAGCATTCGCCTCATAACCTCCCTTAGCCAAGCGGCCGACCCGGTCGGCTGCCGGGGTCAGTTCGCCTGGGTCCCTACACGTCCCGGCCCCGGGCCCGTGCAATGACGTCAGCTGACCTCTGGTCGCCTCGACCTCCA
This sequence comes from Pollicipes pollicipes, assembly GCF_011947565.3. Lineage (NCBI taxonomy): Eukaryota > Metazoa > Arthropoda > Thecostraca > Pollicipedomorpha > Pollicipedidae > Pollicipes > Pollicipes pollicipes. The sequence goes on along the minus strand of NW_023596297.1, from coordinate 29,665,998 downwards.
GCTGGTCGGCTTGATTTCCCTCCCATGACGCGACAGTGAGGCCCGCTTGGGCCTGCGCCCGTGCCGTTAGTACCCCCCGCCCCATACCACGTTCCGGGCCTCATTTAGATTCGACGTAATCTGCGAGGCACTTTTGCAGTCAATCGTCACCTGACCCCGGCCGCCGTAAAGATATTTGTAAAACCAACCGCCTCAGGCCCTGAATAAAGCTGTAGACTAGAGCTCGCAGAGCGGCCATTGTCTCTTATTACGACTGCATCTACTGTCCCCGAAGTAATAACACGTTCAATATCGTCCTGTATCTGGCACAAAATGTGACCGGGCCGGAAATGCCGTTATCTGTGAACGGTACAAAACGGCCACCCTGCCTTGGGGTACCACAATGCCGGTTTACTCAAAAGGGCGTCTCTCAGGGCGCACAAGGACTGGCCAATGCCTTGTTCCAGCAAAACGTTGTGAAATTGACGAATTAACCAAAGGTGCTGTAGAGCCAAAAGGGACGGCATGAATTTTCGAAACCACAAAAAGAAACCATAAAGCCTCAGGGACGTCACTACATACTTTTCGCGGGGCCTGAGCCCCTTCCCAATACTGACCTAAGCCTTCCCCAAGGTATATAGATGATATATATATCTATATATTACATATATAGATATATATATATACATGTACCCTGCTCTCTTCGCTCTCTGCCACACTTTTTCTCTCTATAACGCACACACACCACCTCTCTCTTCCCTCTCCTCTCTCCTCTCTCTTCGCTCTCCTCTCTCTCTTCTCGTCTCTCTCTCTCTCTCTCTCTGGTGCTCTCCTCCTCTCTCTCTCTCTCTCTCTCGTACAATAATCCTGATGAACAGCCTCAACCACAGCGGACATCGTCACAGTGGCCAATGCTCGACATAACTTCAAATCATGTGAAAATTTTTGTAATGTATTGATCACAACGTCCTCCGAAAAATCGATGGGACATATCAGACAAGCTTTTCAAACTCTCGAAACATATCACAGGGCACACGATTCAAATCATCTCAGCAGAGTGATAGTCATCAGCATCTCAGCATGCTGTGATAATCAGTTAATTATCACAGCATGCAATCGGCTGAAAAGAGTTGCGGAATACACACAGATGACCGGATATTTTTTTATATTGTAACATGTCGGTCTCGATCACTGTCCGGCTATTGGTTGCCACCGTTGATTGATGGTTTGGCATTACTGCCCAACCTCAATCGTCAAAATCGCCCCAGTATTTTTGTAGAAGAGCACGCAGGTTGTTGGTTTTGATGTCGGGTCCGATGAGTGGATTCATCTGTGTCATTGTAGCAGAAGAGCCAAACATCCAGCACACGAAGGCGGTCATCATGAGGCATGACTGCGTGGTGCCGCGGTGAGGACTCTCCGGCACGAAGAAACGGCAGTACCACGCCAACCACGAACCAGAAGCCGGTGACAATTGCCCCACCGGAAGCCAGGAGATACCCATCTTGACGGAGGCCTGAAAAACAGGGCAACACTTACATCATTGCTCGCTGGGTGAACCACATAACGCTGGCCAGCCACTTGTTGGGATATGACAACTATTGATGTGTGCCGGCAACAACGCGAACTTGGCGTAGCGCAAAATGTGCTGTTGTTGCGCAACTACGCCAAGAAAATCCACGCCATGTCGAGTCATAGATCTATGGTATGATTATCCGAAAATGCAGGCCGATGTCAGGTCACACGCTGCGAGTCCAAGCAGATCGGCACCCCAGGCCCAAACGGAGGGCTGCCCAAGCCCAGGCAGTTGGTAGTAAAAAGGTCGGGTAGAGGTGTTTCCCAAAACCAAACAAGAGGGTCGCCTCCACACCTAGGAAGAGCGACACCAAAGCTCAAGAAAAAGGGCGCCTTGACCCTGGCCACCTTTGATAATTTCGCCCTGTTTCCTTCCGCAAAAGGCGATAGTTGTAGCGATAGTAGATAGTAGGCGATAGGCGAAGATCCCTTGCCGATTTGACCCTTAGCATGTATTGGTGGCGTTGTACGTGATCTACAGCTTCTGCTACGTCATTTTAAGGTATCGCTTGCGGCTGACCTGCTGGGTTTGACGAAACGAGGGTCACAACACGTTTTTACCAAATACGCGAAGCTAGTCAAGTTCGCAGAGTCAAGCTGGTTCCAGTTGAAGCAGGAAGCGACCCTCGCATTCACTTTCAAGGAGTAATTTAATACCCTTCCGTGGTCCTTCCATAGCCTGTATCATTAGCCTTGATTGATTACAGCGCAATATTCTTATGATTGCACAGTTTCGATATGCAAGTCTAACATGATGTTAAGCACGGCAGCCTGCCTGATGTTTTTAGGACGATTTTGAAGTTTGGCTGGAAGCGACCTCGGTCTGGCGTGGCCATTATGTCGTCCATGCCACCTCTCTCAGCGGAGCTCATGATATAAAGGTATCGTAGGTAAATTCAAAATATAGCTTAATCCATCATAATCAGTTCAACACCAAGATTAATTTTTATTCTGTGTAACCTCGAGCTCACAACATCTTTAAAATGCGAATGGGCATTGGGAGAGTTAATTATGCAACCTCTTCACGTCTTCAGAGAGCCTGGGCACGTCCAGTATGAAAAAGGCGCTGCGGAGCGATGATTTACTTTAATTCACCATGCTGAGCTTTGAGAACGTCACTTTTCGGTGGCCTAGTATGCACACTTAAGCTTGCTTTTGGGAGATGCAGGAGTAGATTCCCGAATCAACCAATTTTTCGTTGAGTCGGGGTGGAAATGATTCGTTCTAAAATTAATGCAAGTCAGAGGTCGAATCAACCATATTGGTCAGAACAATCTTTAAATTGACTGCAATATAGATATAAGCTACAAGAAATACCACTGACCTGATTAACACGATCATACGCATTAGGTGACACCATTGATGTATCGGTGCCTTGCTATGAAATATACCGTGTTGAGAGACATCTTATACGCCTATTGCACCGGTTTATTTCACGGAATGTTCCAGAAAACTTACCGATGAAAACGAAATGTCTGAAGGTGTTACAGCTGCAATTTGCTTATGGTGTTCTTAACACATCAATATGTCTGTGATAACCGCATGGGAAAGACGCGCTGATCGCGCAGGCGAGAATTCAGCCATTGGATGGTCCGTAACCAAAAGGGTGCCCGCGCTGCCAGGCAGGTAGTATCCAAGATCAGGATGGTCCTAATGATAGGCAAATGGGTGCCTTTAAGCACTGGTATATAAATTCCGGTTAAATTCCAAGGATGAAATGAAGTTGAAATGTAGTTTTAGGTAACACGATTACTTGAACTGATCAGAAGCCAATACGAAAATAACCCGAAGTCAGTACCCGAGTCCCCAAACTATCTATATGCAAGGCGTCCACTCGCGCATTTTACCCAATGTGTATTACCAGTCAGCGTAACCCCGACCATGGTATTCAGGGAAGGACACTCATATTATGCCCAGCCCACTTAAGATACGGTATCCCTACAGAAGATACATTCGTTGATATGATGGTGTTACCTCACCGTCAGTTTCTACCACCGTTTTAAAACGCTAGTGTCAAGTTTCTACGGACCCCTAGCAGAGACTTGTGGTAAGTCTCGCGTCTATAGTTGAAATGTGATTTTTGTATACAGGAAACATGACGGACGTTCGCCATGAAGGTTAAGAACAAAGGCGTCATGAAACGAGGAGCGCCTGGATGCATGACACGCCAAGTTTTTCTTGTGTTGCGGTTCGGCAGTAGCTCTTAACTACTAACGAAACGCATTGTGAGATCAGTTTCGAGCAACCAGCTAACACTCACGTGACAAATCAAAGAGAAAATAAAATACATTTTAGATGAAAAAATATGGTTTTGGAGGCCTGTGTTAAGTTTCATTTGCGTTTCTTTATTGCGAAACCCTACCTACGGCATGTCAAGAGCTGACAAACAAATAATGTACTGAAGATTTTGCATGTTTTTCATCAACCGGGATGACTTATCTGAAACCACCAGCGTTGCAAACAGCCCCCTACCGATAAACAAGGCGATGGTACACACACCTATGTACTAGCAGCCCAAAGACTAGAGGGTCCAAAGGCAAATATATTTGGGGACTATGCCAATCTTGAGACGATGAAAAATGGAGTTGCCTTGGGGGGAGAGGGGATAGCAACCCTAAGCGCAGCATTCGTGGATTTTCCCCCACCCGAAGCGTCTCATGGGTTCAGCTTGTAGGAGTTTCTACCGAGAGCAAAAGGAACAATATGTGGACTCACGCTCAGTGGTGATGAGGACCAGAAGGATCTTGAATGTCACAAAGATGCTCCCAAGTCTGTCCACCCTGCAAGGCACAACGCTCGGGCACCGCAGGCCGCCCGCGCGACTGTCTGTCATCACATGACTGATAACAGGATAAGAGCAAGCGAAGAGATAAGCTGAAAGAGGCCACGAAATGAATGTTTTCAGTTAATGCCTGCTATTGGCGGTGCGGTAAAATATGTGTCTTAAGTCCTGCAGCAAAACATACGCCTTCAGACATCAGCTGCGACACCGCATGCATGGAGCGCCAAGTCCCGAGCACGGAAAAGAGATGGGGCCTACCAGGTGTTCAACGAAGCTCGTACTTTTTAACGTGGAAAATGTGCTTTATTCGTATTGGTTTGGGATGCCTGGTATTGTGTGGATGTTTCGGTGATCCGGATGATGTGGACAAGAACGAATGTGATAATATTCCAAACTCCCGAGTGGAGCCATCGTTCCGCTCTGAAAATTAAACTTGGGGAGAGGTCCACATCCGTCCACCTACTAAACTCAGTTTTAGTACCTACTAAACAGACAACCGGGATGAGTACTAGGACCCCAGTTATGAAGTGGCCCATTATACAGGTAATGAAAAAGGTGGGATAGAAGTGCAGACCCGGGAACTACATTGACGTTGAGGCGTTCATGGCAAGGGGACAATCGGCCCATGCGAAATACAGGCTCATTGGACCTCGGCCATTGTTTGAAGCACTTGAAAGATCGGTCTCTATTTCGGAAAACATATTGAACTTAATTCTTGTCATATTCTGAAGCAGACGATTGGGCGCTCAAATCATTTGCGTCATCATGGAAAACGCAGGGGTCAACTCGCCCTTGACATCAGAAAATCAACTTGAAGTCTTTTCCAAAATCGGGGAAGATGAGGATAGGTCAGTGGAGGTTTTCCGGCTTTCCGCTGCCTCCCCCCCCCCCCCCTCCCCACACCGATTCACGTTTCTGTACCGCAACTCGCGAACTTTGACGACGCCACTGACAATGGTCGCCCCGAAAGTAGCGCGTGCTATTTTAAATGACGGTCCACGTTGTCGAGAAAGCAGTTTTGGAGGCATAACATAGGGGAAGGAGTGGCACCATGGATTTTGAATCCGGGCAGAATTTTTCGGGAGGCCTCCTGAACAGAGATGGGACTCTTGGGCAACGGTGTATTCAATGGAGGGGGCATTGCGGGCACGTGCCCCTTATCAGATTGTTAATGCATCAGTATCCGGGTGAACAAATGTCGACGATGAATTATTGTGGTAGACGATTGCAAGTAAACGGATTGAAAAGACGCCTTTTGTTCTACGCATGCAAGGCATTTCGCTCCCCTGCAACGCGCCAAAAAACTGGTTCTCAGTGAAAATTTTGAGTCACGCTGACCCCATTGCCAAACCCTGCATATGCCCCTGCCCATGGGCGAAACTTTCCAATGCATCCACATAGGCAAGGCGGGAAGAAAGCGAGTGGACGGTGACCTATCTCTACTCATCAAAGCACACGCCCATCAGCTGGAGAAAGGGAGTTTGCATGTCATTAAAGTTACGCTGTGCCCCGTGGAGGCAGTGCAGTCTCATTTTTCAGGTCACGGGGAGCAATATGAGCGCGTCACGAGGCCGCATTTTGAGCAGAAATGATGATCTATACGTCCGCTTAGCGGGTCAATCCACGCCAAGGAACCTTCCACGTTACCCTGATTTCTTTGCATTTGCTCGGAGTGGTCTACGCTGTTGTAATGGCCCTATATGATAACCTGCATTGCCATGCCTAATCGGTCAGATGTCCTCCATGGATTCTTCCCATTTACCCGAAAGACTCCACACGCTATTGCTGGGTCCCCATATACTAACCCACCAGCGTGCTTTCGGTTGCCCAGGGGCCCTTCACATTTGTCCCAGGGTTTTCTACTTGCTTGGAGGGCTCTGCGCTGTTGCTGGGGGCCATATAAGTTAACATACCGTGACACTCAATGCTCAGGGGTTCTCTGCATTGGTCCATGCCTCTTTCCATTCGATGTCATTTGTGAAGAACCTACACTCTCGTCGGACCCTTTTTGTTAACCCACTCGAGCACTCTTGATCTCACAGGGGCCTGCTACATTGGTCTTGGACACTTCACATTTGATCGCTCAGGGATGCTAATTCATGTACATCGGTCTTGAGATCGTCCCGTTTCCCGGAGACCTTGCGCTCTGGCCTGTATGTTAACATGCCGGGACACCCCATCATTCAGGGGTCCGCCACATTGGTCTTGCGTTCGAACTCAGAGGATCCCACACCGAAGAAGCGGTTTTGTTGACCTGCCTGGCTAAATAACTGCAAGTAAACGGGTCCGAATTCTGCACAATGACGATTCCCCCTGGCGCCTTGGCCGTCGAGGGCAAGGCGGAACCAAACGACCGACAAAACCGTTGTCGACATGCTCGCTTTCTCAACCCATTTTGATTTCAGAATTATTCATGGCCGTGCAATCGTGCTCCGAGCCTTTGGGACCGATCGACACAAAACCTTTACAAATCCATGCGCCATGGTTGATAACGTATTGTTTCAGGAACAAGCTGACCTTGCGCCAGACCAGAAGTTCCCCACGACGCCCAAAAAAACAAATACATTTTGCAGAAAAACAATGTTCCAGCGCTTACACGATCGATCGGCACAACATATTTACCAATCGATGTGCATGATCGATAACTTAGCCTTAACAGAACCTGATGACCTTGGGTCAAATCGAGCATCATCAAACGACAAAAAACCCATATTTAATTTCTAGACAATCCTAAGCTCCCAGCCTAGCCTGTATGACCAACCGCCTCAAAAGCGTCACCAACGGTCGATTTTCTTATTTTCATCATGTCTCATCCTCCATCATCATCATCAAGTCCCTTTTTTCCTCCGCGGACCTAGTCACCTTCGAGAGGGGCGGGGCAGCATCACCCACAGTTAGGACCTGGTCCATACTCTACGTAGGCACTAGGTACTGTCGCTACTGCGCCGGCAACTGCCGGCCACTAAATATGGTAGCAGAACATAACACGTAAAGAGCATAAGTTTCCTCTTAAGTTGAGAAAAAGTGATGTGTTGGAATGTCATTTACAACTTAGAAATATAATATTCCATCAAAAGTAAGCAATATGATGGTTGTTAATCGCATGATTATGAGTAACAATCGATATAAGCTCGTTGCAGAAAGTTCGCCTACCTAGTAATTCTGCCACGAATGAAATTTGGGAGCATTGCGCCAGTTTCGTCATGCTATATGTAAACAACCGTCCGTACGATAATTGCCCTATCCGTGCCATTTGCCCCTCTGACGATTTAGTACGCGTTGGTGGGTATTTTTCGCTGTACAAGTTGGCTTTGTTTACGGTACTCAACAATTTATTGTTTGCGGTTCTCCATTATTGGTAGCTACATACACATGATGTATGGCATCGTTCTGGCGTGCGGCATCAGCCCTGCTCTAGTAACCCCGGCGTGCCCTGCCTGCTTTGACACATACGGTCTTATACATGGCGATGGAGTGTTCCCTTTCTTGCAAGTTTTTTGCAATGGTCCAGTAGGGCCACTTTTACACATACTGTGCAGGCCAAAGTTAATGAAATGTGCAGACATGCCTGTCATGGTTAGTATTTTTTATAGTGCAAATTTCAAACAATGGGCTGACCATGTTTATACAGTGGGAGCAATACACTCATCACACTATTAACACCATGTAATAAAGTTTTCTCCATTATATCAAGCAATAACCTCACATAAAGGGCATTCACAGTTGATGCTGCTCAGCTGTTGCAAGAGGTCACAACACAGGTGTCAGAAGTTTGAGGATGATGTGAGCATGTGTTTGATACTGATTTGAGGGATATCACTTTGAACTCTGTGAGTGAGGAAAAAAGAGAAACTAGGAGTTAGCTGGGTTTCTTGCATGATGTGGGTTTGTATGGACAGGCAAGCTAGTGCATTTCATTGAAACTTTGTTTTCCACAAACTCATAATGATGCCACCCTGACTGACAATCCCTGTATCTCTGCCACCATGCACAGCTATGTGGTTAATAGGAGGTTAATGAGGTCACAACATGCAAGCAATATGACCAGGCTGGGTAAGAAGCTGAGTGCAGCAGCCTTATGTTACAGCTACTAATAGAGATATTAATGTAGATGCTGCATGCCATGGCATACAGGAGTGGACACTCCTGGTCACCTGATAATGGGTGATGGATAGGGAAAAGTAGCATTTTACAGGTAAACATCTACATTGTGGCTCTGTGCTGTGAAGCCAGCACAAAATGGCAGCCCATTTTGTCCATTGCAAAATGTGATCATCAACCAAAATAAATAGTTGTTCTCAGTTATGGGTTGACCCAGAGTTCAGGTTATCAGGTTGTGTTTTGTTGAATAATTCTGTACTTGTGTATCACCAAAACTGTGCGCTGGTGACCAAAAGGCAGGGACCATCTGAATATGATACACAGTTTGGCTATCTTTGAGCTTTTAGGAGTGTGTATGCTGCCTGTCATAGGAAAAGCCAGGTGTATCTCTTATAGCTTAAGCTTCTTTCTCCTTTTAAGCTTGAACATGATTGCCACCACAACTAAGTGTGATTTCTGCATGCCCGACCCTTTCCTCCCCTTTTAAGCTCAGCTATAGTCCAAAGTATTGCCTATGCTCTGTCTTTGTATACCAATGCAATAAGAATGTCTGTGGGCCCAAAACACCAAAAATGTGTAGCTACCATATGCTATTTGACACACATAACCTCCAGCTACTGTTGATATAAACACCAACTTTGCTTGACTCTGAACAGCAAATACAGTTGAGATGCAGGCTGTTGTCTTCAAAAGTATAATATCTTTCATCTAGGGGGGTCTGTTGTTGCCCAGGAACTGTTGAGCATCATGCTTATCACAGGCATACCAAGGAAGCAGAAGTTTGTAAATAAAAATGCAAGCCAGTTATTCAGGTTTCCATTACATGTTGTTTGGGATAGCTACTTAAATAAGCTTAAAATCAGTCTTAAAATGCACAGCTTCAGCAACAGTTTAAATTCTTAGGTGAAATCATTCCAATCTTGAAAAAGTGCTGTAACTCTTAACTGGCAGCAGAATCAGGAGAGATATATCATTATTTTGAATGCATCAATTAGACTGAGCTAATACAATGCAACAGCAACATTGAGAGGATCAGATCCCACAGACTGACAGGCTTGCAAAGCTCAATACAGTTAAGTCACATGGTAAAGGGACCTGAGGTTTTTGGGTACCTTTCAGCATATTTTGCTTCATAATTTCACAGTGCATGGTGGGCTTGATCATGCTGATGCCTCATGTTTAACTGTTACCCATGTTTGGCAGATCATGATGATGCTCATGTAAAGAAGACAACCTCTGTACCACAATGACATCAAGAAGTGAAAATCAGAAGAAATTTCTTGAAAATGTGCAAATTGATCTCAGAAATCTATCTCAAGAAGCAAAGAAGAAATTTCCACAGCTAAAAGATGTAAGCCATGTGTATGCACAGCACCCACAGGCACCATAATAATGCATGCAGCCCATCAAGTCACAATATTCACAAAGACACCATACATCACCATCCAGTGGGCTTTCCAAGAACTAAAATGAATCCTGAATCCATGGTATACGATTGTCTACTGCAGTTCTACTTTTTCACCGCAGTCTGACCATTATGTTCACCCATATGCTCTCTTATCATAGACTCCGTCTGCGGTATTTGCTACACGGCTAATAAAACTTAGCAGTGGGTGAAAGCCTTTGATCTGTTTAATATTAACAGTTATCTGCCCTTGGGCTTCAATTGTAAGTGTTAACACAGCAGTGTATGCTATCTTACATTTTATATTGTTATCGCTGCCACTCTTGCTGTTGTGCGCCGATACATGTAACATGCCATTGTGAAGGTCTGCGGTGTTCATCAGCAGGCAGTTTATGATGATGCCATTGTGAAGACATCTGATGTTTTAACTGTGGGCATGTATGCGCTCGGCCAGCATAAAAGTCCGTGTGCTATCTCCAGCACCCAGGCGCGTCATGAGGCCATCGTGGCCGTTCCATGGTGCCGCCGTTGCTGCGGACAGGCCCCTATAGGCCATCTTGACCGTTCCACGGTGCCGCCGTTGTCCGGGACAGGCCCTATGAGGCCATTATGACCGTTCCAAGGTGTTGCCGTTGTCTGCGGACAGGCCCGCTATGAGGCCATTGGGACCGCTCGAAGGTGTTGCGGTTGTCTGCGGACAGGCCTGCTATGAGGGCCATTGTGACCATTCCAAGGTGTTGCCGTTGTCTGCGACAGTCCCGCAAGGAGGCCATCATTACGGTTCCATGGTGTTCTGTGTTATTCGGACAGGCCTGCAAAGAGGTCCTCATTAAGGTTCCATGGTATTCTGTGTTATTCGGACAGCCTGCGAGGAGGCCATCGTTACGGTTCCATGGTGTTCTGCGTTATTGGACAGGCCTGCGAGGAGACCATCGTTACGTTTCCATGGTGTTCTGTGTTATTCGGACAGGTCTGCGAGGAGGCCACCGTTACGGTTCCATGGTGTTCTGTGTTATTTGGACAGGCCTGAGAGGAGGCCATCGTTACGGTTCCATGTGTTCTGTGTTATTCGGACAGGCCTGCGAGGAGGCCATCGTTACAGTTTCATGGTGTTCTGTGTTATTGGGCAGACCTGCGAGGAGGCCATCGTTACGTTCCATGGTATTCTGTGTTATTTGGGACAGGCCTGCGAGGAGACCATCGTTACGTTCCATGGTGTTCTGTGTTTCGGACAGGCCTGCGAGGAGGCCATCGTGAAGGTGCGCGGCGGACTGGCCAACCCAGACGTGACCCTCCCCCACATCAGCGCCCACATTCTCTACCCGCTGGTGCAGGGATGCGAAACCAAGGAACCAAAGATTGTCAAGGCAAGTGCCAGATGTGGCTTCATGCTTTTGTAATGTGCGTGTTCAAAAGGAGTTATGTATGCCACCATTTGTGGCTTCGGGACATGTTTGTCTTTGATGACATTAGCTAAATTGTTTCTAGTCGTATTTATTGTAATCGGAGTAATTGCCGATATACCAATCCGAGATCCTTTAAGTATGCATCACCAAAGTGCTAAGGAAGGTCCCTTTTCAACTAATAACCTCGTACTCGTGTGTTTGGTAAACGAGATGAGGAGCCAGTTCTGTCATTGTGTTTGCTGATGTCAATATTATTCAAATACTCATGCTCTACAGGCATTCTCATGCTGACTTTCAAAAGAAGCCAGTGGCGTGTAGTGAATAAGTGTAATCTGAGATGTAATTCATCCGACATTCATAACTCATGAACATTGAATGGTTCTTTGACACCCTTACAATGATGGCAATGTGATTTCCTATTTGTGTGCCTTCAATATTCCAATGTTGGCTTGGATGAATCGGCCAATGTCATTAGCATGCCGCTACAGACCTTGGTACAGCCTCAGCCGCTGTCTGACGCGTTTCTGTGCCCTCAGCAATGTCTGGGCACGATCCAGCGGCTGGTGCTGCAGCAGGCGGTGGACGCAAAGGGCGCCGGGTACATCACTGAGACTGTCTGGAGCCTGATGAAGGCCAACATCGAGGAGGTCAAGCTGCTGCAGACAGTGACGCTGCTGCTGACCACCAGTGCCGTCGCCCAAGGCGACACGCTGGCCAAGGTGGGCGCCAGCGGCCGGGCCTGACCGCAGCGGCTCGCCACCGGTCGCCGCCCGCTCCCGCGGCAGGCGGCCTGGGTGGCCGAGTAGACGGCCTCCGGACAGCCGCACGCTCTCTGGCGTGAGGAGCTCGTAATCGTGATTGGCGCTTGGGTCAGGGAGGTGCACTGCGCTTGGGTTGGGTTGACTGTACTCCACTTCCTGCTGGGAAGAGCCAGCGCATTTGCAGCCAACAGAGCAAGCGTCAATAATCATCGGTGTTATAATCTGGCAAATGGAGCTCTACACCACTCTGATGTTATTTCATTGTGTTAAATCCCCACACAGGATGCGTTTAACCACGTCGATTGAACCAAACGTCCAGGAAGTGTCGTGTTGCTATTGCTTGTCGTGAGGCGGCGGGACCCCAGCTCGCTGACGCCTGCCCCCCGCACCGTGACGTCACGACCCGGCGCCCCGTCAGGCTCTGGCGCTGTGCTTCCGGCTGTGCTTCTGCAAGGACTCGACGATCATGAACACGGCCGGCGCCACGGTGCGCCAGCTGGTGTGGCTCGTGTTCGAGCGCGTGCTGACGGAGGACGGCCGTAGCCCGTCCGACCAGGTGAGTTCCCCCCCCCCCCCTGCCGGCCGGTCAGCGGATATGGCGTGTGATCGGTGCCCCCTCCCCTGTCCTCCCTCCGGGGCAGGGACTGCACACTTGGTCAGCGTGGAGGCCGAGAGAGGCCTGTGCTGCGCGCATCGAGATGTCTATGCACCAGCGGGTTGTATTACATCCGATGGTGTTGCCTTCACGTATGTGCGGACGTGCTTGTCCGCTTCCCGGTCCTCTTCCTCACGCGGACGTCAGTGCCGCTCGCGCAGTGCCCTCCCGTTTTGGTGCTTATTGCGACTGTGGTGTGCCCGCTCTGTCACGTGCGGTGCAGCATTTGGTCCGCTCGGTGCCCTCGCCGCTGTGTTGCTGCGTCTCACGACTGCGCGCCCTTTGCAGTCGTCACCGAGCCAGCCGGCGGACATGGAGCACCTGAAGATCGCCAGCGGCTCGGCGCCGAAGACGCTGCGGCCGGCGGCGCGGACGCCTATCTGCTGTTCAGGTACGGAGCACCGGCTCGGTCGTGTATCGCTGCAGCAGCCGCTGGCCGGCTGTAGTCAACGATTGCTGACATGGTTTGCTGTTGAGTAGTGTGCTGGTTGCTGTGTGTTGTAGCGCAATTGATGATCAAATTTGGCGAAAAAAAACTCATGCAGAGCCTCCTCTTCGTTTAACCAGGTGCATCTACTTTTGAATGCACTTAATCGGCCATATCTCGGACGACGGACGATGCGGGCGACGACTGCTAAGGGCATACCGCCGTGAGACGCAGCAACACATATTTAATCGGCCATGTGGACTAGTCCCCTCGCCCATTACGTCTGCAAAGCTTCTGTCTCCCCTGCGGACCTTTGCTGACAGCCCCTCTCTGCTGTGGTGTGATCTGATAATCACAAGTGACCTCTGATGCTTGCGGACACCTGTGAACTGTGCGGACCCGTTTGATCTCCGTGGGCTTGCTTGCTACTGGTGACCAGCGCCAACCTCTGGTCACCCTGTGACCGGTGCTGAGCTCCGCTGACCTCGTCGGATGGCCGACAGGACCTGGTACAGCTGGTGAACGGCGAGCAGCCCTTCTGGCTGGCCGGCTTAACCGAGATGACGCGCACGTTCGGTCTAGAGCTCATCGAGTCCATCCTCACTTCGTTCCCGGTGTCTTCTACAAGGTGAGCTTTACACAACACCTCCCGCTCTCCCCTCCTCCGTCCGTGTGCATTGACCCGCAAGAGACCGTCAGCACGGCTTGGCGCAGTCATGGGAGCCGGGGATTGTGGAAGCGTATTTGAAAAGGATTCTTGCGTGCGCGCCGTTGCAGCAGTACCGCCACGTCTCACCCGCCGCTTCGCAGCACAGGCTGCCTTTGACGTTCGCTGCGCGCGCCACGTTAGCAGCAGCCTCTACACCAGCCTGCACCAGACCGCGGCCGGCCGCGGTCAGCGGTGCCACAGTGGATGACACTGGTGCTCCACCCCGCCAGCACCCCGAGTTCAACTTCCTGCTGAGGCGGGTGTGCGCCATGGTGATCAGGCTGTTCTCGCCGAACCTGAAGCACCGGGGCGCGGCCGGCGCACGCGGCGCCGCCAGCCCGCAGGACAAGCCCTACTTCCCGATCAGCATGCGGCTTGCTGCGCGTGGTGTCGGTGCTCGTGCAGAGTTCTACCCGCTGCTGGTGAGTGGCGGTCGCCGGCCGGGTGGCCGGGCTCAGCCGGCGAGGAAGGCCGTAGGATTGGAACTGGGACACCGGTGTCTGTCACGTGATCCGGTTACAAATACGATAATATAATATATATATATATATTATATATATTATATATTTATATGGTATTGACTAAACAACGTTTATATTGACGGTATTCTATTTAGAGGTGTGCCCATCCTCAAAAGTGCGACAAGGGTTCAGAAAGGTTTAGGAGAATATTACGCTCGGAAATAACACATGTGAATCAATAGAGTGTCCTAGTCTGTGTACAAGCTACGACTAAAATATGTCAAAAAAGTAAATTATCCAAACTCCTAACATCCCGTACACAGCCCAATGTTGAAGGCTACAAAAAAAGCTGTGGAGCTCTTCGTGTGACTATAAACTTTCGGCTAGCCGTATGTATTTTTTGCATATATTGGTCCGATTTTTCGTAATGAAACCGTTTCCCTTCATCGTGAAAAATGTTCAAAGCGTGACTACGTTAGTTCGTGACGTTTCATCTTCGGTCCTGCCAAATCGGCAGGCAGCATACACCACTTGCAGCTTCATAATACATACACAAAACATTCGTGGGCGCGTCAGCTCGAACTTACATTTCTGAATTTCTCTTGCACAAAATACGTCATTTGGTGTTATGAAAAGCTGCTTTATGCGAAGCAGTAGTGGGCACGTTGTATAATGACAAATAGAGGGATTGTCTTTACCGGGTTCTGTCGCCCCCCCCCCCTATTTTACGGACCCTATTTCTAGGTGCCAGAGGTCTCATCTTCAACCGTAGTGTGCCCGTCTGTCAATCGGCCGGTTGACTGCGTGATCGCGTCCACTTTCAGTTCACTTTTTGCACACTTTAGCCAGTATGATGGTATTTTCCGCCATATGCGGATCGATATGCATGTAGTCCTGTCATGAGCTGGTGTCACATGCGCTTTGGCACGCCCGCCGTGGAGCTACATTGTTATTCATCTTGATGTGTGGTCGTAGCAGACTGATGATCGGGTCCGGTCGACGCACCCAGTCACCGATGGGGATGTAAACTCGCAGACAACGTTGACCGTTTTCTGCAGTACAGTATTTTTGCAAGTGTTT
>NW_023596297.1:29580336-29649657 GCF_011947565.3 Pollicipes pollicipes | reverse complement strand
TGCTAACAACGGCGGCAACGGCACGCTTAGCATCCGTTGAATGTTTGAGTGATGTCGCATCGGGCATGAGAGCAGGAAAGTGTACGTTTTGGAATCTATTTGTTGGCGTTTTGAGATAGGTTATGTAATTTCCCTTGTTCCATCCCGCCCCCCTCTCCTTTCCTCCCCAGCTCATTCGCAAAACTACGGTCCCAGCCGAAAAACCAGAGGTTGGACTTTTGTCACGACAAAAAAAAAACACAAAAACACAATGTGAGCGTTTTAAAGTTCATCAAGTTTTCAAGTCATCAAGTTTAAATGGTTCATCAAATATCCAGGTTCACTGCCGACACAGTCACACAACACACACTGTAAGCTGTTTTGCGGCCGCCTTGCTTATACCGTTCCCCGTTGCGAAAGTTGAAGCATGTACTTTGCGTCGCATTAAGGCCCTTATGTAGCAGATTTAACAGCATTCACCTGAGATTTTGTCTGGTCCCGTCCTGTCTGGTCAGACAGTATCATGCTCACATGCCCTGTCTGATCCCCTGCTTCGTAAGGTTCGTCCGGTTTTGTTGGGTTCCGTCTGGTCGCGTCTGGACTCGTTCTGTCTCGTCTTGTTCCCTGTCGACCACTTCCGGGGTCTCGAGCTGTCTGAGATCCGGGTAGCGTGGTCTCGTTCTGTGCCGCCCGATACCGTCCCATGATGTCCCACCTGGCCTCGTCTGGCTCTCATACGATCCGGCCGCAGCTCTCCTTCTTGCCCGTTTCCTTCTGGTGGGACTGGCTTCCGTCCGGTCGCTCGCTCCCGTTCCGTCCCATGCAGTCCCATTCATTCCTATCTGTTTCTACGCGTGACCGCAGATTAATCCATCAGTCATGCCGGGGCGTATCACCGGTGAACTTTCTGTTTTTTAATATTTCTGACTTGACGTGCGTCTGTTCCTTTCGACTTTTTGTCCCTCGATTTTGTCCCCTTTCCACTTTTTTCGATTCGACTTTAACCCTGACGACTTTTACTCCCGTCGACTTTCTGTCGTGGAATCTCTCCACTCGACTTTTTTCCTGGAACCTTAGATGTAGCGTCCGCCGTTGGTATCGTTCGCCGTCGTTGGAGGCCGTCGACGGAAGTAAACTAGCAAACGCACTCACATGGAGGACGGTTTTAATTTACTATATACTTTGTGTTTGTGGCGCTGCAACTGGCAATTGCCAGCAAGTGAATCATTCAATACAGGCTTTGCATTTCTTAAGATGCGTCTGACGCATAAAAAAGCGCTAAGACCAAGGCCCGTTGCACAGCAAAAGTCGAGAACTTATGGAGTTTCTTGCAGATACTCTTCTCTGATATTTTCGCGGGTTTCTTGTTCACGGATACAAGTAGTGGCGCGAAACACACGATATCGGCGGTTTATTTTCGTTCTGAGCCCAGGCGTTATATAGCCTTGAGACCGGGTCTCTCCTTCTCCAGGACAGTCAAGGGGAACCGTATGCCCTTGAGGAGACCAGGGGACCCACGGTTCCTCAGGGGAACGAAGCCCCGTGTTTTGTGCGATTGGGAGAGGACGTTGGTGTTGAGCGTGGTGAGTGCTCGCTATCAGCGTTTAGGTTTTTATTCAACATTTTGGGGAGGTGGCCGCATTATGAATGACAAGAAATAAACGTGGACTGGGAATGAATTTACTGTGTGAGGAGGTATATAACACAACACATACCACATCTGTCCAGATATAAAGTTATGTTGTGCATGCAACAGTTTATAATTTAGATGTTTTCGTTTCTTTCCCATTTCAACTAAGGGTGTGCCTTTGCATGTAAGGATGCCTAGCGCACAGTTGGATAAACAAATGATTTTGCATGTGACCGTATGTTCACTCTGTTTTAAGGTGTATCTGGGCTTCCATTGGCTATCTACTCTAAAATGTTGGCATTTTCTGGATGGCATTCAAGTACATTTGTATGGAGGGCTACATTACAGAATATGTAGGTTTATGTTCTAACAGCGTAAGGCTCAGATTTGTAGTGCTTGTTATGTCATCAAACTTAAAGTTGGGCAGTTAATGGACACTTACTTAAAATGTACAGCTTTACTCTAGCCAGCTGCAGCACCAACTTAATGGTGCTGTAAGTGTGATCATAAGATCAAAATAGTGTCATGCTTTGCTGTGTGCATTGAGCCTGGTTTAGAAGTCCAAGATAATGCAGCATGAAGATACTGCTAGCAAGGAAAGACATGAGCGAATAATGTGTCCAAGTTTGTGTCACAGTGTGTGCACATAGGTGATGGCTGTGACCATATGAACTGATGACTGGCATTTGATTTTATCATATTATCAACATACTCCTCTGTTTTATGTCATGATGACATGTGTGGATGAGCTAATAACAGGGTTGCACAGACATATGCCCTTTGGTGCACTGCTTGCCCTCCAACCAGTTTAGCTGAGTTGATAAGATGTCATACTGCACTCTGGCCAGCCCCATGATCCTGAGCCCGCTACCATTCAGATTTTTGCAGTCAAATGTCATGCCTAAAATATGGCTTGCATAATGTCCATGCCATGAAGTGTGGTTGCTCATTAACTAGTCCCTGTTCCACTAGCTGGTCCCATCCACTTTTCTAAAGCACTTAGGTACAATATGTTATCTGATCAAACCAAGCTGCTTTAAAACATGGCCATTTCTTGCATTCCAATTTTATGACCTGACTTATCTTTGTTTAATCAGACATCACAACCAGTCCTTGCAGCATGGAAGATGACAGTAAGGATGCATGAATAGTTTGCTCACTATCTTCATCAAGTATTTGTCCTGCATTGTTTTTAGTTCCACTCCCAAACGCCTTGACAGATTATTCAGGTGTAATGTGCTCCACAGAATACCATCACTGGAACAAACTATGAATGAAAGGCTCCAGAAATCTTATGGCAAACATCTTCTTTCTCTGAGTCCTTTCTTCTCTATTTGTTTCCTTCTGCCCTTCTTTTTTATGTGGGCGCTGCTGTATTACTTTTCATCTGATAAAAGCAATTCTTTTCAGCCCTAGCTCTGGAGGATCTTGCTGCTCTCCTAGGATGAAGATGATGATGGGTTGTTTGCTTTGGTTGATGGTGATACTGGAGATGCTACTCAGGGTGGTGGATCCCACAAGGATGTGACCAGCGAACCTGATAAAGCAGAAAAGCAAGATCTGCAAGATAAATTTGAAGGGAAAAATTTCCATGTCTGCTGGAAAGACATTTGATGTTGATGATAGCCTACAGAAGCAAGCCAAGAAATGTGTCATTGGACGCGGTGGCAGCGTCTCCCACATCCGCGTCAACCTCGTCACGACACAGTTCCAGCCAGCCTCAGCAGCCTTGGCTGTGTCAGATGTAGCGTTGCAGAGGGTCGAGTCCGATCTGACACTCTCTGATGACGAGGCACGGGCCGATGAGGGCTGCAGCGGCAGTGGACGAAGACGACCCAACTGAGACCGAGATCCAAGCTCTCGAGGCCAAGCTGGCCATGCTGAAGGAAGAGGAAGCACGCCAAGTCCGCGCCCAAAGTCTCCAGGACGTTGTCAGCAAGATCAAGAAGCCAGCCTCGCCGAACAAGTCCAAGTTCCTCGATACCACGGGCCTGGTGGCGGCGCGCGTGGTGCGCGACGTGCCGTCCTCCTCGGCGGAGGCCGGCGCGCGCGAGGAGCGTCTGCGCGCCATGCTGCGCCGGCCCCAGAGCCACGTGCACGGCGGCGACACCGACTCCAGCGAGGACGAGGACAACCGCACGCCGTTCGAGACCAAGTACAACGACTTCGGGCGCCAGGTGAAGCGTCTGGCGCACGGCGCCGCCTCCAGCTCGGCGCGCGACCGCCTCCAGGAGCGCGCCGAGCACGTGAACCGGGCCACCAAGCGCGAGATGCGGCCGAAGGTGGCGGCCCGCCGCGCCGATGGCGGCCGGCCGGCGGCGCCCGAGCAGCCGCACGAGGAAGTCATGCTGGATTCGTTCGCCCGCATGAGCGTGATGTGAGTGCGCCTGTGACGTCGTCATGCGTGGCTGTGTGTGTCCATTGGTGTCGCCGGCTGCGGCAAAGACGTTTAATGCCAACTATGTTTTTTGTGCACGTATTTATGGCACATCGACGTAATTGTGTCGAGCTCCGCACTTGACATGTTTTAAAACACTTCTGTATCGGCTCGCTCCGTCCTCATGTGCACTAAATGCGTGAATGTCCGAGTGTGGATGCTACGCGGTGAACGGCGCCACGTGTGACGGCCGCGCTCACGTGCCGCAGCAACCCACGGCTCTCGCAGGCCGAGCTGCGCGACTGCATGCAGGACAAGCAGCTGATCCGGATCAGCCAGCTGGGGAGTCACGTCCGTGGGGAGGGTATACCCGGCGACTGGGTCACCATCGGCGTCATCGCGCGCAAGTCCGAGCCGCGCACCTCACAGAAGGTCAGTGCGGGGTGCGGAGGGGAGCCGGCTCGGGACGCGTCGGGGGCCGCGGGTGCGGCGAAGCGGGCTCGGGCCGGTTGTACGGGTGTGCGCCTCAGCTGGCAGACGTTGTCAGGCTGTGTCACTGCTGATTTAGCCATCACGGGCCCGCCCGGTGCACGGCAAGTCGGACAGGATCGAGGAAATGAACACCCATGTGGTCCCGGCCGTAGCCGCAGAGCTACTTTTAAGAGCTGGGCGGCGCTGGTGGACCGGACAGCCGGCGACGCGACCCTGAGACTGTGCCTCCGCCTGAGATTGCCGGCCCTGTGACCGGCTGGCCGGCTCGTCCTCAGGGCTCGACCTACTCCTCCTGGACGCTGACCGACCTCATCGACTGCCAGAAGCCGGCCAAGGTGATGCTGTTCGGGGACGCCCACGGCGGCCTCTGGAAGACCTCCGTCGGCACCGTGGTCGCGCTGGCCGGCTGCAAGGTCATGAAGGAGAAGTAGGTGGACGGAGGGACTGGCTTCGGCGGGTAGGACGTCTTTGGGATGGAGTGACGCTGGGTTAGAGAAGGTGGTGGTTCAGCGAAGTCAGTCGGCTGTGTTTTGGAGGGACTAGATTTGATTGTGTTGACATTTCAGTTTACAGTTCATTGCAGACTCTTTAGTGCGTCGTCCCTCTTGCTATTGGTTACTTTTGATCTTTTTGCTTTTGATAATGCAAACGCACATCTTACGTGAATTCCAGTATGACAATGCCGCATAAACATTACAGTACATTGTGTGTTGTATTTTGTTCTCTGATGCAAATCTTACCAGGTCAGAATGTCGACACAGGTTACTTTCGGAAACACAGAGCGTCCGTGACGCCATCCGGGCTGAAGAATTGTGGTTGTGACTTGGCTGATGACCCGGTTGCAGAGAAATGGACGGATCAGGGATAACTCTGTCCGTGAACTCCGCCAAACACTGCATAATGCTTGGCACTTCACCCGATCTGGATTTCTGCAAGGCCAAGTGAGCATTACTGACTGATTGGCAGTCACCCAATGTTCCTGTATGTGGCGTCGACTCAGTTTGGGCAATCCTCTCTGTAATGCTCTTTGCCTCCCAAGGTGCAGGAGAACACTTGCCCTCGCTACCTTGCGGGTCATTCACTCTCACGACAAAATTTAGCCGACCTCCGATATGACCTCCCTACCGGGCAACCGTTTGCCGTGCTGCGAAACAGCCCAGTTGTATCCACTCAGCCGAACATCGAGGTTGTTTTGAGCGCTGATAGCTCCTCAGTCGGCGCCGTCTTCGCCGCATGCGAGTACTACGTGACGGCGTGACGTCACCGCCTCTGCAGGTGTAAGAACGGCCGGATCTGCCTGAGCTTCATCAACAAGCGCCACTGTCCCGTCTGCGTGTTCCACATGAACGCCGAGTATAAGAAGACGGGCGCCAAGCGGGGCGAGCTGCAGGTGAGAGTCGTCTCCGGACTGGGGGGGGGGGGGGGGAGGGGGCGTCGGACCGCCGGACCGCCGGGCGTCCGCGGGCGTGATTGTCCCTGTGTGGTGGCAGTCATGCTTGTTTTTGTGACTGTTTCACCTTGCGTCAAATCGGTGGCATCGATGCCATTGAGTCTGGTGGCTCTTGGCTCCGGCTGCTTTAACCATGCGAGTCGTTCCGCGGCCATGTCGGGAACGTTGGCTGTTACCACAGCGTTTTTTCAAGCCCGCTCCTGTGACAATCCATGGGTTATTCACCATGGCCCTCCCCTGCGCTTTGTAAACGCACAGAACGGAGCTGATGGTGGGGCACGTCCCGATCCCCTCCACGCACACAGCAGCCACATCAGCCAGTGTACCACCGCCGTGTTCAGGGTCCGTGCCCGGCGCGCTCGTGACAGTGCGCTCGTGTCGTGACAGTTAAGGGTCTGCGCCCGATGTGCCCGTGACGTAGCGCCGCGTCGGCCGCCGCAGGGTATGTCGAGTGTGGCGCCGCGCCGGCCGATGAAGAGTCAGCTGGGCGGCGGGGCGCTGCTGCACGAGGGTCAGCTGGCGGCCGCCTCGTCGGCCCGACACTCGGAGACGGCCGCCCAGCGCCTGCGCGACCGGCAGCGGCTCGGCAGCCTGCGCCTGCAGAAACAGGTCAGCCGCCGCCGCCAGGCGTCGCCGGCACGGGAGCTGCCGTCTGCGACCGCTAGAGGCGCACGCGCTGTGGCCTGAGCGCGGGCCGGCGGACCGCCGCGGGAGGACGTGGGAGTCAATCTGTGGCGGAGAAGCAGACCAACTGCGGCTAAAACCATGCGAGCCTGGTGGTATAAAAACGTGGGAAGTTAGGTTGTAGCGAACACTTTAGTTCGGTTTTATATAATTGACATGCTAGGGTCATTTTTGGAGGAAAGGTCAGATGGTGAAGCGTTGTGCACGGAAGCAGGTGGACTACGAATCCCATGGCATACGCCTGTGGGGAATCGATTGGTTTTGTTTTCCAAGTTGATTTGCTATTGACCGCCTTAAAAAATGCCTGAGGCGCGTTGTTCGTATGAACTCAAAACTGCTTTTGCATCTGTTTTGACTGGCATTCCGGCAATTACCGACGCCACCCGCGGGGCATTCCCGGTCGCTGGTGTCATGCCCACGCTGTGCCTGCAGTGCGAGGAGAGCCTGACAGCGAAGAAGAAGCAGTTGAGCTCGCTGGGTCTGAAGCACATCTCTCAGGCGGAGGCCAAGGCCATCGCGACCGTGGCTGAGGACAGCGTGGAGATGTGAGTACGGGCTCTGCACAGCCGCTGCACGTCACACCAGCCGAGCTTGCTTCTTGTGCACAGGGCCTGACAAAAACTGAAGTGATGTTAGTGTGTTTGTCTTATTCCTTGCCGCGCGTTTGGATCCTTTGGGATCGTTCGTCCACTTGCTCTCCCCTCTGCGGAGGGGGCGGCAGACCTATCCACTATCTGCGGAAGGCGTAGCAGAACAGTCTTGACCTGTCCGCCGCCAGAGGTGAGATGCTGCTGAAGCCTTGCGCCGGCGCGCGCAACCTGCTGAAGCACCTCACGGCCGATGCGTCGGCTGCGAGTTCCTCGGACCTCAGCGACGAGCGGCGGCCGGCGGCGGCGCCGCCCGCCGCACCATCCGCATTGCTGCGGGCTGAGGCGCGCCGCCAGGCCGACCAGCGTCTGCCGGCGCCGCGGTTGGCGCGCCACGTGCCGCCTGGGCACCAGGTGGAGCTGGACGACGGCCGGCCCGGCGCGACCGCCGCCGCGCTCAACAAGGTGAGGAGGGGCGTGAGCCGCCCTGCCTCGGCAGCTGGGTCGGGTCATGCAAGCCTGCTGTGGGCTATAGGGGTTGTGTAATTCTGCCGACCGGATCTGGTTGGCTGGTGTGCTGTGTTGTTCAGTCCAGACGGATTGCTGTTCATTGAGGGCAATTTGGGCGAAGCCTTTCAGTTTGTGCTTTGCAATCTCCACATCACTGGAAGTCAGTTAGTCAGCGCTTGATTGGAAGATCACCTCCCCAGTCTTCTTTTCAGTCCACTTCTGTCGCGATGCTGACTAATCTTGAGACCAGCTCCGCATGTACATGGTCGGGCGCCGTCACCGCCCGTCCGTCGCTGGGCCGACCGCCGCCGCTCTGACCCGGGCCCTCCCCTCCTCCCAGGCCAGGGCCGTGGCCCTGCTCCGACAGTCGGGCGGCGTGAAGAAGGCGAACCCGAACGCTGTCCGCGCCCGAGCCAGCGGGCAGAGCCGGCAGGCCGTGCTGGAGCGCGTGGCGCGCCGGGTCGACGAGAACACTCCGGGTGGGTGCGAGGCGCCGGTGCTCGGTGCTCGGCGCTCGACTCAGCGCCTCGGTGCTCGCTCGGCTCGGCACCGGCCTGGCCGCGCGGTCAGCACGTGTTTGGGCCGATTGTGTGTCGATGTTGGGTGATAATGTGTCTGCCTTCGCGAGTAGATTATCTGTCCCCAGCACCTGCAGCAGTGCACTGTTAACGTACAGCAGCACGGTAAGGCAAAGTTTGGTTGTACGGTACTACTGCTGGAACAAATGCCGTACCGCAGTTCGGTATTTTCCATCGGCCACGTTTTCTGGGTGCATTTGAGCGATTTGGTTGAATGTATCTTCGTCATTCCGGCTAACATATTTACTCCTGGCAACACTGCCGGTCACCACTTACATGACATCAGCTGTTTCTGCATTCCAACAGATATAAATAGGTTCTAAATTTTCAGCGCCGACACCTCCACACAAATGGCTTGGCTGACCCACGTTCGGTGTTTTCGCCGTCCCGCGCCGGTGTTGACGGTACCGTTCCCTGCAGCGGACGCGACCGAGGTGCCCGCCCCGCCGGCGAAGCGGCCGCGGCTGGTGGACGAGCCGCGCTTCCGGGCCGTGCTCGAGGCGCGCTCGTCGCACGCGGCCGCGCTCGAAGCCGAGCTCTCCGAGGGCCAGGAGCATTACTTCCAGGCGCTCGAGAAGAAGGAGCTGATCGAGAATAAGATGCTTAGCACGTGGGAGGTGAAGACCAAGGCCGTCTACTGTCGGAAGGTGGGCACGCGCCGCCGGTCGGCCGACACGGGCGGCGGGACTGTTCTCCCGTCCCTGTCAAGTCTGCACTCATGTGACAAATGTGATTTGCTTAGTCCGAGCCGTGTGTGAAGAGTTTCTTGTCCCGAACTGACCACCACACCATCCGACTTTGGGACCCATCTTGCCCATTGGCAGTGCTGACGTGCCCCTTCCGTTTCCGCTGGCACATTTGCCAGCGTTGTTTGCAAAGTACGGAAGCCGAGTTGGACTTCTAGTTCAATAAAAAGTTCTAGCTCTAGTTCAATGCGCTGCTTTGCGCCTATCACCGTTGCTTTCAGTTCGACCGTGCCCTTATTCAAAGCAGCATTGCCACCGCACTCCTGAACGCCTTAGCACAACGGCTTTCCATATCACATGAAAGCACCGAACAGGAGAGCATTCCTCGTGTGGCCATGATACTCGAGTGTTCTCAGCACGGCATTGACCAGTAAATGGTGGTGGGTCCCTCGCAGTGCAAGTACCGGGCGCTGTCCGCATCCGACCTGTGCAAGTCTGAGGGCCACGGCACGGTGCTCGTGGACGCCGTCAAGCGGTTCTTCAGCTGCAAGAACTGCAAGAGCCGCACCATCAGCCTGGACAAGCTGCCTCAGCTGCCCTGCAAGAACTGCGGCCAGGAGATATGGGTCAAGGCGCCCATGGGCAAGGTCAGGGCAGGCGTGTGCTGCTCCGTGGCGTCCCGCGAGGGTGCGCATCGTCTGCCTGTATGGTTGTGATGTACCTCACCGCACTGGATCCGCACCTTGCTTTTACGGCGTGATGCATAGCCGTTGTGAACGCTCCTACACGTGCGACTGACATTTCGTTTATTGCGATGCCGTCCGGACGTTGGGCAAGCACGCGGCACTGCTGATCGGATTACAATTTTGAGCGTGAGGACGCCAGGGGGGGGGGATAAGTACACTTCGCCGATGTTCAGGCTGACGTCAGGCGTGTCCGGAGTGGGCGGGCTGGTGGGCCGTTCAGTCCTGCACATCCCCGCCGTTGCCCCGTCAACGCAGTGCGAGCCGGACGCCTCGGCGTTCGGGGCCGCGCCTCGCCGACGCCTGACCCGACCGCGCCGCGTTCCAGGAGCGGAGCGGGCCGAAGCTGGACAGCGAGATCCTCTCCATCCGCGGCAACGAGGCGGCCTTCATGCACAGCCACGTGCCGGAGCGCAACATCAACCTGGAGTTCTGAGACGGCCGCCGCTCGGGTACACAGTGTATTCACCCACGCCACGTACCGACATCATCCATGCTACAAATGGAGGGCCCGGCACACGCGCCGACGGTGTGATAATGTGGTGTGTCCGCGCCCCTGTCCCCCGGCGTCGCCGCCACGGCCGGCGGCGCCACACCCTGATATGGGCCTTGTTACGGGACGCGTCGCCCTGCGGTCCGGGCATTTTATTGTACAGGCCGCCGGTGTCTGTCGCAACGCCAATAAACGGGAAGGACGGACGCCCGGCGTCTCGCGGGCTTCGAAAGCCTCTGGAACGGGTAGCGGCTGTGAGATGCACATACTGAAGCGAAACTGCAGACACCGGAGACGGTCACTCCCCGTGCGTGACGTCCGTCGAGCTGCACCGCGGCCGCTGGACGGCAAGACAGCTGATCGCGGGCGGTGGTTTCCAAAAGCCCCGAAAGCTCCCGTACAGAACAGAAAACCCTCGCCCAGTCGAGTATGCGAGACGGTGTCACAGGGCACGTGGTCTCCGCAGCACGACATGCTGAGGAGTTGGATCGGCAGGTAACCCCCGGCTCTCGCAAAAGCATGTCCCAGCGCGCGGGAAAGGCGCGACACCTAGCCAGCCCTGGATGGAATGTCTTAATCGGTGCCGACCCTCGCTTCCTCCACACGGTCGTCCATCGCGCGAATTCAAAACCGCACTCAGGCCGAACCAAAGCTCCCAGCGGTCGACCCACCGCGCTGCTCCCAAAGCGTCCCAAGTCACACGCAGGACACGAAAACAAGTGGCTTCGTCGTGAACAACACTAACAAAACAGTATCACCAGCGCCGGGACCGCCGGGCCTGCGCACTGCCGCTCGCCGCACCAGGGAGCCACGGGCCTCGCAGGGGGACCGTCAGCCGCGGGGGCCGCCGGACTGGCAGCGCGACGACCCCTCCTCACAGCACGCCGCGCTCTGGATCCGGGGGCGCTCCGGCAGGCGACGCTCCGGGGCGCAGCTCCGGCGGCGGGCCGGGCCGGGCCGGCTACGAGCGGCCGTTGTGCGCGGCGGCGGCGGCGGGCGGCGGCCGCAGCAGGTCGGCGTACTGCAGCAGGGCGTCGTGCAGCGGCCGGCCCACCTGGTCCGAGGCCAGCAGCGTGCAGCTGACCAGCGGCGGGTACAGGCCCACCAGCTGCTGCCAGGTCATCTCGTCCACTGCCCGACGGCCGGTACGGGTCAGAACGGGCTGCGACTAGCGGTGGGGAACGACTGGGGGCGGCCGCATCTGTCTCATCACGGGCTAGCATAGCTCACCGCACAGACGCGATAAAATCTCTCGCCGCTGTACTGTCAATGCCGGGTAACAAACCCGCGTTCCATTCCACCGTACGAACCCGTGCATGCTGCGGTCATGACAGCGGTCACGGAGTCGTGTGCGTGTGCCGGGAGCGAGGAGTCCGTCTGGCTCACCTGTGTTCGGGTCCACCTTCTTCAGGGAGGAGATGAGTGAGGTGATGGCTCTCAGCACAAACGATATCTCGGCCATGCGGTGCCTGGGAAAGCAATCACTGCAGAGCGTCAGCGACAGCTATCGGCGCCCGGGGGGCTAACACAGCCGGCACAATGCCGAATACCTGACCGCTACAAGGGAATACCTCTGAAAGCAACTGCCCTGACAGCGCCGTTGCAGCACCATGGCACGATGCAGCAACGATGGACGATGAATGATGGTGTGTGAGCTCAGCACGTGTTGTTGAGTACTGAACACGCAAACCACCGCGAACTAGTCTCATTGGTCGCGCACAAACATCCTGACAGCCAGCTCCTCCGAGGCTCGGACACTGACACTCGAACGGCAGCAGGAGCGGAATGTGACCCCGCCTGACCCGGCACCCCTCACCTGGGCAGCGGGCACTTTCCAGCCAGCTTGCCGTCGTCCACGAAGCCGACGAGCACCTCGCGGAAGCGGTGCACGAGCGCCGCGACCGCTAGTTGTGAGGTGACGCCGCCGTCGGCCGAGGCGCGCGCCGCCGCCGCCGGGCCCGGCTGCAGCGAGAACTGCAGCAGCGTCTCGAAGCACGCGTTGGCCAGGTCCTCGCGCAGCCGCGCCGTGCCGTTCTCTGCTGAGAGGGAGGGGAGGGGGGTCAAAGAAGTGGACGCACAGAGCAAGACGTAAGCGATCACACGGGAGACGATCCCTGGACATGCTGGGAGCGCACACCGGACTGAAAGCGTGGCCAGACAGCCAACACGCGAGACAAAACGCACTGCTCTAGGGAAGCAATGCCCAAATGGCCACCATGGCTCTTTTGCATCCTGCAAAGAGATTCATCATAGCATACCTTGGAAAATTCATTAACTACTAACTCCACTTGACATTTTGCATCAGCATACCACAAACGCGCCAAAGACTGTTGCCAACTTTCGAACATCCGCACGCGTTTATTTATTTATACCGGTTTCCTTTTAGAGGCACCAGTCAGCACCGCCCGCCCCCGCGCCACGGCGGCCACTGACCGAGACTCTCGTGCTCCGCCGAGTGGAGCGAGCCCTTGTTGAGCAGCACCATGACCGACACGAGGAACTGGCCGGGCACGACGGCCGCGTGCGGCAGCACGTCCTCGCGGATGAGCCGCACCACCTCGCAGTCCAGCGCCTCGTCCGCCTGCTGCTCCTCCGGCGTCAGGCTGGACGGTGGCTCGCTGCCGGCACCGCAGGCGGGAGACGGGTCACCGGCCGCCGGGCTCGCCCGCGCCGGCCGCTGGGGCCGCTCGCAGAGGCGCCACCGACAGGTGTAATCGCGATACAGGCGGTTGACATGTGCACGAGCAATCGATGCGCACGCAAGCTGGTAGGTGACTTGCGGCGCTCCTCCCCTTCCCTCTTCCCCGAACACCGGTCGCTCTGCCACCGAGCCCAATGCCAGACGGAGGACAGTTACATATAGCCGGTACCACCAGTCCGTCATATGCTGGCTGTATTCCAGAAAGGTGAGCCGCCATATCTAGCAGACACAAACAGAGCCAGTCGCCACAACTCTAACGCCATCATAAACAAACAAACGAGCCCAGCGGCCCGGCCCACTGGAGGCAGCGGAGGTGGCTGACCTCTGTGAGAAGAGGAACGCCTCCAGACAGGCGGCCAGCCGAGGCCAGACGTTCTGGCTGTGCTGGCGGTACTGGCGCGCCGTCACCAGGCCCTCCTTCAGCACGTCCAGCAGGCAGCCGACGGCGAGCCGCCAGGTGGTCGGCGCCGGGCAGGCGTACTTCAGCGACAGCGGCAGCTCCAGCGTCTGCGGGCGCCCGCTCAGGCGTCGGTCTCGGCCGGCGCAGGGACAACTCCCCGGCGCGGCGCAGGGGGAGGCGGTGACGTGAAGGTCGGCGGTTCAATCCTCCAACTCAGCATGTTTCGTAGACATCCGCGGAACAGCTGATGTGAACTACTGGCATAAACTGGTGAGCATTTGAACACGTCGGTAAACCGTCCAAAAGTATATAATTCACACCACAGTAACGAGAGGGCGCTACTCGATTTGCAGTCGTCCCTGTCTCAAAGGTCGTTTCCTAACCCCTCTGGAGGCGGCGATGACCCCGGCTGACCCCGCAGCGCCTGCCCCGCTCCCGCCCCCACGCCTCACCTGGATGATCTTCTCCAGCACGTGCGTCTCGATGACGTCGGTGCGGCGCGCCGTGGCGCGGTACAGGGCGGTGGCGCGGCGCATGGTGGCCTCGGCGAACGGCACGTAGTTCATCGCCACCCAGTCGGTCGTCTGCGGACAGCGGCGGTCGTCGGCGTCAGGCAACACCACAAGCCAGCTCAGGCGGCTCGGCCCGTCGGCGGCAGCCGTGGCGCGTGGTGGCCGGCGATCCCATCCAACAGCACGCGTGGTGTACGGCACAGCGCGAGACGTCGCCACACTGCCGAGCCGGACCCAGCAGACCGCAGCGGTCGCATGGGCCCACGCGGCTCCCACACGCGTGAAACGTAGAGAGAGGACCGCTACTGGAGCGGGGCCGCTGACTCGCGAGCGCCGGCGGGCCGGCGACGGTACCTTGCTCCTGACGAGGCCGGCCGGCCGCGTGGCCACGTCGCCGTAGGAGGGCGCCCGGCAGCCGTACCGGGAGAAGGTCAGCAGCTGGTCGAACAGCGCCGGTACCAGCTGGCCTACTGGCTCCGCGCCCGACAGCGCCCCCTGCGACGCACACAGCGGCGGCAGATCGGTCAGCAAAACCAGGCCTCACCGGCGAGAGCTGGAAAACTCCGGTAGCTATTGCTGAACTTGGCCAAGTAGATAATCGGCGCTTTTATTCAATCAGATCACAAGAACGTAACTCCTGTTTAGTTGTACCAGAACATGTAACAAGAGCGACGAATTGTTATACAGTACAGCTGCAGGGCACAGCAGCTTCGAGTCCCAAATTTGCTATTCGCCTCGTGTTCCGATCAAATTCCGCCGGCCCCGCCCGGCCGTCCCCGTTCCTGCTCCATCGCCGCGGCCGCCGCCGGCGCCGTCCTCACCTGCTCCACAGTGTCGAGGCAGGCGAGCACGGCCTCCTGCAGCTTAGTGAGCACCACCTCGGTCAGCGACGGCAGGATGAAGGGCGACGCCTCGCCGTGCACCGGCACGGCCACTGCTCGCTCCAGGATGGCGCACAACGTGGCCAGGTCCTCTGAGTGGAACCTGCGGCCGCCGTCAGCCGGCGCCGTCAGCTGGCGCCGTCAGCCGGCGCGGGCTAATCGCCGGGCTCGCTCTTAGGTTAAGACACAGGTATCTCTGTTATGCAAACCCAACGGCACCGTCCGGCAGTTCAGACTGGCACGTGCATGAAGAATGGTTGGTAAGCACTTACGGAGACATGTCACATCACTGTGAGTGCGCATAGTGCAACACTATAGAAGACCGTAATGATACCCAAATAATTCGTACACTGTTCAACTCACATCGTCTCGACGCCTTGAATTCGCCACGCTGCCCCGAACACCCCAAGGGAAACAAGGCAGAGTCGCTGACCTGGACTTGATATGCTGAAACATGCCGGGGAAGATCTGCACGAGCGCCGTCAGGAACGGCTGGGACGGCACGAACACGTCGGAGGCGGGGCCGCCGGGAGGGGGCGGCTCGGTCACGCCACTGCCGATGCTGTGCCACACCTGAGGTCACGGGCAGCCGGGTCAACAGCGGGCTGGTGGCAACGCAGCTCTTGATGCGGATCATACCGCCACAAGGCGACCAGAGGCGTCGCCTGTGGCCGCCCTGATGCAAACTGGAACCAGGAGCGACTGGCAGCAGTCCGTGACGTGTTCAGGTTGTCGAAAACACTTACTGGCGCATTGCTTCAGCTAGCGTTTTCGCCATGCTAATAGGTCTGCGAAAGCCAATCACATTGTAAGAGTTCCGAACAGTTTCAAGCATTTTCCCAATCCATGAACAATTCGTTATTCGACTTACAAAAGCGCTTGCGTGTACAACTAACTGTTCAGAGCTGCACGGAATCACGGACGTCCACGATCGGGTTCTCTACGAATTTCAAAATAAGGTGTGGTGTTAACTTTCGAAGCAGTGACTACCATCGGCCTTTTTCACGTGCATCCTAGTGACAGGTCGTGTTTAGGTCCGTCAAAACTTATTAACGACAAACGAAAGAAAGCAGCGGCCATAATCTAGGAACTGTGACATGCAGCCGCCGCCAACCAGCCCCTAATCCCCAGCAGCAAGAGATCAGCACCACACCTCGCTCCGTGCCGGCCGAGCCCGGCGAGCGGACGGCGCACGTACCCGCCAGGCGGCGCTCCAGTTGACCTGGGCCTCATCCTCCTGCAGGAGCGCCACGTCCGCGGCGTCCGCGCCCGCCTTGCTCGACGACATAATCTCCTGGAAGGACTTAAGCGCGGCCAGCGACACCTGGCGACACCACGAACACGATATGTCACAGTTCGCACGACAAAAGGGGAACACCAAGAAGACTATGAGGCGGTTGGTTGTTGGTGTAAATCATGTCGGGAATGTGGGAAATCTAATTACCATGATCATTAAAACCGTTCATTTTTGTCCTGCTTGCAACAACCAAGTTTAAAAAGCACAAGATCGCATCGAAGAAAACATGGTGGAATAATCTCCCTTGCAATGAGTTTCTGAGCGTCGCGCGACACAAAGTTAATAACAGCCTTGTATGTGATTCCACGGCGGCCTGTCCCGTGACGCCGAAGGAAAGTGCTGTTGGCTCTCCGATCAACATCGCACGTCTGTCACGAAGCTCTCGATTGGAGAGCTCCGTGAGGACACGTACACGAGCGTGACCGACCGGACCACTTCATCACCAAGTGGTGTTGAAGGGTTTATGTACGCGGAGTTATCTTTGCAGCGATCGCTTAACACGGTGACTGATCGTAAAAGCTGGGAGGGGAAACGGCTTAATCGAGTGTCCTATTCAGCCAGTCAGTGCCAATGAAAGGGATGGTCGATAAAATCGACAGATGACAACACATGGGGTAATCCTCACACAATAGCCACACCATTCAAATCGCCGCACATCTCATATACATTCCGACAGCTTGTCATCGCCTAAACAACCCCCAAACAGATATAGCTTATTACATCAATGGCAGTTCTGTATCACTCATGCATTTCCTCTGAGTTTTATCAGCTCGAGACAGGAGGGTCACGTACAAGGAGCAGAGCTGACGAGCATTCGAGGACCAATAAAATGTGAAGTGTCGTTGGATGACTCAAGGGTTTACTACCTCCGTCGGGCGGAAGTGCCGGGGGCGGAGGGTCGACTGTCGGTGTGATGTTCTTCCTTGTTGCCCTCACCTCGTTGTTCTCGTTGAGCGCCGCGTTCTGTATGAACTCGAGCAGCAGGGCCCAGGCGCGCTGGTAGTCGGCCAGCGCCGACAGGATGGAGCGCTTCGAGTGGAACACGCGCGCCACGCCCGACAGCGTCAGCACCTGGGGCGGCGCACCGGACGGCGGCGTCAGCTGGCGCACCGAGTAACGGTGGCCGGCTCCAGCGGACAGCGCCGGCGAGCCGCGCCCAGAGCCGCAGTCGGCAGACAGCAGCGGCAGCCGGGTCAGCAACGGCAGCAGCAACGGCGACGGTGACGGCGACCGATCCGCTCAGCCGTAGCATCGTGACCATCACCACCCACCCGCTCCGACCTGGACCGAAGCCGCGGCCGCGCCCCGCCCCGCCGCCCCATCCGCTCCGACCTGGGACTGAAGCCGCGGCCGCGCCCCGCCCCGCCGCCCCACCCACTTCGACCTGGGACCGAAGCCGCGGCCGCGCCCCGCCCCGCCGCCCCACCCGCCCCGACCTGGGACGAAGCGCGCCGCGCCCCGCCCCGCCGCCCCGCTCCGCCGCTCCACACCGCCCCGACCTGGGAACGAAGTCGCGGCCGCGCCCCGTCCCGCCGTCCCACTCGCTCCGACCTGGGACCAAAGCCGTGGCCGTGCCCTGCCCCGCCGCTCCAGCCGACCGCCCGCGGACGGAAAGAGCGTAGCGCCGTACCTGTGTCTCGGCCCATTGCTTGTGTGCCGTGTTGCGCGAGTGGTGGATCAGGATGTTGCCGCCCGTGTCGTCCTTCTCGGTGCTAGCCGAGCCAGAGAGGGTCCGCACCTTGTCCAGCAGCGGGAACAGCACCTGCGGCAGCGCGCGGCACGGTCACCGAGCGTCGCGGACACGCTCCGATGCTGACCCACTGGTCACAAAGCGTCGCGACAAACAACACACGGCCGGCCTGTTCGACTGAAGTCAACATCAAGACATCGGCCTGTTCATCACGACGCTGACAAGCCATCGATACGCTGTTGGGACGAAATGTCGAGTGCGGTGCGAAGTTCCCCGCCCCGTGCGCCCTTAACTTAGGCCATCACGAAGCCCAAAAACGTTCCCGTGGCGATTGGTCGGCGCGCGTGGCTGCGTCCCCGTTCCCAGCAGGCGTCGGCCCGGCAGCGGCCCTCAGTGCCGCGTGCGTACCTGCCAGAGCACCGCCTGCCAGGTGCTGTGCTGCAGCAGCGAGCCGTGGGCCGCGATGGTGGAGAACAGCGTCTGCCCGGCCGACTTCCGCACGGCCGGCCGGCTGTCCACACACAGGTCGCCTGTCGGCGACGTCAGCGTTGTCACGGAGAGGTCACGATACATAGGTCATCTGCCCCTGACCTCGGCGTTAGCCACAGAGAGGTCACGATACGCAGGTCACCGGTCAGTCGTGCTCTAGAGTCAGGGTTGGAGCAGAGAACTCATGACACACCGGTCTCCTGCCTGTCGTAGACGGGGGAAAACGGGGTCAGTCACAAAAGTCAACAGGTCACCTGCCGGTTATTACACAGGGTCCCGCTGACACAGGAGAACCGCAAAAATCATCGGCACAAAGGCCCATACTAGTGAGACTACAGACTACAAGAACATGACACGAATAACGATTCCCAACACCAACCATTGAGTACATTTTGCACGTGACGGTAGCCAGCCGTACAATTTGAGCGCGGCCCCTGCCCAGACTCGCGCGGCGCGTCCCGGCGCCGGCCGGCGCTGCTCACCGAGCCGGGCGAACAGGCACATCCAGAGGCGGTCGAACGGCGGCATGTTCTGCACGCCCGGGAACTCGGGGAACACGCCCGACTCGGCCGTCAGGCAGCTGCGCAGCTTGTCCTGGCTTTGGAAGAAGTAGTCGGAGATGTTCCACTGCGGCCGGCACACACGGCGCTGGTTAGGCTCCGCTCACGGCGCTCGGGCTCTGACGAGACCGAACCGCAAGCGCGTGGCTATGCGGGTCACCGGCGCTGCTGTGCGCCAAATGCAGGAGGGATTCAGGAAGTCTACATGATTACGTTAAACCTTCGGAAACTGACTTTTACTGTCGATGTCAAAGGATTTTCCAAGCCAGGCGATGATGGCATACGTACAAAATACAGGCCTCTGATCGACGCCAAATCATCAATCCATCACAGACAAGTTGTCAGCAAGTATTCCGGTTCACTAAAGAGACGCTACTGGGCCGGCGGCGGGCCGGCGGCTGGCTGGGCGGGGCTGTCCGTCCACTCACCATGAGTCCGATGGCGGTGAGCGATATGTTCAGCTCCTGGGTCTGCGAGCCGAACTTGGCCACGGTGTCGACGCAGGGAGGCAGGCAGCTCCAGGGCATCACCGGCAAAAAGTCCGTCACCACCAGTTGCAGACACTGAAACGCCAGCCGGACCAGCTGCTCCCTGAGGGACATAGAAAGGTCACCACCAGCTGCAGACACTGGAACGCCAGCCGGACCAGCTGCTCCCTGAGGGACAGAGAAAGGTCACCACCAGCTGCAGACACTGGGACGCCAGCCGGACCAGCTGCTCCCTGTGGGGCATTTGACCGATGGTTTGTACTTTCTCGGGCAGAGCCAAACAGCTTCAGCGCGAGTTCGATACGCGCATATGAAATTATGTATGGACTCTTGCGCTCAATGCACTTCATTCCGTAATTTGGAAGCAAGGGGGACAATGCTTTTTTGGTTAAGACTGAACAAGATGGGGCATGGAACAGTGGTAACGCCATATTCCAACCAGCTGCCGGCAACAACCCACAGCAGCGAACGCTGTGCCGCTTTGTGTGACAATGATTCCATGGACCAGAAACGAGGCCATCCCAGCGGACCAGCCGAACACGAACTGGGAGGCCCGCCCCTCATCTCCTCCGAGCGTGCACCGGCGGGGGCCTGCTGGCCAGAGCCGGCCTGGCGGCGCGCGCCTGGCGCCGGCCGGCCGCCGCTGCCACTGACGTGTGTCGGTCGCTGACGGCACCGATGATGGTGAGCACGAGCGGCCAGCCGTGCGAGAGCCGCTCGCCGCAGCTCTGCAGCACCTGCAGCGTGCACTCCAGCTGCCGCTGCCGGATGTCTGGTTGCGGCACGGTCGACATCTCCTGCAGCGGCGTCAGCAGCAGCGTCTGCAGCCTCTGCCGGCGCGCGCAGACGGGCACGCGTCTCAGTGATCCGGCCGGCGGGCTCTGGTAGCCGCAGACTCAGGCAACTATGCGCACCGTTGCTTACCCGACCTAATACGACAGCCGAGGGACATCAGAACACATCGCTTAAGCTGCATCGGTGTTATTGCTACCAGACGACGTACAGCGACGCACAATCCAGGCAGACGCCCAGTCCCAGCGAGCAGTCTGAGCTCCGGTCCACACAGCGCCTTCCCGCTGGCCGGCGCCGCCCACCGGGCCCGCTCACCTGGTTGTCCTTGAGCGGGGTGGGATAGGTGTGCTGCAGCGCCGACCTGGTGAGCGTGGTGACGGCCTCGGCGCCCCACTCGCGCATGCGCAGGTGCGGGTGCTGGCAGGCGTCGAGCAGGTGGGAGGTGAGCGGTCGCCAGAACACCTCCACCCGGTCCAGGTTCACCAGACCCGTCTCCAGCAGTTTGGCCACGGCGAACAGCGACGGCTCCTGGCGGCGGCGGCGGTAGCGGTGGGTGAGAAATGGCACACGGGCTGCGGGAACGACGGCCATTGCTCGGAGCAAACCACATGCACGCGGCTCAGAACACAGAACGAAGCGTTAAGGCAATAATAACAAACTAAGGCGCAAACTAAAAAACGAGAAGTTTACGAATCCCACCTAAGAATCACTCGGCAGAGCAAACAAAAACAAAAAGAGTGGTACTGTAAAACTAAACATGCCACTACCATTCGTCAGGGACAAGATCAGGGGTCAACTCGGCCTGCCAACGCCCGCGAAGCGCCCGGCCGGCGCTGCCACCCACCCGGTTGGAGAAGGCCAGCTCCATAGACTCGTGGTTGAGCTGGTTGAGCGCGTCGATCAGGTGATGCAGCGCCACCTCGTCCAGGTAGCGGCTCGACTCGAACAGGCGCGACAGCATGGCTGACAGCACGGGCAGGTCGGCGAGCACGGCCTGTCGTCAGCACGGCCGTGTCGGGCACCGGCCGCGCCGGCCGCGCCGCCGCCGCCGGCGCCGCTGCCGGCGGCCGGCCGGCACGCCTTCAGCGAGCCGCCCGTGGACGGCTTCAGGCCCAGGATCCAGACCAGGTGCTGCCGGAGGAGGGGCCGGCCGGCCGGCGGGTGAGGTGGGGCGGCCGTCGCCAGACGGTGTGACACGCTGCCGGCTCCGGTCACGTGTGGCGTCCGACTCACGTGACGCGACGTGACTCTTGTCAACATTTATTACACGCATACTTCAAATGGTTGGGCAAGTCGCAGCGTCGGGGAACAAAATCCAAAACAAATCATGCAAACAGCCCACGGCTATCTGTGAGAAATCCAGATGGAACTGAATTAGTGTTGTATGGTTTCACCAGATCGGCCCAACCGATTCGAACGAACAGATAACTTTCTCTCCAGAATCCAGTTGGTTTACCAGATAATTCAAGCTAACAGTTTGCGCTTTGCGGTCAATGTGAAAAATTTCGCTGCACACAATTCCTTCAGGCTTCCCCGGCTGGCCCGCGAGGACGGGCGACGGGCGCGCGCCATCTCACCTGCAGCGTGGTGAGCACTAGGTGCCAGGCCGAGCCCAGGATGGCGCCGTGGCAGTGCGCCAGAGCCAGGATGGCGCGCATACACTGCAGGTTCTTGGCCGTCAGCATCACCGGGCCCTGGTGCGCCGCTGTAGGCCGGACACACCGGTCAGGCCAGGTCAGGTCAGGTCAGGTCAGGTCAGGTCAGGTCAGGTCAGGTCAAGTCAGGTCCGGTCACAAGTCAGATAACGGCGGAGCGGCGCCCACACGCCGTGCAGGCCCGCGAGACATGCCTGCTATGCGAACATGAAGTACAACGAAACATTACCAGACACCTAGGCCGCACAAACGAAACAACACGTGATTGTGTGTGTCTGCGACGAATGTATCGACAGCTTCTATTTCGATCACAGGCGCAGCGGTGTTACGAAATGGTGATTCAGCACGCTGCGCCGACATCAGTGCTGGGTCGTCAGCATCCACTCACTGACAAGCCACGCGGGCGCACCCAACCGCCACAGGTCTCAGCTCACTCCCAGCCACTGTCGTTGTGGCTGGGGACGATTGTGAGATTCCATGCCGGGAGATTCCATAGCGCTTCAGAGAAACTGATCCCCTTTCCGCACAACCCAGGCGGTGCTACATCGAAGCCTTAGCCGCCTGGTGGGGCCTAGTCGCCCGGCGCTCCGTCTCACCAGCGGGTAGCGAGGCGGTGGGCAGCGCCGTGCCCACGGCCACCACCTGCTGCCGCGCCAGGCCGTCGGCGGCGGCCGGCGGCGCGGCGGCCGCCGGCGCCTGGCCGTGCGTCGGCGAGCGCTGCGGGTTCAGCACGGTCAGCGTGTAGTGCGGCGGCAACGAGGCCTTGCAGGCGGCCGTGATGAAGGCGTCGCGCGGAGTGGTCAGCTCCAGCCGGCCGGCCAGCTGCGCCAGCGTCTGCATCGCCTTCAGGATCGCCTCGGTCGCCGACTCGTCCGTGCTGTGGGCCGGGCGGTGGCGGTGGCGGTGGCGGCGAGAAGGCGGGGGGGGGGGGGGGGGGGGCGGAGAGAGGGGGGCGGTGCTCCGTCGTCCGGCGAGCGCGGCGAACGCCACGTCCATGCAGTCGGGCTCGCCCGGCGGCACGGCTGGCACGGGTACTACACGGGTGCCGGCCACATGGTTCAGTCCAATAATGCACCTTACGAACCGATTACGCTCTCAACCAGATAAGAATCCTCCCGAAGGACCGTCGTCATGCTTGTTCGTTAATGACCACTATAGTAAGACTGGCAGGTACGCCACGGTCTTACACATTGCAACCTACTTCGAAACTACTGATTACTGATCTTTCAGCTCCCCCGCCCCCTCACCTCACCGCGTAGCGCCCATCAGCACGGGCTGCCAGCACCGGCGACCGGGCTGGCCTCCGGCCGGGTGCGGTCGGACCGGCCGGTAGCCCCGCCGCCTCACCTGGCCTCCAGCAGGACGGTGAGCGCCGCCAGCAGGCCGCACCAGCTGGAGTTGACTAGCTGGCAGCTCAGCTCGCGGCCCGTGTCCGCCGCCGCGGCCGGGGCGGCGCCAGCGTCGGCCGCCGCCGCCGCCTCCGCCGTCGCCGCGTCCGACGCAGTGGCGGCCGGCTCCGACTCCGCCGGGGCCGGCTCACTGCTGCGGCGGGGAGCCGAGCGTTATCGCCCGAGGGCGCCGCCGGCGCTGGCCAGCCGCACAGCAAGCGCGGCCGCCGGCGCAGCGATCGGACAGACGTCACATATAGCTGGGATACGGGTGGCGCGCATGCCAACGGAGCGGCGAGAGCGATACCAGAAGATATTACAGCGGAGATAAAATCCAGGGCCGTTCCTGTTGATCATCTTCCAGGTAGTATAGTCGTTACCTCACACGGGTTATAAGGCGACCCACCATAAACGAGGACACACAACGCGCTGCGCTTTGAAAACCGCCAACACTGTGGTCACAAACGTCCTCCTTCCTCCCACTGCAGCACCAGTTCCGAGTATGCGATCCCCATCCGGACCGGGCACTGACCTGGTCTGCGGGGCGGCAGCCGGCGCCGGCTCGGCCGGCAGGGCGCGCTCCGTGATGAGCGAGAGCGAGCGGACGATCTCGATGAGGCAGGTGTAGGCCACCGAGGCGCCGTACCCCTCGGCCACGACAGGCGGCTCGATCTTGTCCAGCATCTCCAGGCTGGCGGCGGCCGGCGGGTCAGCGCACCTTCCACAGCACACTCAGCACACAGCTGGGTCGATGTTTGACGCAGCGTGGCGTTGCGCACAACACAAGACGAAGGCTTTCGTGGTTCGACCACTCGTGGCCGCAGCTGTGCAAGGATGCAATGATTTGACCGAGAAAGAAACGGACAATTCTCACTCCGTCAAGAGGTCATGCGTACTGGAGTGTAGACCATGGAGCCGCCGCTTCGAGCATGTTTTGTTAGGACTGGCACAAAGTATTGCTAACCGGAGTGGTCAGTGATTTTGAACATTACGTTAACTACATAAAGTCACCGAATGCAGTCTGAAAACTCAAACACTCAAAACAGCCTGACCCACGGGAGGTCAGAAATCGATGAGGAAGCGGTTAACGCCGCCATTTTAACAGCGGGTTTCGAAAACAGGCCAATCGGGCCGAAACCGTGAGAGTCGTAGCATAAAAAACCATACGGGCGTTTAGTCCAATTGGAGTGAATAACATGCACCCGATATAAGGGCGTTTTACCAGCCGTTTGGTCACTCAATGCGGACATAAAAAAGCGCAAGTTAAGCGACATCGCCACAACCGCGCCTAGAAAGCAGCCAACTGTCCAGCAATGCTATTGCTGAGTCAGGGCATCAATTCCACATCCGCGAACCTTTTTGGTCGGCCGCCCGGCCGCGTGCGGTTTAAAGCTTCTGCGGCTCGTGTGTCGAATCGCGGCCATTTTAGCGCTGATCGTGAAACGCCCAACAGCTCTCCATCCGCACAACTGTTCACCAGAAGCACACTTGTGCTGGCGCCGTGACGGCTTATAGTGGGCGCGGAGATTTATACGGCTCTGTACGGGGCTGATGGGACCGGCAGCGCGTGATCGGCTCAAGTCCCGCCCGGGGCGGCGGCCGCGCTGGTTCGCGGCACACTCACTAGGTGGCCTTGGTGGCGCCGGGCGGGAACGAGACGGCCAGCGGGATCCAGACGCCGCGGTAGTAGAAGGCCGGCTGGGGCGTGACGCCCGGCCCCACCGGCAGGCCGGCCAGCAGCGACGGCGGATGGCCCTGCGTCACGGCCGAGCCCGCTGCTGGCCGCGCACACACAGCGCACGCCCGTCAGCACGGCCACCGCTGGCGCTTACAGGCATCGACAGCGTCGAAAGCTGGCGTCGCTAGCTATTTGAACGGCATCAATGCGAAAGCTAAACGATGTAGAAGTAACGAACGTACAGCTTCATGCATACTCCCGAGCCTCGTGTGAAATAACACAGAGAAACTACCCTCACTAACACTTAATGCAATGCGAGACATCACGCTGCAACGTCTGGAATCGCGGCCACGCCCCCCCCCCCCCCCCCCACGACAGCAGGCGGCCCTTACCACTCCGCCACACCGCTCTAGAGGCCCATCCAACTGCACCCCTGCCTCCAGAGCCCGCCGAAACTCCCAGCACTCACCGGGCGTGAGTGAGTGGCACTCACCGGCCGAGGAAAAAGCGCCCGACGAGTCGCGCACGAACAAGCTCTGCACGTACGCGCCCAGGCTGTTGACGATGTCCTGTCGGGGCGAGCGCACAGGCGTCGGCGAGGGCGGTCGGGGCGGTGGGGTGTGAGGACGGGGGGGGGGGGGGGCTGACGCTGGTAACGCCGAGCGACACGACACGGGGGCAAGTTGCCGTCGCGCCATCAGATA
This sequence comes from Pollicipes pollicipes, assembly GCF_011947565.3. Classification (NCBI taxonomy): domain Eukaryota; kingdom Metazoa; phylum Arthropoda; class Thecostraca; order Pollicipedomorpha; family Pollicipedidae; genus Pollicipes; species Pollicipes pollicipes. The sequence continues at coordinate 29,624,213 of NW_023596297.1, read as the reverse complement.
TAATCAGCACACACTTGACACTTGGCTGTCATCGGTGGGCACACGCTCCACGCGCGCTCCGAGGAACATCAACTCGGTGGGAACGTCCCCGGTGGGTAATCCATGTTTAATGTTTGGCCGCGCACAATCAGTAACTAGGGCACTAAAATTTAGTGCGTGATAAAATTTAGCATTCAGGAGTAAATCACTTATGACGTGCTCGTAGCCCCAATACCGTCTGCGTAACAAAGCTTTGCCGCCCCGATTGGCCCAGTCATAGAAAGCCGAGAGTTAAACCCCGCCGTCTCACAGGCCACGCCACAGCAGCCGGGAGCAGCCGGGGTCGGTACAAATCGCTGATCGGCCATCCCGCAGAGTCCCCAGCGAGGCGGCGAACAGCGGCGGCACCGTCGGCGGCGGTGCTACCCACCTGCACGATCTTGGTGGAGTGCGGCTTCATATCGTAGCTGGAGCAGAAGCTGGTGAGGATGTCCTCCTGCACGGACAGCTTGTGGATGACCTCGAGCGCCACGGCCCGCTGCCAGACGGGCTTGTCCGGCTCCAGCAGGCGCACCACCAGCGACAGGAAGATCTCGCACTCGGTCACCTGGCCGCACGGCGCACGTCACGCCACCGAGCGAGCGCTCCACTCCCGGGCATGACTGCACGGAGTGACAGCACGGCGCGTGACACGCCACCGAGCGCCAAGAAAAAGGCATTCGCGATATATATTAAGTAGCTGCTTCCCAGAAAATCCCAACATCACAAAGCTCAGAATTTACTCTAAACGTCCCCCAGGACCGAACCTAATCATGAATAACACCTTATCCACAAGTAACGTACTACAGAAAATGACCACGTTGTCTGCGAGTTTAAATCCCCATCGGGACTGTGCGCCGACCAGACCCAATCATCGACCATTCGACGACCACACTACCAAGATGAATAACAATGCACCTCCAGGATGGTGCGCCAAAGCTGCATGTGCATATAGCGGCATGACAATATCTCGGTCCGCATTGGGAGATTATATATATATATATATATATATATATATATATATATATGTACAATTTGACATCGGATCACGTGGCAGGCACCTGTCTTCCATTTTCAATCCCACGGTATTTGCCTCCGACCGGGCCCGCCCCCCCCCCCCCCCTCCCCCCGCCGGCGGCGACCGCCACTCACCAGCAGCGGGTAGAACTTCTGCACGAGCACCGACACCACGCGCAGCAGCCGCATGCTGATCGGGAAGTACGGCTTGTCCTGCGGGCTGGGCGGCGCCGCGTGCGCCGGCGCCGCACCCCGGTGCTTCAGGTTCGGCGAGAACAGCCGGATCACCATGGCGCACACGCGCTCCTTCAGCAGGAAGTTGAACTCGGGGTGCTGGCGGGGCGGAGCACCAGTGTCATCCACTGTGGCACCGCTGACCGCCGGCCGGCGCGGTCTGGTGCAGGCTGGTGTAGAGGCTGTCTGCTAACGTGGCGCGCGCAGCGAACATCAAAGGCAGCCTGTGCTGCGAAGCAGGCGGTTGAGACGTGGCGGTACTACTGCAGCGGCGCGCACGCAAGAACCCTTTTCAAATGCGCTCCACAATTCTCGGCTCCCATGACCGCGCCAAGCCGTGCTGACCTGTCTCTTGCGGGTCAATGCACACGGACGGAGGAGGGGAGAGCGGGGAGGTGTTGTGTAAAGCTCACCTTGTAGAAGACACCGGGGAACGAAGTGAGGATGGACTCGATGAGCTCTAGACCGAACGTGCGCGTCATCTCGGTTAAGCCGGCCAGCCAGAAGGGCTGCTCGCCGTTCACCAGCTGTACCAGGTCCTGTCGGCCAGCCGACGAGGTCAGCAGAGCTCAGCACCGGTCACAGAGGTGACCAGAGGTTGACGCCGGTCACCAGTATCAGGCAAGCTCACCGGAGATCAAACGGGCCCGCACAGTTCACAGGTGTCCGCAAGCATCACAGAGGTCACCTGCGGTTGTCAGATCACACTGCAGCGGCTCCGCAGAGGTGATGGGGGCGAGACAGTCAGCACAGGTCACAGTCAGTAACTCAGAAGTGAGCATCGGATTTGCGGAGCGGGCAAGAGTCAGCACTGGTCACAGGTCACAGATGACGACAATGCAGGTCACAGGTGTCAATGCACGTGAAAGGGGGTCGGCACGGATCAACAAGATTTGGTAAGAAACGGTGATTGGGCGGCCGCTTCCGAACTGGCTGAGGCCGTGCGACTGCTGCGGCTTCGGACGCCTGTCTTCGGCACAATTCCTCTCAAAGTCATAGACATCTTCAGACATGTAAAACCAACGCCGTGGACCGGCAGCATCCACACGAAGGACGACGTGTGGACGAGACATGGTCGATTCTTTGCAGTCAGAAAAAGGTAGATGCATCTGATCAAACGAAAAGGAGGCTCGGCATGAGCTTTCTGACAAAAATACAACTTAAATGGCGCCACAACACAGAGCAAACCGACACACCACTCCACACCAAACCATGTCAGCAATCGTTGACTACAGCCGGCCAGCGGCTGCTGCAGCGATACACGACTGAGCCGGTGCCCCGTACCTGGAACAGCAGATAGGCGTCCGCCGCCGCCGGCCGCAGCGTCTTCGGCGCCGAGCCGCTGGCGATCTTCAGGTGCTCCATGTCCGCCGGCTGGCTCGGTGACGACTGCAAAGGGCGCGCAGTCGTGAGACGCAGCAACACACAGCGGCGAGGGCACCGAGCGGACCAAATGCTGCACCGCACGTGACAGAGCGGGCACACCACAGTCGCAATAAGCACCGAGAGTACGGGAGAGCACTGCGCGAGCGGCACTGACAGTCCGCGTGAGGAAGAGGACCGAGAAGCGGACAAGCACGTCCGCACATACGTGAAGGCAACACCGTCGGATGTGATCACAACCCGCTGGTGCATAGACATCTCGACGCGCGCAGCACAGGCCTCTCTCGGCCTCCACGCTGACCGGGTGTGCGGTCCCTGCCCCCGGAGGGAGGACAGGGGGAGGAGGCACCGATCACACGCCATATCCGCTGACCGGCCGGCAGGGGGGGGGGGAGGAGCTCACCTGGTCGGACGGGCTACGGCCGTCCTCCGTCAGCACGCGCTCGAACACGAGCGCCACAAGCTGGCGCACCGTGGCGCCGGCCGTGTTCATGATCGTCGAGTCCTTGCAGAAGCACAGCCGGAAGCACAGCGCCAGAGCCTGATGGGGCGCCGGGTCGTGACGTCACGGTACGGGGGGCAGGGCGTCAGCGAGCTGGGGTCCCACCGCCTCACGACAAGCAATAGCAACACGACGCTTCCGGGACGTTTGGTTCAATCGACGTGGCTAAACGCATACCGTGTGGGGCTTTAACACGACGAAATAGCATCGGCATGGTGTAGAGCTCCATTCGCCAGACCATAAAACCGATGATTATTGACTCTGGCTGCATTGGCTTCAAACACGCAGGCTCTTCCCAGCTAGAAATGGAATACAGTCAACCCAACCCAAACGCAGTGCATCTTCTTGACCCAAGCGCCAGTCACGATTACGAGCTCCTCGCGCCAACTGAGCGGCTGCGGCTGCCTGGAAGCCGTCTACTCCGCCGTAGACGGAGTGGACGGCGGCCGCTCTACACCACGTCTACTCCGGCGGCCGGCGGCCGGGAGCGGGCGGCGGCCGGTCGCCAGCCGCTGCGGTCAGGCTCGGCCCGCTGGCGCCCACCTTGGCCAGTGTGTCGCCTTGGGCGACGGCACTGGTGGTCAGCAGCAGTGTCACTGTCTGCAGCAGCTTGACCTCCTCGATGTTGGCCTTCATCAGGCCCCAGACAGTCTCGGTGATGTACCCGGCGCCCTTTGCGTCCACCGCCTGCTGCAGCACCAGCCGCTGGATCGTGCCCAGACATTGCTGAGGGCACAGAAACGCGTCAGACAGCGGCTGAGGCTGTACCAAGGTCGTGTAGCGGCATGCTAATGACATTGGCCGATTCATCCCAGCCAACATTGGAATGTTGAAAGCACACAAATGTAGGAAATCACATTGCCATCATTGTAAGGGTGCCAAAGAACCATTCCAATGTTCTTGAGTTATGAATGTTGGATGAATTACATCTCAGATTACATTTATTCACTACACGTCACTGGCTTCTTTTTGAAAGTCAGCATGACAATGCCTGTAGAGCATGAGTATTTGAATAATATTGACATCAGCAAACAAAATGACAGAACTGGCTCCCTCATCTCATGTACCAAACACACGAGATATAAGGTTATTAGTTGAAAAGGGACCTTCCTTAGCACTTTGGTGATGCATACTTAAAGGATCTCGGATTGGTATATCGGCAATTACTCCGATTACAATAAATACGACTAGAAACAATTTGGTTAACGTCATCAAAGAACAAACATGTCCCGAAGCCACAAATGGTGTCATACCGAAATCCTTCTGAACACGCACATTACAAAACATGAAGCTACATCTGGCACTTGCCTTGACAATCTTTGGTTCCTTGGTTTCGCATCCCTGCACCAGCGGGTAGAGAATGTGGGCGCTGATGTGGGGGAGGGTCACGTCTGGGTTGGCCAGTCCGCCGCGCACCTTCACGATGGCCTCCTCGCAGGCCTGTCCGAATAAGCACAGAACACCATGGAACTGTAACGATGGTCTCCTCGCAGGCCTGTCCAAATAACACAGAACACCATGGAACCGTAACGATGGCCTCCTCGCAGGCCTGTCCGAATAACACAGAACACCATGAAACTGTAACGATGGCCTCCTCGCAGGCCTGTCCGAATAACACAGAACACCATGAAACCGTAACGATGGCCTCCACGCAGGCCTGTCCAAATAACACAGAACACCATGGAACCGTAACGGTGGCCTCCTCGCAGGCCTGTCCGAATAACACAGAACACCATGAAACTGTAACGATGGCCTCCTCGCAGGCCTGTCCAAATAACACAGAACACCATGGAACCGTAATGATGGCCTCCTCGCAGGCCTGTCCGAATAACACAGAATACCATGGAACCGTAATGAGGACCTCTTTGCAGGCCTGTCCGAATAACACAGAACACCATGGAACCGTAATGATGGCCTCCTTGCAGGCCCGTCCGCAGACAACGGCAACACCTTGGAACGGTCACAATGGCCTCATAGCAGGCCTGTCCGCAGACAATGGCAACACCTTCGAGCGGTCCCAATGGCCTCATAGCGGGCCTGTCCGCAGACAACGGCAACACCTTGGAACGGTCATAATGGCCTCATAGTGGGCCTGTCCGCAGACAACGGCGGCACCATGGAACGGTCAAGATGGCCTTATAGCGGGCCTGTCCGCACGCAACGGCGGCACCATGGAACGGCCACGATGGCCTCATGACGCGCCTGGGTGCTGGAGATAGCGCCACGGACTTTTATGCTGGCCGAGCGCATACATGCCCGCAGTTAAAACATCAGATGTCTTCACAATGGCATCATCATAAACTGCCTGCTGATGACAGCACCGCAGACCTTCACAATGGCATGCTACATGTATCGGCGCACAACAGCAAGAGTGGCAGCGATAACAATATAAAATGTAAGATAGCATACACTGCTGTGTTAACACTTACAATTGAAGCCCAAGGGCAGATAACTGTTAATGTTAAACAGATCAAAGGCTTTCACCCACTGCTAAGTTTGATTAGCCGTGTAGCACATACCGCAGATGGAGTCTATGATGAGAGAGCATATAGGTGGACATAATGGTCAGACTGCAGTGAAAAAGTAGAACTGCAGTAGACAATGGTACACCATGGATTCGGGATTCATTTTAGTTCTTGGAAAGCCCACTGGATGGTGATGCATGGTGTCTTTGTGGATGTTGTGACTTGATGGGCTGCATGCATTATTATGGTGCCTGTGGGTGCTGTGCATACACATGGCTTACATCTTTTAGCTGTGGAAATTTCTTCTTTGCTTCTTGAGATAGATTTCTGAGATCAATTTGCACATTCTCAAGAAATTTCTTCTGATTTTCACTTCTTGATGTCATTGTGGTACAGAGGTTGTCTTCTTTACATGAGCATCATCATGATCTGCCAAATATGGGTAACAGTTAAACATGAGGCATCAGCATGATCATGCCCACCATGCACTGTGAAATTATGAAGCAAAATATGCTGAAAGGTGCCCAAAAACCTCAGGTCCCTTTACCATGTGACTTCACTGTATTGAGCTTTGCAAGCCTGTCAGTCTGTGAGATCTGATCCTCTCAATGTTGCTGTTGCATTGTATTAGCTCAGTCTAATTGATGCATTCAAAATAATGATATATCTCTTCTGATTCTGCTGACTGTTAAGAGGTACAGCACTTTTTTCAAGATTTGAATGATTTCACCCAAGAATTTAGACTGTTGCTGAAGCTGTGCATTTTAAGACTGATTTCAAGCTTATTTAAGTAGCTATCCCAAACAACATGTAATGGAAACCTGAATAACTGACCTGCATTTTATTTACAAGCTTCTGCTACCTTGGTATGCCTGTCATAAGCATGGTGCTCAACAGTTCCTGGGCAACAACAGGCCCCCCTAGATGAAAGATATTACACTTTTGAAGACAACAGCCTGCATCTTAACTGTATTTGCTGTTCAGAGTCAAGCAAAGTTGGAGTTTATATAAACAGTACCTGGAGGTTATGTGTGTCAAATAGCATATGGTAGCTACACATTTTTGGTGTTTTGGGCCCACAGACATTCTTATTGCATTGGAATATACAAAGACAGAGCATAGGCAATACTTTGGACTATAGCTGAAGCTTAAAAGGGGAGGAAAAGGGTCCTGGGCATGCAGAAAATCACACTCAGTTGTGGTGGCAAATCATGTTCAAGCTTAAAAGGAGAAAGAAGCTTTAAGCTATTAGAAGTGGATACACCTGGCTTTTTCCTATGACAGGCAGCATACACAACTCCTAAAAGCTCAAAGATAGCCAAAGCTGTGTATCATAATTCATGGATGGTCCCTGCCTTTTGGCACCAGGCCACAGTTTTGGTGATACACAAGTACAGAATTATTCAACAAAACACAACTGATAACTGAGAACACATAACACAACCCATAACTGAGAACAAATATTTATTTTGGTTGATGATCACATTTTGCAATGGACAAAGATGGGCTGCCATGTTGTGCTGGCTTCACAGCACAGAGCCACATAATGGTAGATGTTTTACTGTAAAGTGCTACTTTTCCCTGTCCATCACCCATTATCAGGTGACCAGGAGTGTCCACTCCTGTCTGCCATGGCATGCAGCATCTTACATTAATGTCTCTATTGGTAGCTGTAACATAAGGCTGCTGCACTCAGCTTAGTATACTACCAGACATTGTTGATATACTACAAAATGTTGTTCACATACTACCAAGGATTGTTAAAATACTATGAAGTGTCAGGGGTAGAACAACATCCTGGTCTTATTGCTTGCATGTTGTGACCTCATTAACCTATGAAACACATAGCTTGTTGTCATGGGTGGCAGAGATACAGGGGTTGTCAGTCAGGGTGGCATCATTATGGGTTTGTGGAAAACAGAGTTTCAATGAAATGCACTAGCTTGCCTGTCCATACAAACCCACATCATGCAAGAAACCCAGGAAACCCAAGAAATCCTAGTTTCTCTTTTTGCTCACTCACGGAGTTCAAAGTGATATCCCTCAAATCAGCATCAAACACATGCTCACATCATCCTCAAATTTCTGACACCCGTGTTGTGACCTCTTGCGACAGCTGAGCAGTGTCAACTGTGAATGACTTTTATGTGAGGTTATTGCTTGATATCATGGAGAAAACTTTATCACATGGTGTTAATAGTGTGATGAGTGTATTGCTCCCACTGTATAAACATGGTCAGCCCATTGTTTGAAATTCGCACTATAAAAAATACTAACCATGACAGGTATGTCTGCACATTTCATTAACTTTGGCCTGCACAGTATGTGTAAAAGTGGCCCTACTGGACCATTACCAAAAACTTGCAAGAAAGGGAACACTCCATCGCCATGTATAAGACCGTATGGGTCAAAGCAGGCAGGGCACGCCGGGGTTACTAGAGCAGGGCTGATGCCGCACGCCAGAACGATGCCATACATCATGTGCATGTAGCTACCAATAATGGAGTACCGCAAACAATAAATTGTTGAGTGCCGTAAACAAAGCCAACTTGTACAGCAAAAAATACCCACCAACGCGTACTAAATCATCAGAGGGGCAAATGGCACGGATAGGGCAATTATCGTACGGACGGTTGTTTACATATAGCATGACGAAACTGGCGCAATGCTCCCAAATTTCATTCGTGGCAGAATTACTAGGTAGACGAACTTTCTGCAACGAGCTTATATCGATTGTTACTCATAATCATGCGATTAACAACCATCATATTGTTTACTTTTGATGGAGTATTATATTTCTAAGTTGTAAATGACATTCCAACACATCACTTTTTCTCAACTTAAGAGGAAACTTATGCTCTTTACGTGTTATGTTCTGCTACCATATTTAGTGGCCGGCAGTTGCCGGCGCAGTAGCGACAGTACCTAGTACCTACGTAGAGAGTATGGGCCAGGTCCTAAGTGTGGACGATGCTGCCCCGCCCCTCTCGAAGGTGACTACGTCCGCGGAGGAAAAAAGGGACTTGATGATGATGATGGAAGATGAGAAATGATGAAAATAAGAAAATCCACCATTGGTGACGCTTTTGAGGCGGTTGGTCATACAGGCTAGGCTGGGAGCTTAGGATTGTCTAGAAATTAAATTATGGTGTTTTTTGTCGTTTCATGATGCTCGATTTGACCCAAGGTCATCAGGTTCTGTTAAGGCTAAGTTATCGATCATGCACATCGATTGGTAAATATGTTGTGCCGATCGATCGTGTAAGCGCTGGAACATTGTTTTTCTGCAAAATTGTATTTGTTTCTTTTTGGGCGTCGTGGGAACTTCTGGTCTGGCGCAAGGTCAGCTTGTTCCTGAAACAATACGTTATCAACCATGGCGCATGGATTTGTAAAGGTTTTGTGTCGATCGGTCCCAAAGGCTCGGAGCACGATTGCACGGCCATGAATAATTCTGAAATCAAAATGGGTTGAGAAAGCGAGCATGTCGACAACGGTTTTGTCGGTCGTTTGGTTCCGCCTTGCCCTCGACGGCCAAGGCGCCAGGGGGAATCGTCATTGTGCAGAATTCGGACCCGTTTACTTGCAGTTATTTAGCCAGGCAGGTCAACAAAACCGCTTCTTCGGTGTGGGATCCTCTGAGTTCGAACGCAAGACCAATGTGGCGGACCCCTGAATGATGGGGTGTCCCGGCATGTTAACATACGGGCCAGAGCGCAAGGCCTCCGGGCAAACGGGACGACCCCAAGACCGATGTACATGAACTAGCATCCCTGAGCGATAAAATGTGAAGTGTCCAAGACCAATGTAGCAGGCCCCTGTGAGATCAAGAGTGCTCGGGTGGGTTAACAAAAAGGGTCCGACGAGAGTGTAGGTTCTTCACAAATGACATCGAATGGAAAGAGGCATGGACCAATGCAGAGAACCCCTGAGCATTGAGTGTCACGGTATGTTAACTTACATGGCCCCCAGCAACAGCGCAGAGCCCTACAAGCAAGTAGAAAACCCTGGGGCAAATGTGAAGGGCCCCTGGGCAACCGAAAGCACGCTGGTGGGTTAGTATATGGGGACCCAGCAATAGCGTGTGGAGTCTTTCGGGTAAATGGGGAGAATCCATGGAGGACATCTGACCGATTAGGAATGGCAAGGCAGGTTATCATATAGGGTCATTACAACAGCGTAGACCACTCCGAGCAAATGCAAGGAAATCAGGGTAACGTGGAAGGTTCCTTGGCGATTGGATTGACCCGCTAAGCGAACGTATAGATCATTTCTGCGCAAAATGCGGCCTCGTGATGCGCTCACATTGCTCTCCGTGACCTGAAAAATGAGGCTGCACTGCCTCCACGGGGCACAGCATAACTTTAACGACATGCAAACTCCCTTTCTCCAGCTGATGGGCGTGTGCTTTGATGAGTAGAGATAGGTCACCGTCCACTCGCTTTCTTCCCGCCTTGCCCATGTGGATGCATTGGAAAGTTTCGCCCATGGGCAAGGGCATATGCAGGGTTTGGCAATGGGGTCAGCGTGACTCAAAATTTTCACTGAGAACCAGTTTTTTGGCGAGTTGCAGGGAAGCGAAATGCCTTGCATGCGTAGAACAAAAGGCGTCTTTTCAATCCGTTTATTTGCAATCGTCTACCACAATAATTCATCGTCGACATTTGTTCACCCGGATACTGATGCATTAACAATCTGATAAGGGGCACGTGCCCGCAATGCCCCCTCCATTGAATACACCGTTGCCCAAGAGTCCCCATTCTGTTCAGGAGGCCTCCCGAAAAATTCTGCCCGGATTAAAAATCCATGGTGCCACTCCTTCCCCTACTGTTATGCCTCCAAAACTGCTTTCTCGACAACGTGGACCGTCATTTAAAATAGCACGCGCTACTTTCGGGGCGACCATTGTCAGTGGCGTCGTCAAAGTTCGCGAGTTGCGGTACAGAAACGTGAATCGGTGTGGGGAGGGGGGGGGGGGGGGGAGGCAGCGGAAAGCCGGAAAACCTCCACTGACCTATCCTCATCTTCCCCCGATTTTGGAAAAGACTTCAAGTTGATTTTCTGATGTCAAGGGCGAGTTGACCCCTGCGTTTTCCATGATGACGCAAATGATTTGAGCGCCCAATCGTCTGCTTCAGAATATGACAAGAATTAAGTTCAATATGTTTTCCGAAATAGAGACCGATCTTTCAAGTGCTTCAAACAATGGCCGAGGTCCAATGAGCCTGTATTTCGCATGAGGCCGATTGTCCCCTTGCCATGAACGCCTCAACGTCAATGTAGTTCCCGGGTCTGCACTTCTATCCCACCTTTTTCATTACCTGTATAATGGGCCACTCCATAACTGGGGTCCTAGTACTCATCCCGGTTGTCTGTTTAGTAGGTACTAAAACTGAGTTTAGTAGGTGCTGGACGGATGTGGACCTCTCCCCAAGTTTAATTTTCAGAGCGGAACGATGGCTCCACTCGGGAGTTTGAGAATATTATCACATTCGTTCTTGTCCACATCATCCGGATCACCGAAACATCCACACAATACCAGGCATTCCAAACCAATACGAATAAAGCACATTTTCCACGTTAAAAAGTACGAGCTTCGTTGAACACCTGGCAGGCCCCATCTCTTTTTCCGTGCTCGGGACTTGGCGCTCCATGCATGCGGTGTCGCAGCTGATGTCTGAAGGCGTATGTTTTGCTGCAGGACTTAAGACACATATTTTAACGCACCGCCAATAGCAGGCATTAACTGAAAACATTCATTTCGTGGCCTCTTTCAGCTTATCTGTTCGCTTGCTCTTATCCTGTTATCAGTCATGTGATGGCAGACAGCGCGCGGCGGCCTGCGGTGCCCGAGCGTTGTGCCTTGCCAGGGTGGACAGCACTTGGGAGGCATCTTTTGTGACATTCAAGAATCTTCTGGTTCCTCACCACTGATCGTGAGTCACATATTGTTCAATTTTGCTCTCGTTAGAACGTCCTACAAAGCTGAACCCAGTGAGATGCTTCGGGTGGGAGAAAATCCACGAATGCTGCACTTAGGTTGCTATCCCCTCTCCCCCCAAGACAAACTCCAGTTTTCATCGTCTCAAGATTGGCATAGCCTCAAATATATTTGCCTTTGGACCCTCTAGTCATTTGCCTGCTATCATAGGTGTGTGTACCATCGCCTTGTTTATCGGTAGGGGATGTTTGCAACGCTGGTGGTTTCAGATAAGTCATCCCGGTTGATGAAAGCATGCAAAATCTTCAGTACTTACGTGCTTGTCAGCTCTTGACATGCCGTAAGTAGGATTTCGCAATAAAGGAACGCAAATGAAACTTGAACAGGCCTCCAAAACAACGTTTTTCCACCTAAATTGTATTTTTATTTTCTATTTGATTTGTCACATGTCAGGTGGTTGCTCGAAACTGATTTCACAATGCGTTTCGCTAGTAGCTAAGAACTACTGCCGAACCACAACACAAGAAAAAGTTGGCTCTTTGGCCCCTCGTTTCATGGCGCCTTTGTTCTTATGTTTCATGGCGACGTCCGTCAATGTTTCCTGCGTAAAAAATCACCTTTCAACTAATAGACTCGAGATTTAACACAAGTCTCTGCTAGGTCCGTAGAAACTTGACAACTAGCGTTTTAAACGGTGGTAGAAACTGACGGTGGGGTAACACCATCATATCAACGAATGTATCTTCTGCAGGGATACTTATCCTTAGGTGGGCTGGGCATAATATGATTGTCTTCCCTGAATACCATGGTCGGGTTACCGCTGACTGGTAATAACACAATTGGGTAGAATGCGCGATGGACACCTTGAATGTGGATAGTTTGGGGACTCGGGTACTGACTTCGGGTTATTTTCGTATTGGCTTCTGATCAATTCAAGTTATCGTGTTGCCTAAAACTACATTTCAACTTCATTTCATCCCTTGGAATTTAACCGGAATTTATATACCAGTGCTTAAAGGCACCCATTTGCCTATCAGTTAGGACCATCCTGATCTTGGATACTACCTGCCTGGCAGCGCGGGCACCCTTTTGGTTACGGACCATCCAATGGCTGAATTCTCGCCAGCGCGATTACCGCGTCTTTCCCATGCGGTTATCACAGACATATTTGATGTGTTTAGAACATCATAAGCAAATTGCAGCTATAACACTTCAGAAAAATTCGTTTCACCGGTAAGTTTTTCTGGAATATTTCATAACATAAATCGTGCAATAGGTGTATAAAATGTCTCTCACACACGGTATATTTCATAGCACGGCACCAATACATCAATGGTGTCATCTATTGCATATGAACGTGTTTATCAGGACGGTGGTATCTTTTGTAACTTATATCTATATTGCAATCAATTTAAAGATTGTTCTGACCAATATGGTTGATTTGATCTCAGCTCCGACTTGTATTAATTTTTGAACGAATCATTTCCGCCCCGACTCAACGAAAAGCTGGTTGATTCCGGAATCTACTCCGGCATCTTCCAAAAGCAAGTTTAAGTGCGCATACTAGACCACCGAAAAGTGACTTTGTTCTCCAAGCTCAGCATGGTGAATTAGAGCAAATCATCGCTCCGCAGCGCGTTTTTCACACTGGACGTGCCCAGGCCTTCTGAAGACGTGAAGAGAGGTTGCATAATTAACTCTCCCAATGCTCATTCGCTTTTTAATGGTGTTGTGAGCACGAGGCCACACCAGACAAAAATTAGCCTTGGTGTTCAACTGATTATGATGGATTAAACTAGACTTTGAACTTACCTACGATGCCTTCATATCATGAGCTCCGCTGAGAGAGGTGGCATGGACGAAATAATGGTCACCCCAGGCCAAGGTCGCTTCTGGCCAAATTTTCAAAATCGCCCTGAAAACATCAGGCAGGTTGCCGTGTTAACATCACTGTTAGACTTGCATATCGAAACTTTGCGATCATAAGAATATTGTACTGCAACCATTCAAGGTTAATGATACAGGCTATGGAAGGACCACGGAGGGTATTAGATTATTCCTTGAAAGTAAATACGAGGTCGCTTCCTGCCTCGACTGGAACCAGCTTGGCTCTGCGGACTTGGCTAGCTTCGCGTTGGTGGTAAAAACGTGTTGTAACCTCGTTTCGTCAAACCCAGCAGGTCAACCGCAAACGATACCTTAAAATGGCGTAGTAGAAGCTGTAGACCACGTACAACGCTACCAATACATGTTAAGGGTCAAATCGGCAAGGGATCTTGACAACTATCGCCTTTTACGAAAGGAAACGGCGAAATTATCAAAGGTGGCTGGGGTCAAGGCGCCTTTTTTCTTGAGGTTTGGGTGCCGCTCTTCCTAGGTATGGAGGCGACCCTCTTGTTTGGTTTGGGAAATATCTGTACCCGACCTTTTTACTACCAACTGCCTGGGCTTGGGCAGCCCTCCGTTTGGGCCTGGGGTGTCAATCTGCTCGGACTCGCAGCGCGTGACCTGACATCAGCCTGCGTTTTCTGATAATCATGCCACAGCTCTGTGACTCGGCACGGCGTGGGTTTTCTCGGCGTAGTTGCGCAACAACAGTGCATTTCTCACTACGCCAAATTAATGTTGTTGCCGGCACACATCAACAGTTGTCATCATATCCCAACAAGTGCTGCCGCGTTATGCGGTTCACCCAGCGAGCAATGATGTAAGTGTTGCTCTGTTTTCAGGCCACCGTCAAGATGGGTATCTCCTGGCTTCCGGTGGGCATTGTCACCGGCTTCTGGTTCGTGGTTGGCGTGGTACTGCCGTTCTTCGTGCCGAAGAGTCCTCACCGCGGCACCACGCAGTCATGCCTCATGATGACCGCCTTCGTGTGCTGGATGTTTTGGCTCTTCTGCTACATGACACAGATGAATCCGCTCATCGGACCCGACATCAAAACCAACAACCTGCTGCTTCTACGAAAATACTGGGGCGATTTTGACGATTGAGTTGGGCAGTAATGCCAACATCAATCACGGTGGCACCAATAGTCCGGACAGTGATCGAGACCGACGTGTTACAGCATAAAATATCCGGTCATCTGTGTGTATTCCGCAACTGTGAATACACACAGATGACCTGTGATAATTCACTGATTATCACAGCATGCTGATGATGCTGATGACTATCACTGCTGAGATGATGTGATCGTGTGCCCTGTGATATGCTTTGAGAGTTTGAAAAGCTCGCCTGATATGTCCCATCGATTTTTCGGAGGACGTTGTGATCAATACATTACAAAAACTTTCACATGATTTGAAGTTATGTCGAGCATTGGCCACTGTGACGAGGTCCGCTGTGGTTGAGGCTATTCGTCAGATTATTGTACGAGAGAGAGAGAGAGAGAGAGAGAGAGAGAGAGAGAGAGAGAGAGAGAGAGAGAGAGAGAGAGAGAGAGAGAGAGAGAGAGAGAGAGAGAGAGAGAGAGAGAGAGGGAGAGAGAGAGAGAGGGAGAGAGAGAGAGAGGGAGAGAGAGAGAGAGGGAGAGAGAGAGGGAGAGAGTGAGAGGGAGAGAGAGAGAGGGGGAGAGAGGGTGCGTGTGTGTGTGCGTGAGAGAGAGAAAGGGGGTAGAGAGAGAAAGAGAGAGGATACATACATATATATATATATATATATATATATATATATATATATATATATATATATATATATATATATATATAAATATATAACTTGGGGAAGGCTTAGTATTGGGGAAGGGACTCAGGCCCGCGAAAGTATGTAGTGACGCCCCTGAGGCTTTATGATTTCTTTTTGTGGTTTCGAAAATTAATGCCGTCCTTTTTGGCTCTTACAACACCTTTGGTTAATTCGTCAAATTTCACAACGCTTTGCTGGAACAAGGCATTTGGCCAGTCCTTGTGCGCCCTGAGAGACGCCCTTTTGAGTAATCGGCATTGTGGTACCCCAGGCAGGGTGGCCGTTTTGTACCGTTCACAGATAACGGCATTTCCGGCCCGGTCACATTTTGTGCCAGATACAGGACGATATTGAACGTGTTATTACTTTCGGGGACAGTAAATGCAGTCGTAATAAGAGACAATGGCCGTTCTGCGAGCTCTAGTCTACAGCTTTATTCAGGGCCTGAGGTGGTTTTACAAATATCTCACGGCGGCCGGGGTCATGTGACGATTGACTGCAAAAGTGCCTCGCAGATTACGTCGAATCTAAATGAGGCCGGAACGTGGTATGGGGGCGGGGTACCTCGGCGGTGGCTATTCTAACGGCACGGGCGCAGGCCCAAGCGGGCCTCACTGTCGCGTCATGGGAGGGAAATCAAGCCGACCAGCTGGAGGTCGAGGCGACCAGAGGTCAGCTGACGTCATTGCACGGGCCCGGGCCGGGACGTGTAGGGACCCAGGCGAACTGATCCCGGCAGCCGACCGGTCGGCCAGTTGGCTACGAGAGTTCATGAGGCGAATGCTGTTGCTGCGGATTTTCTGGTTGAATGTTCGCATGAGCCGAATTCCACTATTTGATATAAAAAACATGACGAATGATAACGATATATATCAAAAGCATGTCGTGCGCTGGTTTTTCGCATGACCAAGGGAGCGTGGCCGAGATGCTGCCCACCAGTTCCAAAGCGAGCGAACGTGAGCAATGTTACGGTCAAAGTTGCACGCTGTTCCGGAGGCGTCCCGATGATGACGATTTGGGCTTTGGGGCGCACCGACTACGTTGGTCATATGGCGCCCATTCCGGAGGCGTCCTAAAGGTAGGCAACACAGATCGTGTGGCTTGACGCCAAGCGTTTCGCCATCAGCTACGGCTGGTCCGTGTAGCGTTTTGGCGTGCCTTGATGTATGCTGAGCTCACCAACGCATTATGAGCTCAGGCGTTTAGCCTGTCGTGCAATGGTCTATGGTTTTTTTAGCTGTATTAGATAACATCGTGCAGCTGGCAATGCGTGGCGTCAGTGACGTAGCTAACCTTGCTTTCTTTTAGGTGACAATAAGACCCATGATTGTGTTGATGGGCACGATTCCACACACAACGCACGCTTGGATCACTCAGCGTTGTCGCTTCGATTTGCTCACATTGGAACTGAGCGCAGACTCTTGAGCCGCTAAAAACAGCCACAAGTGTTGCTCCAATATATTTGACGTCGTTGTGACGATAATTGACACGAACTCTTGACGCAGCTGTATGCGGTACGCTCGGGCCTAAAGTCAATGCACTCACATCCGACGCGCAAATGAGAGGGATCAGGGCACATCGGGCAGTTCACTCCACCTCGCAAGTTAACATACCAAAGGGATGCCTACGCTTCTGAACTAGCAACGAAATTCCGGCAAACGCTACCAACTTCACGTGCCACTTAGCTTCAATAACACTGCCTTGCAAACGCACCGTGACCACAACATCCAAAATGTCTGACTTGGACAGCTGCGCGCGTTCTTGTACCTGCAACAGTTACCAGGTTATCACCCTCATCACAACTTCGATATGAATACACAGCACAGTGGCTGTTTTAGTAACGACAACACCCTCCTTCGTCTTCTTCAAGCCTCGAAACAACCAATGACACTTCGTATAGACCAATCGGAGGCTTAGAATGCATACGGTAGTAGCACGCAAACTCAGAGAGCAGACGGATGTCAGGATCAGATCACAGCAGAAGGCCAAGCAAACAGTCCACCACGGCAAACATGTTGGCGACCATGTGGTCGGCAACGGCGGAAAGTACACGGCACAATACTAACATTACGACATCCCTTCACTTCACTGTTCCCGGCACCTATTCACTTCACTGTCCCCTCTCCACTGATATTGTACCCTGTCAGCAAGAACATCCGCGGCGAACATGTTCGCTTTCGACACACTTATGTAACGCACGAGCTTGTCTCGAACGCAGAGCTTTTATGCACGTCATTCTACCCGTCACTATCTTCGGGACAAACCCCGGCTTCGTGCTGTAGTGGTCGTGACTACGGCCCGGCTCCCTGCTGCCTCTGTAGCTGCCCCGCCACTGCCGGCTCAGTACGCCACAGCTGGGCCAGGGCGTGGCCTCCGCCGCGCCGGTCAGCTCGGGTCGTCGCCGGTCAAAGCGCGGCGAGTCTGGCAGGCGGTACGCGATGAACGGCATCCACACCTGTGAACACGGATTTCACTGTTATATCATAAAACATAAGTGGCAAGAAAGCCTTCACCCTTTACTCCGACTGTCGGTTTCAAGAGTGAATCCGCCCTTCCCATCAGCAGCCACTTCTTCACAGTAGCGTCAATTATGTAATTTTGTTTTCAAGCTAGATGGATTACGATCCCCTTATAGAAAGGCTTCCGAGCGAGCTGCCGGCCTGTCTGCATTGAATGATGATGACGATGATTTGGGCTTTGGGGTGTCTGTCTGCATTAAAGCTATCTGCTATGGCACCCTTGTATACTCAAGCTGCTCCGGCGCCTTCGTGTTCAGGAAAGGGACAGAAGGGCAGCCCGTGCTCTTAGAATAAAGCTCTTCTGACCACCCAGGATGCATAGGTTGACCTATACTTTTTCCGCTTCTTGCTTGGTGAGCCTGGAAGGATAAACAAATGCATGAATTACCAACGAAGGAAATATCTTAGCACGTTTCATGCTGAGTAAGCACCCAAAAACCGTCTCCTTAATCGGTGCTAACAAAGATGATTTACCGGGAGGTCAAAAAGTGTCAACTGATCTGCAACAAACGACAATACGTATGAATTACACCGCTGCGGACGGAGATGCGCGCATATTAGGCTTTCGGACTGTAGTGCGCCAAAGTGGCTGAAGCCATAGTTTACGCCTTCCACGCCAGGTGGCAGCGCGATGTCCCTTGACGAGCGACGTAAATGTCGCGTGTCGTGGAGAGCCGGGGCCCAACCGAGGACGAGACAGAAGCCGGTCAGGGGTAACACTGAGGTCATGCATTAACCCGCGAAGGTTCAGTGATGTCTGTGAAGCGCGAAAACTGGTGGATTAAACAGCGGCGCATCGACGATCCGCGGCGACAGACATCCACCGAGGACGCGACGCTCCAGCTATTTCAACGACGTACTGACCATGTCGACAGGGAGATCCTCGGAGACGTCGGTGGGTAGTGGGGGGAGTGCGGTAGGTACTTCCCTGCGAGAGTGGGGGAATCCGACCACAGCAGCGAGCCCGTCCGTTCCCCACCATTGAGCCGCACCATCGGCAGAGCCCCGCAGCGCGGCAAGAACCGGCGAGCAGCTCGCCAGTGACAGGCCGTCAAATACCGCGAGCACGGGTACTCCGCAGTCGGACAATACACGCGGCCGTCCGCACCGTACAGTTGGCCGACGTGCGCTGAGGCACAACGAGCTCTGGGCCGCGAAACCCCTGGTAAACACGCTGCCTCCCGTGGTGGTTCTGTTCGTTTCAAGAGGGCGTACGTTTTGTTTTTTTGTGTGTGCGATTTTTTGTTGTTTTTTTTTTTTTTGCTTCGTTTTGCTTTCTCGAATAATTTTGTTTCGCTGGCGTAAGAAGACCCTGTCCTTATCGCTAAAACGATAAATATGGTGCATCGCCTCGTCCGGGCGCCACGGCACAGCAGCGGCCGAAACACAGCCGTATCAAGTCTAAAATCTAAGTCTAAAACACACACAAACAGCGGCCTAAACGTCACAGCTGACCGCTTCCACAGCGCGGCACAGCTTTGCGACAGCCACAAATACCTCGTGTTGCCACGTGCGAAGGACCTTCGACAACGTGCTTCTGATCCGACAGCACCAGTCCGATCTGAGTAATGTTGGAGATGTCGACACAGCCGACTAGATGCTGCGCGTGTACCCATGCCGGTTGGCCTCGCGGCGATGGCCTGTGGCCATTTTTTCTGACGATGCTGAACGTTGTCGCTCTCAACAGCTGGGTAAGTTTTACCTCAGCACTGGGCTCATCCGCCGACACAAAGCATCGCACCTGAAAGGCGTTCCTGCGCTAGCTAGGTCTGGTACCCGGTGCGACTCCTCATCCGGCGACGGCAGATCCAAGGGAAGGTCTGGGACACCGTGGAAACACTGTTCGGAGCACAGCTCGCGCACGCCCCGCACGCGCGTCAGACGTCCGACGTGGCGCAAACCACGTGCCTCCTGTGCGTGAAGCTCCAGTGGGTGAGCTACACGACCCGTCACACCAGCGCGAACATGGTAAAGCAGCACTCCATCCAATAGGCCAGGCATGTGTGTGGCAAGCAAAGCAAGAGCAAAGAGCTGTCTGCAACCGCTGCAAATGCTGTATTCCCAACGGACGAAGAGAAGAGCACGCGGCAAGCAAAAAGTACGGATGTCAATGTAAGAAAACGAAAGAAGTGGGACAAAAAAGGGGAACCAGCTGCTGCCAACGTGACGTCAACGTCAACGTCAAGATATGCCCTGCTCCACCGTCAGCGCGGAACAACACCCGAAATAGATACACAACTCAGAACCTCACACGGTAGCAACAGCAAGATGCACTGGCGAGCTGCTTTTTGGCAGCTTTGCGTTTCATTCTCAGATCCAAGTTGGTCCTTTCATACTCAGCTTGTCGCCAACCTTCGCTGCTATGGAGTGCGTAAGCAGCTGTACAACATCTCGGGGATCCGGGGGATTCAGGTTGCTAACATCTCGGGGGGCCGGGACATCCCGACGGCCAACATCCCGGGGGGCCAGGCCATCCAGGTTGCCAACACAGTACACACCGACAGCTACCCGAAGCGGGGGCCACGGACCGCCACCGGCAACCCACGACATCGCCGAGTCGCGTGAAGAGAGGAGCGCTCCGCCTGAACAACTCAACCAGGCACACGTGATGAAACGCTCGGTAGACGCCGGCCACGGGCACGCGCGCGGAGTGACGGGCACAGGGGATCAGCAGCGCGTGGCCCAGAACCCAAAGGTGGCATACACAGACGCCGTGTGGAAACGTGGCCGGGACTCCCTGCCAACCACGCGAGCGTGATCAATGCTGTAACGCTGGTTGTGAGACGCCGGTGGTGAGAACGACCCAGTTTCATTCACTCTAAAATTATTATTTTTTCTTCTTTGTGACATTAAGGAGACCAAGAGCTTTATGTTGTCGTGTATGACCTGTAATATTAGAATAAAAATACGCTAGGTGGTGCAAGTGAGCGCTGTAATTGAACAATGTCTTGCAACATTGTTTCTGGAGCAACAACTTCTAGAAACCTGGAATATTAGACCTTTCCTTATTTTCGAGTGCTTGGTGAAAGTCCTGTATGTCCACATTCACTTCGATAGACGCACATAACGGCATGAGGGGTATCAGAGACGACTCCGTAACGAAAACATGCAGCAACAAAACCACGATTGCACACGCAAGCGTCACGCAAGAAAGCAAAGGCAAAAACGAAAACCACACAAAAACCATCAAGTTCGGGTTGGCAAACAGCCAAGTGCCTTACAGGCATGAAAAATAGTAACGGGCAGCTAATACTCGCGACGTACGGCATGTGTCATGTTCGGTACTTCGACGACACCGTGCAAATCACGAGAGATGAGGCAATCTAATAAAATATACAGAGGCACTACGCTGACCCCGCTGGGTTTTGCAGTGCCGTCGTTGCCAAGGACGGAATCTCTCCCCCCCCCCCCCCCCCCACACCCATCAGCACGCTTCTGTCCAAGAGGATTCTTGAACATGAGTGTGTTGGGAGAGGTGGGGCAGAATGCGACGGGTATCTTTGGCAACGTCCCACGCGCGGAAGCAAAATCCCGACAACAATCCCTCCGCAACAAACGACAACCAAGGACGCCAGACGCATCTCAAGAGGAAGCCATGTCCCTGCGTTTAGCGCACGGCAAACCTGGCGCCCCGTCAGACAACAGCTCGGTCAACGTCACAGCGGTCAGTCCCAGTCCCGAACCCGATGGCAAGCTGCCAGTTCAGCTGCCAAGTCAGCGGTTCGGACACGCCGTGCCTCATACCCCGGCTCCAGCTGCCCGGCGCTGCGGGTGTTCCCCGACTGGGAGGGCGTGCCGGTGCGCCTGGACGCCTGACATTTCATGCGTCGCCTGGCTGCCGGGGTCGCCACCGACGCTCACCAGCTGTACGGGTGCTAATGCGCCAGCTGTCGGCGGCCATCTTTGAGACCGACCCGGGGGACCTGGCGGCGCTCTACGACGCCAAGCGGCAGCAGCTGGCCAGCAAGGGTATGGTCAACACCACCGACGCGGTGCTCACCCGCGAGATCACCAAGCGGGAGCTCTAGCTGCAGCGCCAATGCCGGGACCGAGGCACCCCGACCACCACCCGGTGCACCTGCTCTCCGGACCGGCTGATATCGGCAGCCTGGGCGTGCCGCTGCTGGGCCTGTCCCGCATTTGGGCCATCTGGGAGCAGCAGAAGAGCAGCGTCGCCCGTCTCAAGGACGCGTCCAGGGTCCCATTTCACCCCGAGTGAACGGGACGATGACAAAAGGTGGCGTTACGCTCTGTCGCTACAGGACGGCACGCGGCACGACTGTGATGTTCGCCGCTAACTCGCACTGCTGCCGATCCTTGACCACCGTGATCAGGTGACCCGCAGTCACGTGACACCTATCGGCGCCCAGTCAGATGTAGAGTTCGAAAGTCGGCGAGCCTCAGTCGAGTGGTAATACATGACAGTTTGTTTGACAGAGTTTGCTGCTGCTGCGTGGACGAAGAACCAAAGTGCAGTACAGCAATGACATCCACCGAAAGCTCTCAGCCATCTCGTCTCTTCTGTCTCAAATGTTCACGAACTTCAGTATTACGAGTGAGTTGGATGTCTTATGTGTTACACATGTTGTGCCCAGCGTGTGCGCGCATTGTTGTGCACATTGGGTGTTACGCTACGGACGCACGGCTCAAGAAAGGCTGCTACAGAACACGATTGCCTATCGGAACATCCCGTACTGCACATGTGCGTCTCTTATTTTGGTGCTTCGAGGTTTATGCAAATCGAAGACGAAATCGGGGATATCACGGTCGTTTTAGCGGCCAGTCTTAATAACGTAACACGCGGAGAACAAGATGGAAATAGCGCGGAGGAACGAAAGCGGCTCGAGCATTTCTTTGTCACGATGAGCAGTACTTGGAGGCAGGGGAGGACATGCATGGACCAAGAACTGGCAGCCGCACAAGCGAAGGTGAGGAACGTCTTGAGAGAGCTTGGCCGAGCGCCGAGCCAGGAGCGTGCTGCCTTTCGTCGGTAAGGGCCTCAGCTTCTTGTTCGGTGCAGCAACTGAAGGGGAAAACAAGAAAATTACACAAGGGGCTGCAACATCTCCAGATCGAAGCCGGGGTGCTCCAGCATGTGCAGGAACTGCAGGCCTCCTTGGTGGGGAAGCTGGTGAGAAGAGAGAGGGCTGACCATGAAAACGTACAGGCACTCGTCAGCAAAACCAAAGCAGTCATCCAACTGTTGGAACAAATCAGTACCGAGTAGTACCAAAACCGTAACCGAATGGCAGTCCTCAATGTCCGACGAGAAATAGACATCGTCCGCGCCGTGAGTGCGGCCATCAGGGCGGCCGGCGCCACCGTCTCCGTCTTCCGCCCCGAAACGAACGAGCTCGTCCAGAAGATGGCTGCAGTGCAAGAGGGGCGCTTGTCGGCGAACATCATCCGCCGCGAGAAATGGCACGAGCCCTCTCTTCCGTGCGGCAAGCCCTTCCGTCAGTGTGGACCCTGGCCTCTCCAGATTCAGCCAGCCCCTGGGACCTCTACCGAGAGCTGACCAGTTCGACGGTCCCACTGACAGACGGATGGGAGGTGCACGTTAAGTTTCCGCTAAGTTAGACAGATTATGGCCAGTTACAACTTTATTAGGTCCTTCTCCTCTCTTCCTGGATTACGGGCCGCTCTGCAGCTGTGCTGACCGAGATCTAAGCGGAATTTTCCGCTACATCATCCGATCGGAGACAGTACGTGGAGCTGACCAGGGAGGAAATGAGGAAGTGCAGGAAGACGGCGTCATTTACGATATGCGAGGAGGCTACACCAGTCATCAAGTCAAACGGCGAAGGGTGCGCGTACCACTCCTTTCGAGGCGACGTGGACGACGTTCGGAGGTCATGCACCCAGACGGTCATGCCGCTTCGGGCTTCGCTTTGAAGCGTCGGTCGAGATGGCTGGGCGTGTGCGTTGCCCCAGACAGAGACTTCCGCGCTCATGCAGTCAAGACCCGAAAGCCGCAAGGCAAACACGAGCGTGTGTCAAGGCGGCTGTTCGATGCCAAGAGCAACACCGCTAACACGAAAGGTAAGAAGAGAAAGCTGGGAGGTGCAAAGGACTTGCCAAAGGCTGACGATAAAGCGTCGTGTCTGTTCTGTGGGATGCAGTAAAGGCTCAGCTGTGAATCGTGGATCCAGTGCACAACATGCAAAAAGTGGGCGTGCTTGCCGTGTACCGACACAACAAACTGGCAGGCACAGTTTGTATGTAACGTCTGCCGAGGCAGATGATCCACTCATCCGCTGTGATCCGATATGATCCGCTGTGTCGCGGGTATCGCATTGGCTGCGCCGATTTAACGTGATTAGTACGATGTGTAAGAAGTTGTGTGACCGTTTACGTTGTTAAATGGGTGCCTAGCATAGGTACCGACATTGTTAGTCATGTCATCCGCTTTGTTACCATCAACGCATTGGCTGTGCAGATTCAACGTGAGAAGCACGATGTTCAGGAAGTTTTGTGACCGTTGCTTTGCCTGTTTGACCGCCATGCCCCCGCCCTTGAAAAGCCGAACATCCTGATGTTGCTGTCCAGCATCGGCTACAGAGCGCGGAGCATAATTCAGAAAAACGCCAAAACCTACATTCCGCCGCACGCCAGACACCACAGGGAAAACACCCTCCCGTTGAAAATCATGGATAAGAAGGTACACAACCTGCAGGTTTAGACTTTGTTATTATGAGTCGTCGTAAGTTGTAATTGTTATTTAACTGTGCCCTCCCACTTTTTGTACTCGGGCGTGGAATACTATTTGATATTTTTTTAGCTTCGATACGTGGCAGCGCCGCAACGGCTTTCAACTCCGCGCGACGGCGCCGGCTGTGCTGTGTCGGCACTATACACGCTCCTGGGCGACGAACAATAGCGACCACAAACTGCACAACAATATATATATATATATATATATATATATATATATATATATATTATTGTGTACGTGATTAGTTGCCCTCTATCCCACTTCTTGGCCAAGGGAGGCAATACCTGGCGTCGGCAGGCGGGTCAAATAGAGGCTGATCTACGCAAGTGGCGGGAGGCCACTGAGACATTCGGAGGTGACTTTGGCGAGGGCGTCCTCTTCTTTTCGGGAAACGGCGTTTACCCGGGACACGGCGATGATAACGTCCCACCGATCGCCTCAAGGATCGCCGCCGCCCATCCACACATACAGAACATGCCGGCGGCGGTGACGAGCGGCACCGATCGCGTGACCGTGCTCGGGCCGCTGCCGCGGATTCACTTCGACCTCGGCAGCGCCTGGGAGCGGACACCGGCGTACCACCTTGAGCGACACCTCAAGCACGCCCTCCCGGACGGGGTAGTGTTGAGGAAGCTTACAATCCACCCCACCATCAAAAGCCGGCGATATGTCGTGACCTTGGCCTGCCTGGCCGTAACCCGCCCGGCCGTGACCTGCCCGTTCGTGATCCTCCCAGCCGCGACGCCGGCCCGTCCGGCCGAGACCCGTCCGCACGTGGCGCCAGCGCGTCCGCACCGGAAGCTGGTCCGAGCAGCGCCGGACCCGCGATCTCCCCGTCTCCGGGGGTCAGGAGTCAAGCTTCCAACCTGCCCTAAGGTCGGGCCGACTATCTGTGGCCATGGGAACAGAAGTGAACAGGTTGGCTGTTCCGGCCCGTCAAGTGTGGCCGCGGTCGCACCGAGCTCAAGGAGATCGCCGAGCTCTGGTGTCGTCCACCAGCCCCACCATTGGTGGCAAACAACGCACCTGCCGGACCGGGGCGCTACTTCGGCATCCCGCTGTTCCTGTGGTTACCACACCGACTTCGGAAAGTGCTTCTGGCCTGCTCCGAGCGCGTGAGCCATCTTAAGGGCGCTGCCCTGCACAGGCGCCTGCGGAAGGCGCTGGACCTGCGGGCCGGCTACTGGCTGGCAACTGAAGTTTTATCCTACCCCCGCTGCCGGCCCATCAAGGTCTACACGGACTGGGACGAGCGGCTCATCAGACAGCTGGATGTCGCGCATCAGCTGCAGTTTCCAGCGGTCCTGACGTATAAGTGAGCACCAGCACACTGGTACCAGGAATGTACTCAGACGTCAACGCACGTACCTGCGTACGCATGCAAGCATTCTCACATGCATATAATTTTACTAATTATCGTTAATGGTCTCTGCTGGATATATAAATAGCGTTGAAATACGTCGGATCCGAGTATCCCATATTAGGTGAAGAGCTCGAGCATATGAAGTACTATCTGTATCATGCCGTTTAGATACGACATAATATTACGTTCCAGGAGACGGCGCTAAAGGCGACAAGTATGCAGTTTATCTCCCAGCGAAGTGAGAGGGAGCTCATGACAATATCTGCATAAAGCCAGCTGTGGTTCTTTGTCTGCTGATAGTAAACTGAATTGGTAATACGTTGATAATTTTTAGCGTATTTTCCAGGCTGACCTGCGACAAGGCTGTCATCCGGCTGCTCCGCGAGCGGCCCCTGGGCAACAGCCCCACCCAGCTGATGAAGCATGTGGCGGAGCAGGGCAACGAGGACCACCTGAGCCGGATGATGCTCTACATGAGCGACTGCAGCATGCGATCCGCGGCGTTCGAGGCTTGGCAGCGACCGTTCCCGCCGCCGCCGCCGGCCCCGGTGATGCCCAGCACCCGCTGGCTCATGCGGGTTTACATACGGGACGTCCTGCCCCGCATCGACGAATACCTGGCCAGCATCACCAGCGTGTCTGGCCAGGTCCTCAAGATAGATTCCACCCGGAAGGTACGCTGGTCTTGCATCTAGCGCTGAACTCATATGCAAACCGCGCGGCAGCCGACCTTAGCGGTCTGTCCAGACAACATAGATATCCTGCCGTGTCCACTTGCCAAATACGCCTGGCTTCATTTCCTTTGCTTTTGATATCATTTACATGATGATATCCCGTATGTCTGCGTCATCCGTCGCATTCCATACCGCGCATGTCGTCTGACTGGCCATGTACGATTTGTGGTATGACCCTTAAACGGGTTCTTGACAACCCGCCGAACAGCCGCTTGAATGGCTTGAAAGCCTACTGGGGCTTTCTATGCTCTGGATTTCTAGCCCAATGAAGGCTGCTAGACAGCACCACGCCTGCCTGTCGGACCCTTCTGTACTTCTTCTTAAAACGTTCAATTTGTTTGCAGGTGGCCAAGAAGCTGGCTGGTATCGGCGCTGGCACCGCACGTTGGGCCACCAACGTGACCAACGAACACGGTCTGGTCTTGAACAGCGTACTAACGGCCACGGAAGGCGGCGGGCTGGACCAGCTCGGCAGCGGCATTGTCGCCCGCTACCGGCAGGCAGGGGTGGCCCAGCCTCTGGCGCTGTACGTGGACCGGGACTGCTGTGCGCCGTCCCCCGGCTCCAGCTGCCCGGCGCTGCGGGTGTTCCCCGGCTGGGAGGGCGTGCCAGTGAGCCTGGATGCCTGGCACTTCATGCGTCGCCTGGCAGCCGGGGTCACCACCGACGCCCACCAGCTGTACGGAGTACGGAGTACGGAGTACTGATGAGCCGGCTGTCGGCGGCCATCTCCGAGACGGACCCAGAGGACCTGGCAGCGCTCTATGACGCCAAACGGCAACAGCTGGACTGCAAGGGCAAGGGCAAGGGCATATACTGGCATTGGAATATCATATATTGCAAATAACCAAAGGGGTCAGTTGAGATTATCCTGGCGAGTGTTTTTTAACCCCACCAGCTGTACATCGCATGATCGCATTTTGTATCCCATACGACTCAAACAGGACTGATTTGTTGATTACAAATCAAAACAGTGTTGGAAAAATTGCCGTCCCCTGGTATAATGTATACCAGGAAATTTCGTACTCCAGGATTATGACTAGGTAAAATGAAATATTTTGTACTCCACTATGACGAGAAACAGGCCTTGGAAAACTCATTTTGCCTCTCTGTTTCAGGCAAAATGAAATGGGAAGATGCAACAGCTTGGGACCTGCTGTCTCCATCATGAGCCATATACTGATATCTGCGAGACCACAAATCCTGCGTCCACAAGACTTGGAACAGCCTGTGCTGTGACCTAGCTATACAACAGATTATGTATGTAAATGTGGGAAATAAAGTGCGTGAATGATAAATGGAATCGTCTTTCAATAATGTCATGAAGTGAAAAACTAGAAGAGAAATCGAGCTGGTCTGCAAGTTATCAAAGCTCTCACCTTCTACGCCTTACAAAGCCCCTCTCAAAATTGAATACGAATTCACCTTCCATCAACGACGAACCACATCGATGGCCAATAATGCAACGAACCACAACCACAAACGCGATAACCTACCACTTACGGCCACCTCCTAACGCTCCGCCTCGATGTCCACTCCTAAGTCAGCGTCGCAAACGTCTCACTAATTCAGTGACTTATGTTCATCTAATTCAGGCTGCAGGCTGGACATCGCACAGCTCTCCAATTGGTTGATAGGAGTCGCACTCTCGTGACTGATTTGTCAAGAGCGTAAATTTTGTGCTCGCGATCGCGTCTTGAACAGATCTCACAGTGTTACGAAGCAAGCTGTATAGAGATGGGCAAATGCAGGGTGAGCACTTCTTTGTGCTCTTGCAGAAAAATGGTACTTGTCCAGGAGCGCCATATCGTTGGATTTCTTGGCACTTCCTGGTATCCGGAGCACAAAACTGTAAAGGTATCTGTACAGTTAAATGATGTTAATTTCGCCAGTTAAGGGTGCCAAATTAAAGCTGCTAATTTGACCTTTACTAAGCAATCTTCTTAGGTCGAAAAATTGATACAAATAGGAAAAAACCTGCTCGGTGACTGCCACCTCACTCCGGCAAGAATACCAGGAAAATGGAGAGGCATGAGTCCATTTCTTTGACCTGGCAAGCTGATAAAACGCATCTATCAAGACAAAAACACAAATTAATTGAAACATACACTAATTTTATTTGCAATGATGTCGGTTAAAGCGAACCGGAGGCCATCAATACCTTGTAATATCCGCCGGAGTCAGAGGAGTGCCAGGCTCCGAGGCCATTTTGCCGGCCCGGCAAGAGCGTCAGGCATTGTACTCGCGCTGTGTTGGCAAATCGGTTAAGAATATTGCCGTCTCTATTGGCTTTCTGAGACCTGCGGACCCACGTGGGTCGTAGAATCCGACGAAGGCAAAGAGGGAGTCGGGACAAAGTGAGGGCATTAATCCTTCACCTCATCTCACCACCTAACCTCGATCTGGTTGTTTGACCAGGTGTGATTTAAGGTGCGTACTTGATATTGAGGGCCACGTGATGCTATGGGCAGTTTTTATTGCCAACGAGGCCATGGTTGTGTGTATTGCTTTGTTTCTTTGTGTCCCATCCCATGGAGAGAAAACCAAATTTCAGTAACAATGATGCTTCGAACGATCCTCAATCTTACAGGGAGGGGTGGTCCGAATGGATAAGTAGAGCCTTGGTCATGGGTTTACACTTAATGTTGAAGGTGTGTTGGTACAATACTGAAATGTGCGTGATGATAGTTTTCCTTTCCCCAGGACTACGCCGAGACTTGCTGGACGAGGTGCGTGGCAACATGTCTGTAAGTACAGCCAAAGCCCTGTAACCACAGTGAAGTTCTGGATGCATTAGAGTGCAGATGCAGCAAGCCGTTTTCTTCCTGTTTATGACATCAATCAATGGAATACATCATGTTGTGTGTGGAAATGGGTGTGCAGGGATACCATTAATATCTGAAGCAGGCACTCTGTTCAACTTAGACCTAAAAGTTATTCTGTTTTGGTTGTTATCATTGGCTGGGCTGCTTATCACTGCTTCAGTTTTTGATTCTTGCATTCTCACAAAATGCAAGTTGTGATATCTTTAAATTCATGAGTATAGCATTATCAGTTGTGAGGTCTTATTATGTCAGTAATTTATCATCAACGTACCAAGAGGTACCAGTTGAATGATATTACCAAGCAAGTACTACCTATAATGACAGTATCACTAAATCGCTGCTGGCAGCTAAATGGTGGCAGTCTGTTTCAGCGCAATGGCTGCTACACCGTGGCGTTTGCGGATCAATCTGGACTGAGCCGAACGTGATGTGGTTCGAGTATCAAACGTAACGTATTGTTTTGTGTTTGCTCGCCTTATGTTACTCGATCGTGGGTCTCAGTGTTGACCCCAACCAATTGCCCATTGCATTGGTTTACCACTTATTCGTACGGCGGCATTCCAAGCTCGTGGACGCGGGCGAGGGCCATGGAGGCCGCAGTGGCGCCGCCGCTCCCCGCCCCGCGACCAAGCCCAGCGGGCCTGGTCTCCGAGTCGGTCCAGGCGGGACGGGGGGCCGCCATCGGGCCGAAGTCCCTACAATCGACGCAGCCGATCCCCGCGCGCCAACAGCCCGCAACCGTCGTCGAGCTCCGGTCGCCCGCCCCGGCTCGTAGTGCAGCAGCGTATCGCGCTTTTCGGCAGCAGCCATGTTGCGGCGCGGGCCTTCACGACGGGCCAGGAGCGGGCGCTCAATATGGCATTTGGGCGACACGTTATCGTCTTCAGATGGGTGCGCCCGGAGGGCGGCGTGGTCGGCAACCTGTGGGGCGACCGAAACGAGGACTGGGGCCGGCTGCTGGACGCCGCGGTCCGGCTGAAGACGGACCGGGTCTGGCCTGCCTTCGCTGTTATCAGCGTGGGTGGGCCGGCCCTGGCCCCGAGGCCGGACCAGCAGGCGCGGCAGCTCCTGCTTCTGCGCAGGCAGGACCCGGCCCCAGTGGAGCCTTTTGTGGACGCCCCGGAAGCCGCCGCCCGCGTCGTCAGCGGACTGGAGACATATCTCCGCATGCTGACGCTCACGATCACCGAGGTCCGTACAGTGAGCATGAGCGTCGTGTCGGGGCTGGACCTTACGGAGGAGGGGCTGGCTGCCATCCGGGGCCCTTGTCAACAGGGCCTCGGTCGCCCCCCCCCCCCCCCCAGCCGGAGGAGGATGTCGCCTGGATTTCGGGGTGGGTGGCCGGCCGTCTTCCTCCGGTCCGCAGCGCTGCTCGCCACCTGCTACCCGAAGCGTGCTGCTCGGATGGAGTTCATCTGAGCGGGGAGAGCTACGGCGCTGTCAGGCAAAAAATCCAGAGGATTATCCTGTCGAGGATCCTCCCGCCGGATAATCGTCTGAATATCCAGCCTGGCAGCCAAAACAGAGGTGCAACTTTTGGCTTAGCAGGGAGTGATGTGGCATTAAACGACTAACGTAACGTTACAAATGTATTCATTTGATCTGCCACATTGGGTTCAGGGGCAATCCTGGCCACATGCTACCGTGTGGTGCGGTGGTAAAATTTATAACGAAAATCACACTAGCGTCCAAAGAAAAGCGACTTCGCCGGCCACCCCTCCCCTCTCCCCACGTGATGTGTAATGCATTGTTTTTACATTCCCACGGAATGTGTAATGCAGTGTTTGTACATTTACACGTAATGTTTAATGCGGTGTTTACACATGAGCATATAGCCCGTTCCTGTTGTGGCTCAGCTACTATCTGCCGCTGGCGGCCCGCCTGTTTGTCTGCCGAGCTGTTCCTGAGGGCCTACCTGCTGGCTGCGTTCCGTGTACGTGTGTTGAACTGTCCGACGTACTGGTGTCGGCACGTTGTGGGTTTCGATGCCTTGCTTTCGTGAAGCGCGCTTCTTATACAGAGATGTGTGGTAAATACATGGCCATTACATTGTGCTAAGAGTCAATTGTCCACGAACGTGATTGTGGGTGGTTTTGAAGTTGTTTGAAAGCATAACAACTTGCTGATTTTCGTGCTCACGTTGCTGATTTTCGTGCTCACGCTGTGTGCGCTACTCTTGCGGATGAGGCCAAACACATTGGCCTTGCCATTGCTATAGCTCAAGTTTTTTTACGAAAAAAAGCTCATTAAGCTTAGAGCATATGTTAGATTGCGCCAGAGGCGTGGAAAACCAAATGTATATGTTGTTAACAGTGCAGGACAGTTTTTCACTGTGAAAACAGAGCTCCGCTCTCGTGAAAATGACTCAAATGATGTGCTGGAGACCGATCATTCCAAGCTCGGCAACTCGGCTATGCGTGTGGCAGCATCACCCATGGAGCGTGGCGCGCCGGCGTCACCCGCTCAGCACGCCGCCCAGCGCGGTGCGGCGGCGTCGCCCGCTCTGCGCGTCGCCCAGCGCAGCGCGGCGGCGTCGCCCGCTCAGCACGCCGCGGCGTCGCCCGCTCAGCGCGCCACTCAGGGCGGCGCGCCGGCGTCACCCGCTCACCACGCCGCCCAGCGCGGTGCGGCGGCGTCGCCCGCTCAGCGCGCCACCCAGCGCGGCGCGCCGGCGTCACCCGCTCAGTATGCCACCCAGCGCGGCGCGGCGGCGTCGCCTGCTCAGGTCACCGTCCAGCCCAGTACCACGGCGTCGTCCGCCCAGTCCAGCGCGGAAGCGATACCAGCTCATCGCGATATGGAAGCGACGCCCACCCGGCGCCATCCAGAGATGACACCCACCCGACGCAGCCACAAGCGACCTGCCAACCATGAGTACTCGGTGCGACATAAGAGAAGTAAAATCAGGGAGCTGGAGGAAGCAGCTGGCGTTTACGGATTGGGTGCGACATGTCCGCCAGCTCAAGTTACATCCCCCTCACCAGCTGCAATCCCGCAGATTTTGGACGACGCAAGCATTTCCCTGACTAAGCACCGTCGGTTAGCGTCTATTGCTCCCAGCTTGCCGGGATCAAGCCATCATCAAGCCAAGATCAAGCCAAGGATCAAGATCATCCATGCTTACACCGGATCAAGGCTGAGCACAAGAGGCAATATGATCGGATGATTTTCCGAACCTTTTATTGCCTTAAATTGTGCGGGTCTTTTTGCGCGAACAAGTTTAACGAAATTTTCCCGTTTTATTCAAGCCGGGTACGGGCTATCCAAACGTGTGTCTATGTTGCAGTGAACCATTCTTCCTGCATTTTCACTGTTGATTGGCTGCCTACTAGTTCTGTCGGATGCGTGGTGGCTTACTTTACATGGTTTCGCCTCCCCAGGCTGAATCGTGAAATTGAGTTGGAGGACATGGAAAATCAGGGAGTTCGACGGAAAATTAAAGACATCTTGTCTTTGCTATCACCGTCAGTGAAGAATAGCCAGGACGGTACGGTTCGTGTGAAATTGTCGGGCGAGTTCCTGCTGACAGTGAGTGAAGGTATATCGATTTACGGTGTCGTTCAATAGGTTTATGTCACAAAATCAGTTTTTGTGACTCATCTGGCCATTTCGTACCTTGTTGCTTCCGCTGCTTTAGGCCGTAGTTTTTTTCTTGGACGTGGCTAGTATGGTCATATTTTTTGTCCGTACATGTGACGTTGCCTTCTAAGTATCTAGCAAAGTTACCATAGAATAATTGCAGAGTTCAGCTAAACGTTGATCAAACGAATATCTCGTTACAGGAGATGGTGCTCCGGTGGGATGGAGATGGTGGGAACTTCCTTAACCTCTCCGTGAGCCTCGTTGACGAGCCAACTCCAGCGATGCGCCGACCACAGCTGCTCGGTATCAGCTCAACGACAGAAAAATATGAAGCTCTAGAAGCGACTCTAAGAGATATTAATGCTAAAATCGAGTTCCTCCAAGATGAATGTCCTGATATTCAGATCGTCCAGAACTTGCCGTAAAGCTCGAGTAAGAACTGGTGCACCACAGATGAATGCCAGTTGACCCGATCATTTGCAAATGCACTTCCTCTTTTCAGACGTTGAGCGTGACGTCGGCAATCAGAAATGCTGTCCAAAATGACGTAGAGGGGAGAACAAATCGCCAAATCTTCAACCACCTGGCGCAAGGCGATGCGAGAGCCGCGCTCAGTTACCAAGCGATGCGGCAGGTTATGCTAAGACAGAGGCGAGTGAATCAGCCCGCCGTGCCGGAGACCGCCGTCGCAGCAGTCGCCGCGGTCGACGCAGCCGTGCCAGGACTGCGAGCACACCACTGTTTCAGTTCTGTCATCAATGGGGACGAGGTAAATGCGAATGGAGGCCAGATATCAGCACCCGCTTATGACACGCAGCGCTCACTACCGCCAAGTACGGCTGTGATACATCACTTCACGTCCTGCATGTGCAGATTTCGGAACACGCAAATCTCTGACTAATCGCAAAAGGTCGCAATGTTGCACTTAGACCCATCCAAAATTTCCCCATGAGGTTATATCATTCTTGGTGTGGACGTGGCGGGCAGGGGAGGATGATCACATCAGCTCTACCCTCACCCCTACCCGTTCATGTTGTAAAAAGCCGGCGGATCCAGTCGGGCACTAACGTGTCCCGATGCTCGGTAAGGTGCGCACCGCCCTCTGACGTCGCGTGATCTTCAGTGCGGCCGTTGTCGCCGGATGCAGGCCAGTAATGGGCAAATAGCGATCGCCGAAAACGACTCGAGCGGGAGTCCATCCCGCTACGGGTGAGCGAATAGGGAGAACGGAAGGAAGGTGCTCTAACGAACTGCGCCATCGGTACGGTCCGTATACTGTGTTAGAACGGTACGTTAGACGACGGTTAGAGGGCTAGGACATCATTAAAGATGCCAGCTAAACGTTTGTCCTTGATTTCATGAGCACTGCTGTGTGGTGTCACGATGTTTATTGGTTGAAATTCAAGGGAGACCAATGATCAATCTATATGCGGGAGAACATGGATACTTTGATATCGGCGATGCGTAAAACAGCAGAGAAGCTGTAGATTCTAGGCAGATTCACGACTATCCCAGTGCAGCCACGCCCAACAAATGGCGCAAAGCCTATCTGCTATATCAGATTTGTATACTGTATACATATCTGTATACATAAAACAGCAGAGAAGCTGTAGATTCTAGGCAGATTCACCACGACTATCCCAGTGCAGCCACGCCCAACAAATGGCGCAAAGCCTATCTGCTGCAGCGCTTTCCACACGCGCTGCATCCACCAGCCCTGCCTCTCTTTGTGTGCTTGCTATGCAACGCTCGTTTCCTTTCAGTAGAGCCTCGTTCAGCCTGTCATTATCTCGCGGCGGGTAACAGCAGCTCGGCTACCGCTGCCAGGTGTCTTTGACTCGTCACAAACGTAAAAAAATGGCTGCATTAATTTCCATGCGACAATCTGCGGTGTTAACCGGGGTGAGATATAAACACTTGCCAGGTGTCTTTGACTCGTCACAAACGTAAAAAAATGGCTGCATTAATTTCCATGCGACAATCTGCGGTGTTAACCGGGGTGAGATATAAACACTGTTTCAGAAAATTGTGTCATTACATGGTGTGATTATTTGTATTTCAGGTGGCTATTGGCTTCAAGACAAACGTGGTGGCACACGCTGCCACCAACGGCCACGTTGACACGCAAGCCGATGGGACCTTTCGTGTTGTGCTTCACCAGTTTCATCAGTTGCTGGTGGTTTTCATGGCAGTCAGCGGCGCTATGCTTCCCACCGTATTGGTCTTAATGTCATGTGGGACCCGGCGTCTCCACCACGGAGTTTTTGGTGAGATCCGTCGGGTCCTCGGCGCCCCAGTGCGCCGCTTCCTATCAGATTAGGATGGAGCCCTGCAGGGAGCCGGCGTCGCGGCGTGGCCAGCAGCCGTGCAGAGCGGCTGCTGCCTCTCGCCCGCACTGCTGTGTCAGCACTGTGCACGCTCCCGAGCGACGAACAATAACGACCAAAAACTGCACAATGTACACATAAATAAATACATACACATGAATATATAGATGTATATATGTATATATGCATATACATCAGGCTCCCACTAGTTGTGCCGTTGACCGGAGATCGTAGACGGACTCATCCACGATACTGGTGACTGTGACGTGATCAGTCAGTGACAGTGAAGCGTCACGAATGCTAACAACGGCTACTGACCACGACAAGCCCGAGACCCCCACGGTACCACCGGCACCAGCCAGCACGGACATGGCTCACTCACCGCCGCTGGCGTCCTCCCAGCTCCCAGCGTTCTCGCCGGAGCATGTGGAACTATGACAACAGGTAGACGGTGCGTTCGATGCATTTGGCATGGCGGGCTGGGCCACCTTATTTAAGCCGTTGTTGACAAACCTGACTATAGCAGTGGCGTCACAAGTGTGTGATATTCAAGCTACTGAGCGTGGTGACTTTAATGCAGTGTGTGGCGTAGCGGGAGAGGCTGGCACACTCAATAGCCAGCCGCCTGGAGACTCCGCTGCGCCACCAGCAGCTGGGTGACGGAACACTGTCCAGCCCCTGCGCAGAATGCGCGGTAAGCTGGCGTCAGCAGGGGACTGCTGGCTGACAGCACCCTGCTGAACATGCTGTTCAGACCGCGACTACCGCGGCCAGCAAGGGCTGCTCTCTCGCTCCTCCCATAAATGCTACGTGATTGAGTGGAACAAACCCAAGAAAGCCAACACAAATCTGCGGTTGGCGGGGTCGTCCTGGTCCAAGGAGAAGGCCCTCGCGGCCGGTAGTCCCTGGCCAGGGTGGCTTCGCTCATCGGGGGGCCGAGCGGGCGCTGCCGCGCCGCGACAATTCTGCTCCGCGGAAATCTCACCCGCAGACCCATCGCTAAGCAGTGCCGGCTAGAGGCATCGCCGGACATCACCTGTGACCGCGACGCGGACCAGAACAAGCGTGGTGGCACACGCTGCCACCAACGGCCACGTTGACGAGGCAGCAAGGGCTGCTCTCTCGCTCCTCCCATAAATGCTACGTGATTGAGTGGAACAAGCCACAGAAAGTCAACAAAAATCTGCGGTTGGCGAGGTCGTCCTGGTCCGCGGAGAAGGCCCTCGCGGCCGGTGGTCCCCGGCCAGGGTGGCTTCGCTCATCGAGGGACCGAGCGGGCACTGCCGTGCCACGACGATTCTGCTCCGCGGAAATCTCACCTGCAGACCCATCGCCAAGCTGTGCCGGCTGGGGGCATCGCCGGACATCACCTGTGACCGCGACGCGGATCAGAACAAGCGTGGTGGCACACCCTGCAAAAACTGAAGCCGTGTTTCTACGACAGCGAGCATGCCGCAGAAACACGGCTATATTATGTTTAAAACCACAACTTTTCGTGTGGCAATGTACATTTCCACTAGCCACTGTTGGTTACAGGATCTTCTGAAAGGCAGATCACTTCGTACAAGTGCGAGGCCGAAAAAGTGCCTGTGATGTCTGGCTGTGCCCTTTCGAGGCAGTCGCTGGCATGTGATGTCCCATGTTAAATGTGTTGCGTCCCCAGTTTAGGAGCCAGTTCTCCACATGGCTATTGTGCCTTGCGCGCCACCGTGCACCTTGACGCGATTCCGTTGAACTCCGGTGGTTCAGTTCAAATACAGACGCCGACTGTGGAGCGTCGTGTGTGTGATCCGGAACGGGGAAGGCGCGAACGAACAGATAACAAGACATGGTGCCAGAATAGGCGATCGCCACGCCTTACTGTTGCTCTAGAGGCTTGTTTCAAGGAAATATTGTCATTGGAGACCAATTATTTCCCTCGGACAGGTGCCGGGTAGTCCGCGTCAGTTTCACCTTGAGCCAATTGTGATGTCTTCCTTCAGAAAGCCCCTAAGTTGAATCTGGCTGATCCAGCCCTTGCTAGTGCTTGGCGCACGTGGAAGCAGGACTGGCAATTCTTCTACGATGCCAATGAGCTCGATAGAAAGCCAGAAAAGGTGAAAATTTGAATTTTCTTAAACTGCGCTGGCCTCTCCGCCCAAAGGGGATATTCCCATTTTAATTGGGAGGAGGAAGATGCCCATAACCTGGAGAAGATCATTGATCAGTTTGACAAGTTCCGCATTCCAAGAAAGAGCCCAACTGTGGAAAGGTGCAACTTTCATAAGAGGGCCCAGCAACCAGGTGAGACTGTCCTGCAGTATGTTTCAGCTCTCCGCACCCTGGCTGCCACATGCAAGTTTGGCCCAAACCTGGATGAAATGATCGGGGACAGACTGTGCATGGGTCTCAGTGAGGCATCAACTGTAATGCAGCTCCTGAAGCACCCTGATCTGACCCTTCGAAAAGCGATTGAGATTGCAGCCTTGGAAGAGTCAGCCCAAAAGAACCAACAGCTGTTGTGTGGAAGGGAACCTGAGGTGTGCGCTGTGCGCACCAACAATGGAGCCAGATCCAGGTGTCCCACCAACCAGGCACAGTCAAGCACGCCATTGGGAAAAGCGGCTGAGCTAAACTGCAAGATCAAAAAGCCACATGGTCACTGTGGCTTCACCACCCACACTGGAGGTCGGTGCCCAGCAAATGGGAAAGCATGCAAGAAGTGTGGACGGCTAGGCCACTTCTCAGTAGTGTGCCGCAGCCGCGTAGTTCAGTTGTGGTTCAGGTGGTTCAGTTCAAATACAGACGCCAACTGTGGAACGTCGTGCGTGTGATCCGGAACTGGAAAGGCGCGAACGGACAGATAACAAGACAGTCACCAAAGCGTCGGTCACCGAATATGCATAAGAAAGGAGCGCTTACGATTTATAAGGTGCGGGCTCCTGATCTTTTAACGACGTACCCGGCGGACATCAGCTTGGAACCCTGCCCATGTCCCCGATACCGCTCCGCTGGATCATGCAAGCACGCGGCGGCCGTTTCCGGTCGGTGTGTGGCCAGTGTTGGGCAGTCAGTCTTCGGTCAACTACGACGAGAACAGAAGACTAATGTTGTTCATTGCAACAGGTACTTGCGACAGTGACGAGTGCCGTTGAAAGCCATCTTCAATGTCGCAAACTCTTCGGTTTAGTTCAACTTAATTTGGGTTCGTCAGCCAGCGAGTTCATGGATTCGAAAAACGTACATCGTCAAACGCCTGCGTCTGACGATGTCTGGCTTTGGGTGCATACTGGCCCCACAGGCCAGCGAGCGCTGCATTCGCACCACCCTCGCTCACGTGTATGGATGATCAGCCGACCTGGGGATGGGCGTGACGCGTGCCCCGAGAGCGTTCCCGACATTCAGTCATTAGCGACTGGCTAAGATCACCAGCGGCGGAGCATGGTAAGACGTGCTAGAGCTCACAATAGGTATGTGTTCAGTATTTACCTTTGCATGCTGATGCAATAAGTTGTGCCCCATTTGTCATTCCACTCATTGTACGCAAAGCTCACGTGAGCATATAAACTACTTCGGCGACGGCTGTTGATTCAGCAGGAGCAGACAGAGCGACCCCGCAGGCCATTTCCGCGCCCCGAGCGCGACCCCGCTGGCCATTTCCGCGCCCCGAGCGCGACCCCGCCGGCCATTTCCGCGCCCCGAGCGCGACCCCGCTGGCAATTTCCGCGCCCCGAGCGCGACCGCGACGGCCATTTCCGCGCCCCGAGCGCGACCCCGCGGGCCATTTCCGCGCCCCGAGCGCGACCCCGCAGGCCATTTCCGCGCCCCTAGTGCAACCCCGCTGGCAATTTCCGCGCCCCTTGCGGACAGCATGGCGACCGGCCTCCGGCGAGCAGAGAAGACGCGTTTGGAGGTGAGAAGCGGCGCGGGCTGGACGGGGCGGATTAACATCAGCGGAGAGTACAGCATCACTTTCTGGATCCCACCAGTACGCACTGTGTTGAGTACGCATGGAACGGACTATCCTATGCTATCAACATAAAACTGTGCTTGGGCGCACTCCAGCCAGCCTACCTAAGATTTGATGATTTTCCTCAACTGACTGCCAGCTAACCTTACCCACATATGCATCACTTAAGCATATTCTCGCATATTCTCGTGCATTCCACATATTCATGGGCTTGCTGTCTCGTGTGTGGCAGCGACTGTGGCTTGACTGCATGGACGAGGTGGCCGTTACTGTCGGCATGCTTTAGCACGGCAAAGCACTGTCGGCAAGTGGTGTGACGTGGTGAGCGAGTGACGCCGTGCGCTAAAACGGTGTTGGCTCTGGCTTCCCTGAGTGCGGCCATACCAGCGACGGTGCCCGCGGGTGAATGAACGCACACCGCCGTGCCCGAATGGAGCCAACATACCTGATCGCGGGTATCCCGGAGCCCCGAATGACGACGACACCTCACCTCGTCCTCCACCCGATTACCACCGAGAAGTCCGCTGCAGGCTGCACCTCGTTGCCTGTCTCGACAACAGCACGCAGGCGCCTGAAAACAGCGGCGAAGCCCGCGTCTAGAACACTCGTAGAGCCGGCCACAGCGCTGTCCACGTCCAACCCGCCCAATCAAGTCATCAGGTCAAGACCAAGCGGAGCCGTTCAAGACGCAGCAGCATGCCGGCACGTCCTGGGTCGCCGTGACCTGCAATTGCTTAGTGTGAGCCGCCCGCCCGCAGCCCTTACAGCAGAGGAGTGTACCGGGTAAGTTGAAGTCTGCCGGGCAAGTTTAAGCTTCCCTTGTAATTGTCGTTGGGACCTAACCGACCCACCCAGTTCCGAAGCTATATGGCGTCACCTACCTCAAACCCCGGGAGAAAAGGGCGGGTATTGCGTGTGATTAAACCACGCACGTCTGGTTTCCCAAACGAGAAGCGTGATCACCGCACTACTGGTAGTTACATTAAAAATCATCAAGGTGCCTTGCGGTACCGGGTATGCCGCTACATTACAGCTACCACAACATTTACTCCTCGTATGCTGCGCAATCCTAATCTATATCCCGCAACTGGTTTAGATACCAACATACACACTGTACACTACGCATGGCAAATATTTCATATTTCGGCACCCTTGCGGGACAGATTTGACTTCTTTTCCGTCCCGACGTCCGTCGCGGGACGTCTCCATATATCAGGCCCATCCCGATTCCTCAGGCCCAGTGATCAGGGGACTGGTCCGGTGACACAGACCGAGCCCGTACCCTCGGTTGTGGGTCACCGGACCAGAGTCTATCGAAGGGTGCACCATGGCCGTGAACCCACCATCGCGGGCAGCCGGTTGGCACTGCGTTAATCTCGTGGTTGGTCATAGGCCATGCTCAACCCACACAAAATCCCACGTATTTCCTAATCAAATATGGGTAAGAAAAGAGCAGCAATGACATCCGTAAAACCTAAACCAGGTCTCACCTACCAAAACCGCTTGGGACATGGATATTCTCGCACGACTTCCCAACACATTCTAAACCCAAACACATTCCAAACATTGAACAGAACAGGCACCCAGCCCGGCAGGCCCGCATGTGGCCGACGAAAAAAGCAAGCATTGCTTCACTGGTCGGCACGACGGTCAAATCGTGCTGCCCATAAAAGATAACCAAAACGACATTCGCCGGTGTGGTGGGCACGCTGCAACGCAGGCGCGAGGCCGTTTTCTAGCAGAGCCCGCGTTAACCCGTACGAGATGCGCCATGGCCCTCAAACGGATGACGGCCACCCCAAGGGAAAACCGGGCACCCGGCAGCCATCGGTGACGCCATGGGTCGTGGCCCACGGACTCACCTCGATACAGGTACCAGTCTCGCCAGAATGGCGGCGACATTTTTTGTTTGTTTGACATAACATGTGCAGGCATACGTGGCCAGCCATAAGGTACAGAGGCTGCGCGTGTGGTCCAGGCATACGTCACCAGACAAGGTACAAATTTCGTTTTGCACGGTTCAGACATATGCAACCAGACGCAAAGTACAGGTGTCCTCGTACAGGCATACAGGTTCAGGCATACACGACCCGACACACGGTGCAGGCGAACGCCTGTGTTTCTTACCAGTTATGATCCAAAAAAACTCGACCGCTCCCCGCGGGCCCACCCTGTCGCGTTCGGCCGGCCCCGACTGTTTTCGTCTCGGTCTGTCCCCTTTGTCCCTTCCCTCCCCCTGCCGCCCCCTCCGGCCGGCCGGCGGCCCGGCGCCCCTCGGTCCTATTACGCAGTCGTAAAATCTGTTGTGTCTCCTTTCCAAGACGCAGCCGCGAACCGTGGTAGTGTCACTTACTGGCTTTTCGGGGCCTTCTAACCTCTAATAGGCTAGCCCCATCACTGATTTTCGGGGAGAGCTGGTGATAACACAGGATTTTCGTAACTTGAGTGGCTGAACTCAAGAAAGCTCTTGCCGGTGCCCCCTTCTGACGCAAACGCAACGGCTCAAGACTCGCATTATGCGTTCCTCGCCCTCTGCTGAGGTCGTGTGGATGCTTTTGGGACTCCGGGATCTAGCCACAGTTCTTCCCAGTCACAGCACATCCCAGTTGTTCGTGCGAAAGAGTTCACTTACACCCGGCCCGGGGGACCAGAATGTTTCGTGCGAAAGAGTCGTTAGTATTCTGGAGGACCATCGACTTGAGACGTTGAAGGGAAGAGTCTCTATTAGCCAAAGAGTTACAATGCAAATGTAAGAGAGGGAATGGAAGGGCGGCGTCGCACACACCTAGGTCGTCGTCGTCGTCGTCGTCGTCGTAACGCTGAAGCGGCTCGCGTCGATCCGCGCCGTCGGAGCCTCAATAATGTGGATGCCCGGCAGGGACCGTGCGTCCCCGCCCGCGTGTCCCCCATAAACCCACGTGGCCCACATATGGGCTCAGATGGTGGGACCAATCGGCAGAGGGGGCCGCTCACACCATCGCGGAGACGCCGCCGCCGCACCGGCAGCGACGGCCCGTCTGCTCGCTAACACCAATCATACGGTAAACAGCGAGCGTCTAAAGCGAATCGAGCCCGGCCCGCCACGTGTGGTGTAAATCTGAAGGAGGCAGGCGCTCGTTATTGGGCTTTACGACCCCACGCAGCTGCGAAGGCTATATGGCGTCCGCCGGCCTCTTACCCCCTGGCAGTCAAGAGCGGCCACCGCGGGAATCGAAACCCGTGCCTCTGGTTTCCCAGACGTGCAGTGGACTAATGCAGGCGCGTTTACCACCACGTTATCGGCTCTCGCCAACTGAGCTACCGGTGACAGGAAAATCCGCAATAATGCGTCAATTGGCGAAAATCCGATTTACCAATATGGAACATTTATGCCAAGTGTTTGACGTTGGACCACCAGTATCTGGTTCACACAAATGCAAAGACACTGCTCCTCATTTTCAGCTCGTATGCATAACACAACCAGTCTTCAGCATGCCAAGAAACACTGGTCAGAAGGGGCTGGCGGCCGCTCAGGCCGTATGACACTAGTCATTGCGCGACAAAAGCCTACTCACACCGCAGGGCTATGCTTACAACGAACGCGGCCATCACTTCCCTCTGCGTGCCGACAACCCGAGGGACCGGCCCTGGTGTTTGTGTGCGTGATGGCCGGCTATACAACCCGAGGGGCCGGCCCCTATTCCCCCTGCGTGCCGACAATCCGAAAGGCCGGCCCCGGTGTTAGGGCGCCTGATGGCTGGCTGTGCAGACTGACGCAAGTCGAAGTACGTATGTCTCGGTATAGGTGGCGCTGACATCGGCCCAGTAATCAGCTGATTGGGCTGGCCGCGTGGCCCGCGGGCTGTGGGATTGTCGGT
Organism: Pollicipes pollicipes; assembly: GCF_011947565.3. NCBI lineage: Eukaryota > Metazoa > Arthropoda > Thecostraca > Pollicipedomorpha > Pollicipedidae > Pollicipes > Pollicipes pollicipes. The sequence goes on along the minus strand of NW_023596297.1, from coordinate 29,581,098 downwards.
GGGTGCGGACCGCAGCGGCCCGCCACGAGCCTCCTGTTTTGACGGGGAGTCGGTTTAGCGCGGTCAGTCGCCTTCGATAATGCAGCAAGTGGAATATATGACAAGCCTTTGGGGTATCTGAATTTAAACAGAGGGCAGATAAGTGATGGCTGAAAGAGGTTATCTCATATTGCTCATTCAAAATCTCTGCATTAGCTGAGCAGAACCCCTCCATAATACATCAAATATTTCACGGTAACTACTCGCTTGGGAGTGCTGAAAAATATGCGGCAAATATCACTTTGGGGGAATTATTAACCTAGGCTTAGTCATCAGTCTTCAATGTAGCAGGTACCAAAGCTATCAAGCAGGCATGGGTTATTTTGCCATGCTCAGTTTCAAGCACGTCCGAATCCTGAGATATATACAAAGGGGGTGCTGGTAGCATAGTGGCTACACTGCGCATCTGGGAAACCAGAGGTACCAGAGGTACGGGGTTCGATTCCCCGCAATGCCCGCCCTTCCTGCCAGGGTGAGAGGCGGGTGACGCCATATAGCCTCAGCAGCTGCATGCGTTGTAAAGCCCCAATGACAGAGATACATACAAAAAATGTGATCATAAGAGCAGCCATGGCTTAAGGCATCAAGCATTAATATACCCAATTTTGCCTCATTTGATAAATTTGTTTAACAGTACCTCCAACCTCCTGGTACACCCAAATTCAAGGGCAATGACAGATGAATTCATTATACTAGGCCAATGATTGGATGCTGCTGAACATG
>NW_023596297.1:29564312-29580236 GCF_011947565.3 Pollicipes pollicipes | reverse complement strand
ATGTGTGTTGCATTGGTGCTCATAATGTGGATCCTCCAAGTAGTTCCATTCAGGCATGCCTTTTTAGTCATGCCTATATTTCAAAGTAAGGCAAGGAGTGTGCAGTCTTCACAAGCAAAATGCAGCAATTTTTCCATGTCATACGAAAGATGATCATGTTTTTACATGGCTTTTGTAATAAGGTTTGCTTGCATTCATAGTGGAGATATACACAACAGCATAACAATAACAAGCATGCCAAAATACTCATGAATGCAGTCTATTTGGGCATGCTGCTTTCCAACTGGTTACACTATTCTGCTTGCTCCTTAGTCTTGGATAACCCTGCTTAAAATAAAACCTGTGGATTATACCTTTGCTGTACAGAAAGTTATTATCCAAGAGTGCTTACAGAACAATCTTGCCAACTGTAATTAAGACCCTTGTAAATATTGTGACCAGAGGCATTGATGGTGTGGGTGGTTGGGAGTTCCTTTTTTCCTGGAGCTTTGGATTGCTTCCCTGCTGCCTGCATTGATGGTAATTGATACAGTACCATTGTTTTGCCTTACAAATTGATGGTCTTCCTGTCTCTCTGAGCACCATTTTGCCTCCTCTTTGGGTATTTGCTGGGCCTCCGACATGAAATCCTGGTAACATGCGTACCCATGAAAAATCCGGTATAAAAAGCACAATGGTAATGTGCATGGAAATTGTGGAACTCAAAATCACTAACCATAGGCTGGTGTCAGCAGACTTTGACATTAGCCATTAGCTTTGGTACCTGTGCTGTGAGAAACATATAATGCCCCAAAGAGGTCACGGCAGTAAGACCTGCAGGCATGCTGTGCATCAGTAGATATGATTCCTCAAGGCAGTCATTACAATGATAGCTGCAGGCATGCTCTGTGCATTAGTGTTTGGTGGTTTGGTAGTCTGTCGCGTCAGCGTGGCCCACGCTGCCCCGGCACCTTGCTGTTGGCTGTTTGGTCCACTAACCGCCCATCTGACTGCCCAGCTGACCGCCGCCAGGCTGTCTATGATGGCCGGCGCGGTCGGCAGCTGCCTGTGACGACCAGCTGCCTATGACGGGTCAGCCGCCTATGATGGTCGGCTGCCTATGACAGCTGGCCGCCTGTGATGGCTAGTTGCCGATGACGGTCGGCCGCCTATGACGGCCGGCTGCCGATGATGGTCGGCTGCCGATGACGGTTGGCTGCATATAACGGCTGGCTGCCGATTATGGTCGGCTGTGTATGACGGCTGGCTGCCCATGACGGTCGGCTGTCTATGACTACCCGCTGCCGATGACGGCCGGCTGCCGATGATGGTGGGCTACCTATAATGGTCGGCTGCCTATGACGGACCTGCTGCCGGTAACGACCGGCCGCCTATGACGGTCGGCTGCCTATGACAGTCGGCTGCCTATAACGGCCGTCTGCGTATGACAGCTGGCCGTGACGGCTAGTTGCCGATGACGGTCGGCTGCCTGTAAACGACTGGCTGCCTATGGCAGATTGCTGTCGATGATGGCCCGTCTGTCTATGACTGCCGGCTGCCTATGACGGCCGGCTGCCTATGACACCCGGCTTGCGCTCCGTTAACTGGTCGGCGGAGCGCGGCCTGAGTGCCTCAGTATCACGGGCCCCGGCAGCAAAGGGGCGGGGGTGAAGGCGTGGAGAGTCTGTCGGAGGGTCGTGGTTAATTGGCCTCCCGTATCCGATGAGCGCCTCCGCGCGGCCTGTTTTTGCCGGTGTGGCCGTGCGTGCGCTCCCGCGGACCTGGCCGCCGGCGCGGGTCGAGCGCTAACGCCGCCTGTGTTGCAGCCTGCGACGCGGCCCCTGGCCCAACATCCAGGACACCAGCGGGTACACGGCGCTCCAACCACGCCGCCCTCAACGGTCACATGGTGAGCTTCCGCCGCCCGCCGCTGCGGCCACGCGGGTCAACCCACCGCCATGCAGCCGCCGCGGCGCGGGGCTCGGTGACCCTGCGCCGCGCCGGACCCTGGGCTGGAGGCGGCTGTGGTTTCCCGACGTCGCTGCCGTGTGCTGTGCGTGCCCGGGCGGCCGGCGGGCCCGTACTGTGATCTCCTGCCGTGTGCTGTGCGCGCCCGGACGGCGGCGGGCCCGTGCTGTGACCTCCGGCCGGGTGCTGTGCGTGCCCAGGCGGCCGGCGGGCCCGTGCTGTGATCTCCGGCCGTGTGCTGTGCGTGCCCGAGCGGCCGGCCGGGCCCGTGCTGTGATCTCCGGCCGTGGTCAGATGTGGCCCTCGGATTGACGAGGTGGAGTTGTGTGAAATTTATATGTATGTACATGACCTGGAACTAACGCTGGGGGTGAGGCTGTAGGGTGATCGAGCCCCTCCCCACTCTCCAACATTAAAAAAAAATAACACTAGGTTTACGTAGCTTGTGGAAAAAACGACTAAACGCATCTAAGCCCCCCCCCCCCCCCCAATTCTGGACCAACTCATGCACACCTGCTTGACAGACTGCACGTGCGATGGGATCTTACGATACGAGGTGTGTGACGCGTGAACGGCTTATGTCACTCGTTGACGTGCCTGACGCAAGGGCATATAGGACCGCTGATCCGAAGAGACGCGACCGCCCACCGGCTGCGACACGTCCGGCGGAAGCGCCCGGGTGACCGTGTGAGGTGTGACAGCCGATCGGGTGAGATCGTGTGACTGCCGACCAGTCACCGGCGGCCGGCGGTGGGCGCGGCCCGGCGCCGCTCCGTGCCGCCTCGTCGGCCGCGCCGCTGAATCATTCATCGCGATCTGGAGATGCGTGTAGCGCCGCGCGGCACGGCCGTCGGGCCGCTGCGAAGTCGCCGCTCCGCAGGGATTCGTGCGCCGATTGCGCCGGCGTGCCGAATGCGGCGATTCGGCCGGGCGCACGGCCCGCTTCCTTGCCCCGTATCGCGCCGCAGATCCTGAGGCACCGCCGGCGAAGCACCTGTGAAAGCCGGCCCGCTCGAGGGTCGGTGGCCGGGGCCTGGCGCGCGCCGCCGGCGTCAGTGATCGCGACGTCGGAGCCTGGCGCACGTTAGGCGGGGAGGGGGAGGTATGCGTGCACGCAGCGGCGTGCGTGTGCGTGCGCTCGGGTGGACGTTGTGGAGTGCTGTGCTTGCGGTCGCGGTGCCTCACCGCCTCCGTCCATTGGCGCGCCTGTCGTGCGTGGATGCCAAACCGTGGCACCAGGCCATGCATGCCACCAGCCGGCAGATGTTGCCCTTTGAATCAGATCGTTATTTATACATCCAGTCGCTTGATCTTCTACATGGTCCTCTATCGGCAGTGGGCCAGTGCCCTTCGAACGTCTAAGGTCCAGGAGTGTAGTTTCCTATTCAATTGAGGGGTGTCAGCCCACCCCCTGCCCCAACTTGGGCTTGAGCTTCCCCCTCCGCCCAATGCTTTGAGAATGACTTGGGCCAAATCCGGGAAGGAATCTCTTTTTTGGCCTTTTTGGACGTAGGTTATGTCATTGTCATTGCTTAGCCCCCTCCCCTCCTTCAACTCATTTTGCGCGAAAGCACGCAGCTTCCAAGAAGACCATATGCATCAAGGTGTGATAAATACTTAATTTGTGCTCAAAAGTTCACTGAGACACTTGTAATGAGCGTATTTATTATATCAGCCGCCGTAACAATGTTAGAAGCTGCATCGCGTCCAGCACCGTTTCCGCGTTCATCTGGCCGGCTTTGTCTCGCCGGCCATGCTCCATCTCATCTGACGTACAAATGGATGCTGGTCGTCGCCCGTATGTCGACCGTGTCCGACTCTGGCGTATAAATGGCCGCTGGTGACCGCGCGTCTGCTGACCGGGTCCGGCCCGCGCTGAGTGGCCCGACCTCCTTTCGCCGGGTCGCTGGCACGCGGGGCTCGCAAACCCTCCGCACCGCCGCCGCTCGCCGGATCGATTTCCAGACGTGGACCTCGAACAGCCGCCGTCGGCGGCGACGCGGGAGCGCCGTTTTTTCTCGAGTCGCGGCGTGATTTACGGCCCGTCGGCGGAGCGGTGGCGATGACCGGAAAACGCGGCTGTAATATGTCGTTGCGTCGGGCCGTTACGCTGAGATAGCGGAGCGCCGCGGGGCGCCGCGGCGCGCCTCGCGCACATCCGTCTCGCCGAAGGAAGACGTCAGGCCGGGTGAGACCGGGGCGACGGCAGGTGCCGGCCCGGCGGCGGCGCCGAGCCGGTCGTGCCGCGCGACAGTCGGGTCGTACGGTTGGAGGCTGCTCTGCTCGGCTGTCTGAACGGTGGTGGCCGCGCGGAGAGCCGTCGCGGCCGCGCCGGGTGCTCGGCGCGCTCTGTGGACGGACTCTGGAGACGGACGCCTGTCTCCATTGTCCGGCGATGCTCGACTGGTTCCTGAGTGCCGCCCGTGACCCGCCGACCGCAGTCACGCGACGCTTCCGGTGTCAGAGCACGCCGGTCCGCTCCATTGTCCGGCTCGCGTGGCGTTCAGCGTTCGAAGCCATCCGGCCAGATCACTGTTTGTTTCGGTTGACCAGGATGTGCAGTGCACATCAGGGGCGTAGTTTCGTAAAGTGAGCATGTGAGAGCGAGGAGCTGAGCAGGGGAAAAGGGCGAAAGGTTCTCCCAAACAAGACATTAAAAGTGTGTATTTCATCAACTTTGGCCCACTTCTCAAACAACTTCCGAATGGTCAGGAGCGGATGTGGTGCAGCCACGCATGATGACACATTTCAGAAGCTGCGTTTGACTGTGGAGCAGTAATATAGGCAGAATCCGGCGGCATGCTGGCACGAAACAGGCTGCCTGTTGCCGTGAGATGGCGGTGTGGCGATAATGCCCGTGGCTCGATGTGATGAACGCCGTCCGGTCCCGGTGGGGTAGTACCGGCCGGCTGCACGCAACGCTGTCAGCCTCCGTGGCTCCGTAGTGTGGCCGGTGCTGTGTCTGCGTCACCTGTCACCAGACGTTCGACCCGACACAGCTGCGCACTCACCCTGCCCGTGCGCTCCTGCAAGCTGAGTCAACCGTACTCCTGCCACTGTGCGCCGAGCTGCGTTTTGGGGGCTGTCTTTGCATTCAGTCGTTTTCGTTTTCGGTCGCGCTTCTGGGACGGTATGGTATACTGTCATGGAATATGTTGCTTCGAAGCATTCCCTTCAAAAGATTCGCGCCGAATGGGGGCTTGGCGTACATCCGTGGCCGACGAGCGGCCGGTGTTGGCAGACATGCGGACAAACAGTATCCGGCAGCATTTTGCTGTCTCCGAACATTAGCTGTTGCGGGAGTGATGTTTTTCCTTGCTGAAACTAATAATGTTTGAAAGCAACTGATCTTATCTAACTCATTAAGTGTAATGGAACAGCAGTAAGCGTCCGAGGCAAAAACACCATGACTTCATGTCATAATTTCAACTCATCTTTCGTTGCGTATTCTTGAAGATTTTGCTCTAAATTTGCTATGCCAAGTATGTTTCAAGGATTTCAGGCACCGCAGGTGGGCGTCTTGGTCAATGACATAAAGCCGGGTGCCTGATGTGGCCGGAGATATGACGTATCATGATGATCGCCGAGACGTCAGCGACACTGGCTTGTGATCGGGGAAACATGGGCACAGGCACTCTCAAGCTTTGCGGGAAGCAAGCTCAGGGACATTCAGGATTCACTTACAGTCTTGCAGTACCATAAACGTCACGTTCAGTTTTGCGAAACTTGGTGCACTAAGCACCTTTTGGTCTGCATCAAGAGAAATGGTATCTGGTACTCTGTAAATGTACTCTGGGGCTGGAATGAGTTGAACTTTCCGTCCCGGTGCAGTTCAACTGCCAGCAGAAGAACTGACAACAGCATAACTCCATTTGCAACGCATCGGGCATAACCGGGCTTCTGGCATGGGAACCGGTCCCGCTTATTCCACAAATTGCCGACTCTCTGGTTCAAGCCTGGAGCGGGAGAAGCGCCGCGCAGAGAGCTCGGGAGGGGGGGGGAGGCTTGGCGGCGACACCGCCCAGTAAATGAAATGGAAACCAGCAGGAAATGAACTGACGCTCGTGCCCTGACTGCAGGCGTGCCGTAAGCGACGCCGTGCTGACGCCGCCGGCGCCACCCCAGCGGCCGCTCCGCCTGACGCCGACCCGTCTCCGCAGGGAGGTGGTGGCACTGCTGATGGCCCACGAGGCGTCGGTGAACCTGGCCGACCACCGCGGCTCGACGCCGCTCCACCTGGCCGCCTGGACCGGCAACGTGGAGGTGGTGCGCACGCTCATCACGCACGGACCAGGCATCGCCAACGTCGACTGCGTGGTGAGTGGCCGGGCCGGGCCGGGCCGCCGGCGGTGTCCGTGTGGTGGGGTACCAGGCCGGCAGCGGGCCTCGTCCGTGCCGTGTATGCTGTACTCGCCCGTCCCGCTGCTGTTTGGAGGTGCATCTGCGGAATCGGACGTCGGTTAGAACGTTGGTTTGTGAGCGGGGCAAGCGGATAACTATTGCATGCGTTATCGAACGGAATATGTTGGGGCAATATCTGCGCTTGCTTCGTGTCCTCCCCTTTCAACAGAAGCCGTATAAGCCTGCATACGCTGAGTTGATAGGGCATTTCGGTATACTGTAGGTGGTGGTACTGTCTGCATTGTTGTGGATGACGGCCATGACTGTTGCGATATGACATCAGTGCACACACACAGCCTTCTTTATCTCCGTCTTTGTCCTGGCGCCGCCGCGTATCGATAGCAGGTACTCTCGGCCGGGCTCGGTCCCGCACATTTCCCCGGGCGTGCCGTGGCCGAGCCCGGCGAGCGCCGGGCCGCGGGGCCGCCGACAGGTCCTGCCGTATCTCCTCGTCGGCGCTAATAGCGCCGGACCTGCGGCGCCGGCCGGGTTCGGCGGCGGAGGCGGCGCCGCGGCCGGCTGCGTGCAGGCGCCCGGCGGGGCCGCGCTGTCGTGCGGCTGACGCGGCCGGCGGCTAATTTGCCGAGACGCGCGGTCGATGCCCCAGCGGGCGGGCGGTGCGGCTGCCCAGACGGCCGCGGGTCTGACTCACAGTTGATTCAGACCCCGAGGGCTCGACGGGGGGACACCGGTGTTGACCCGGCGCCGACGCGTCCCGGGCGTGGTCACAGACTGCTTGGCTCGCCCCCTCCCCGCTGCCGCCGCCCTGTTTTGGCTGAGGTCATCGGTCGCCGACGTCGCGCCGGGTGTTGCCGTGGACTGCCGAGATAGGCACGTGGTCAGGGCTGATTCACGCCCCGCTGCGACATCGAACCGTCTGCGGACGCGTCGGCTCCGGTTGGGTGGACAATGGTATGAGTCAGTTCGACGAGGCGGTGGTCAGCTGTCTGATATAGCCGCACGGAGGCCTTGGTTTAACCGCAGCCAAGGTCACCGTTCTCGCGTTCGTCTCGCAATTATATCAACTTCCTGTGGGTTGGCTTGACATCAGTCTCCCATATGAACATCAATTTATTCATTTAATTACCAAACGCTACCATCCGTAGGCGCAAAATAGCCACTGCAGTCGGCGCGCCCTGAAACACCAGTAAACAACAACAAACAACAGCCATCCATCGAAGTGGTGAGAGAGCCTCCAGTCCCGACTGGATTGTCCGTCCGCGTCGGGGCGCTGAGGGATGGAGTGTTACGGCCGCCCAGTCCGACGCTGGCCATGGACCGGCGCTGCTCCAGCGGGCCGCTTTAGAGCTAGCGGGCCGCTCCCGCTGGCAGCCCGTGAAGCGGGAGCAGCCGCTCGGCCCGGGCCCCCCGCCGGCCGGCGCGGCTCGAGTGAATCACCCCCGTCAGCTGATCGCTGCCGATGCCGTGTCGGCGCGGCCGGAATGCGCCCGCCTGGAGTGCGAAGTCCGCCGCCGGCCACGGCGCGTGCCAAGCGCGCCCGCCGGTGCTGGCAGGGGCTCCCGCCGCAGCACGCGTGCCCTAACGGGACGCGTGGGATCGGCCGTCTGGCAAGGAGACGCCGTCTGGCAACTAGACGCAGGAAACGGCGGCACAGGAGAGCCAGATATGGTCGATATGTTTAGTTGTTTTGAAGCAACCGGCCTGTGACGCGAAATACCATAATGTGAGGACGTTGCGCCCAGTAAAACTTTCAGAGACCGGGCGCAGTCCTGCAGGTTTTTAATGAAAAGTGCTGGCGCGAGCCGCGAGTCTCGGCGGGCAGTGTTGTGACCTGCGCGTGGTGTTTTCTCTCACGCCCTCCTGGCGCGGCGCCACCGCGTCGTCCGTTTGTCACGCCGCACACGCGCGGCTGACCGGAGCGTGCCAGCCCGCGGCTGGCGCCGGACGCGGCGACACGAGCCGTCAGTCCCGCCACACGGCCGTAATGACCAGGTGCTCCGCCCCCTGACCTCCAGCCGCCGATGGTCGGACTCCGGCCAAGCGAAGTGCGCCCTGCCGTCACCCTTGACCTCGGCCGGCGTTTTTGTGCGGGGCCGTAGCCGCTGTTGATCTGTTTTCTAATAGCGCTGGGAATGTCAGGCGGGCGTCGTCACCGCCGGAGCGGCCGTCACAATGCGGCCATTGTGCGCCGGCCGTCTGCTGCTCATCGCCGGGCGGTCGCGCCGCGCTCCGTCAGACTGAAGCGAGCGCGTCGCGCGGCGGCCCGGTGGCCCGAGGCGAGCCCCGCGCGCTCACGCGCCGCCCCGAGCCGCCGCCGCCGCTGTACGGCTGGCTCGGCGGCGGCCGCCGTCTGCCTGTCAAGCCGGCGGCGCGTCCGTGAACGGCGCGATCGGGTGGGCTGCAGCGAGCTCACTACGCCGACCGCCGGTGGTCGGACGGCCGCGACGCCCGGGGACCGTGACGGGCTGGAGCGGGCGCCGAACGGGCGTGATGGCGGCGCCGGGAGACGGCGGCGCGTCCGTGAGCGGCGCGGTCGGACGGGCTGCAGCGAGCTCACTACGCCGACCGCCGGTGGTCGGGCGGCCGCGACGCCCGGGGACCGTGACGGGCTGGAGTGGAGGCCGAGCGAGCGTGATGGCGGCGCCGGGAGACGGCGGCGCGTCCGTGAGCGGCGCGGTCGGACGGGCTGCAGCGAGCTCACTACGCCGACCGCCGGTGGTCGGACGGCCGCGACGCCCGGGGACCGTGACGGGCTGGAGCGGAGGCCGAGCGAGCGTGATGGCGGCGCCGGGAGGCGGCGTTAGCGCCTGATTAATGGCAGGGCGAGAGGAGAAGCGTGTCCGCGGCGCCGTGCGCGCCTGGGAACGCGCCGCCGTCTTCGTCCTCTGGGACGGCCCGAGCCGGTGGCTGCCAGGGCGACCGTGCGGTTCGGAATAGCCGCCGTCAGCGGCTGCAGCGGCGAACCTGACGCGGCTGGTGCAGGAGCGGTGCTGTCATCGATCGTGCCGTTGCAACGGGGTCGTCGGACCTGGCAGCGGTATGGTCTGGTCTGGTACAATTTTCGTGAATATCGCAAGTTTGATTCCCCTCGCGTCGAGTGCGGTTCGTGCGTGCCATGTGTCCCGGCGGGTCAGACCAGATGCTCTGTGTGATACGGTCGGTATGTGTACACGCCACACGTCAACAGGCGACTGCTCTTATCAGCTGCCCGAGGTGTCGAAACATGCCACGGACCATCCATCGGGCGTCTTATCGTGTTCGCATCTGGCCCAGGCGTGGACCCATCCACCGAGCTGGGCTAGCCTAACCGGGTTATAGAGCCATCCCGTCGGTCCGGTCCGGTCTGACCTGACCTGACCTGACCTAACCTGACCTGGGTGTCGTGCCAGGCCGCCAACCTGCTCAGATCTGCCTCGGGGTCCGGCGACGGCGCGGCCCTCGTCTTTAAACGCGAGCCGCCGGCCGCCGCCAGCCCTGTCTTCGTGCGCGCCTCGCTGGCCGCCGCCGCCGCCGCCGCGCCGTTGTTTACCCGACAGAGTGGTCACGTGGCCGGCCAGTCACGTGACCCACCGCCCAGTCAGCTGCCGGCCGGTCGACGGCGGTCCGGTGGCGCCGCTCCAGACGGGCTCGGGCGGCTGCCGGCCTCACGTGGCGGTCAGAGGGGGAGGGGAACTGTGCCGGGTCAGACACCTCGGGCAGATCCAGGTCAGGCCGCGGCAGGGGTTGGGGGGGGGGGGGGGGGGGGGCGGTTGATGATGGAATGCATGTGGGGTCTGGTGGCCAGGGGCTGACAGACTGGTAAGGTGGACCGAGCAGCGGAAGGTTCGGCGCAGCGTGTCGCGTAGATTCTTGCACGTGAACTGGGTACGCCATTGGCTGACGAACTTTGTAGAGCATGTTGCGCGCAGTGTGTAGTTACTAATTGGAATATCACCTTGTAAACAATTAGCTATTCTATCGTAAAAGGTTTTGTCAGAAATTCAGTTGTTGGGCAGTAGCGGGCTTTGGTTCATATTAAACACAAGAGTGGACCTTAGGGTTGTGATCACTGGCCTGGCATGGCTCTGTCTTAGTTCGGGTACAGGTCAAAAACCCGCCTTAACACGTATCTAACCTCAAAGGGCATATCGACTGGAAACAATGTGGGAACCAAGTTAGATATGTTTATCTGGATAAGTTGCCACCTGGTCTGGCTAACGTTCTATCTCGAGTGGATAGGTGGAGACCATAACCGTAAAGCCTTATCATGACTCCCCCACTGTAGTCCAGTTGTGATACCACAGACCAGGGGCCCATGACACGTGCCGGAGCGCGGCTGCTCAATAGAGCAGTCCTGCCGATCGGGGTCCACCTCCACACCGCTGCCGTCCTGCCTGCTGCTCGGCGCACGCTGCGGAGGCGGTCGTCCTGCCGTGGTTCGCCCGATCGCCTGGTGACGAGCCGGTGTGGCTTTGGCGCTGCGGCGTGGACGGCCGTCCTGCCGTGGATGGTCTGATCGCCTGGTGACGAGTCGGTGTGGGCCGGACGCCGCAGCGTGGACGGCCGTCCTGCCGCGGATGGTCCGATCGCCTGGTGACGAGCCGGTGTGGGCCGGACGCCGCGGCGTGGACGGCCGTCCTGCCGTGGATGGCCCGATCGCCTGGTGACGAGTCGGTGTGGGCCAGGCGCCGCAGCGTGGACGGCCGTCCTGCCGCGGATGGTCCGATCGCCTGGTGACGAGCCGGTGTGGGCCGGACGCCGCGGCGTGGACGGCCGTGCCGGGGCTCCCCCGCGGTGATCTATTGCCGGAGCGATCGGTCGTGACGCACCGGGCCGCGGGCCGGCGCAAATTGGAAACAGCGGCGCCGTCGCCGCGGCTGACGGATGGCCCGGGAGTGGCGCCGCTGCTGCCAGTCACCGCGCGCGGAGGACCGGGGACCGGTGGTGGTCCGGCCGCCCGGCGGCTGTTGTCGGAGGTCCGCGGTCCTGTCGTGGTCCGTGGCCGCGGGGATGGCGTTCGCCGCCCTTGTCCTCCTGTTCTGTTGTAGTAAGAGCTGGCGGCGCGATCGCGTCCACCTGAGGGGCCGAAACTGCCTCTTCGTCCAGCCGCGTCCCCCGGGGGCGCGGGGTAGGGCTGCGTCTCCCCGACACAGCCGCCTCCCCGATATCGCCGTCTTTCCGACACCGCTGCCTCCCCAACACAGCCGCCTTCCCGGTCGCGGCCGCCCCTCCCCCCGTCATAGCTGCCCCCCCCCCCCCCCGACACATCCGCCCTCCCGTCGCGGCCGTCTCCCCGACACAGCTACCTCCCCATCGCATCTGCCTCCCCGACACAGCCGCCTCCCCGATATCGCTGCCTTCCCGATACCGCCTGCCTCCCAGCACAGTCATCTTCCCGTCGCGGCGCCTCCCAGCACAGCGCCTCCCGTCGGCGGCCGCCTCCCCAGCACCGCCGCCTCTCTGTCGCGGCCGCCGCTGACCCAGTGTTGCCGACGGCGTCCGTCTGGGCCAAGGCCGACCGGCCGACGGTCGATCCGGCGCCGCCCGCCGCCGCCGGGAGAGGCCCGCTCGATCGGCGCCGCGCCGCCCGCCGCCGGCGACGCCGGCACCGCCGCCGTCGGGCCCGCGCGCCGCCGCTTGCCACCGGCCGCTAGGGACCGTTCCCGGCCGCCGGCGCTGCGCGAACACGGCCGTGGATTGTCTGTTGTCCGGCGGATGGGCGGCGTGTGGGGACGATGGCACTGGGCGACTACGTCAGGCAGTCGGACGGCCCCGGACGGCCTGCCTCCTGAGGCGACCATTGTCTGCGTGGCGTGGCTGCCTGCCGTCGCGAGCCGGCCGGCGAACGGCTGGCTCCGCTCCGTCGCAGCACGGACAGCTGTTTGTCCGTGGCGCGCCTGGCTGCAGCAGGGCTAGAGCCACTGACGGCTGACGGCTGACCGGCTGCGGGCGCTCCAGACCGGGTGGCGACGCCGGACCAGGCTGAAGCCGCTGACGGCTGACGGCTGACCGGCTGCGGGCGCTCCAGACCGGGCGGCGACGCCGGACCAGGGCTGGAGCCGCTGACGGCTGACCGGCTGCGGGCGCTCCAGGCCGGGCGGCGGCACCGGACCAGGGCTGGAGCCGCTGACGGCTGACCGGCTGCGGGCGCTCCGGGCCGGGCGGCGGCGCCGGGCCAGGGCTGGAGCCGCTGACGGCCGACGGCTGACCGGCCGCGGGCGGGCGGCGGCGCCGGACCAGGGCTAGAGCCGCTGACGGCTGACGGCTGACCGGCCGCGGGCGGGCGGCGGCACCGGACCAGGGCTGGAGCCGCTGACGGCTGACCGGCTGCGGGCGCTCCAGGCCGGGCAGCGGGGCCGGACCAGGGCTGGAACCGCTGACGGCTGACCGGCTGCGGGCGCTCCAGGCCGGGCGGCGGCACCGGACCAGGGCTGGAGCCGCCGACGGCTGACGGCTGACCGGCCGCGGGCGCTCCGGGCCGGACGGCGGCGCCGGACCAGGGCTGAATCCGCTGACGGCTGACCGGCTGCGGGCGCTCCAGGCCGGGCGGCGGCACCGGACCGTCTCCTTTCACAGCCAGTGGCTTCGTCCGCTGCCCGTTTCGCCAGGCTGCTGTTTGTCGAACGTCTCGCGACAGATGCCGACCTTTCCTGGTCGGCCGGCCGTGGTGCACGAGTCCGTGCATGCTGTCGTGTGAACCTCCCCGCCAGCGGCCCGGCCGGCGTGGCTGCCCGGAGGTCGATCTGTCCGTCGCCGTCCTGGCCGAGATCTCGCTGTCCGCGTGGTGGTACTCCCGAGCGGTGTTTCCCGGCAGTCGCCGGACCTGCCGGCGTTCCGCCCGTCTCCGGAGGTCCGGTCGGCAGGCTCTCTGGCTGGTTGGTCCCGGTGGTTGGCCGGGTGCTCGTTTCAGCTGGCCGGCGGGCTGGGCACGATCTGGGTCGCGCCAGCCGGGTGGCCGGCGTTGACACGGTGTCAGTGGTGCATGCGTCCCTCGCCGGCGGCCGGGCAGCGACAGCGACGCTCTTGCCGGGCCGCGGCTGCCTGGGCCTGCGCTCGGGTGGAAGCCGTGCCGTCAGTCGGGACCGAGATCCGTCGGGGGCGGGGGCGCGGGTGGGCTTCAGGTGTTTGACCTTGGATCCTATCTAGTCTGACTGAACACTGCTACGTATGTATGCTTCACGCTTGGGAAGATGGTCTCTTGTTTAGTTGTCCTCCCGTGTTGAGCCAATGACGCTACAATTTCCGTACAGTACTTACTTTAAGTTCTGACTTCCGTACAGTACTTAAATTGTACTTACTTTCGTCATTGTACACGGGTTCGTCACAGTCCCACATTTCCTTGTCTTATTGGCGATGGAGCATTTGTAACACCGACGCACAACATAAGGCGTTATGCCACCTTGAATGCTTGCAAAGCCCTTCTCCGTCCTTCAGCTCTTGCGTTTGTTTTTGTAGGACGCTATCGTATGCGTGCAGCCGCTGTCTGGAGTTGTTTGACGCAGAGTCTGCTGCGTCGGTGAGTTTGTCCAGCCGCGTGTTTCATCACCGCCGTTGAGCCTGCCCGTGTATCAGACGTCTGGCTCTGACGGCGACGACCGGCGTCATTAACCAGAAGCGCCCGGGCTGACCGGGTGTCAGGGGTGCCGGGCCGAGGTGCGTGCCGTCTCGCGGCGAGCGTGCCGTCGCCGGCGCTGACCTCTGCCGCGCCCCGCCCGGCAGAACAAGGACCACGAGACGCCGCTGCACTCGGCCTGCCAGTACGGCCACACGCCGGTGGTGCGGCTGCTGCTGGAGCACTGCTGCGACGCGGCCGTGCCCAACTGCCGCGGCGAGACGCCGCTCGACCTGGCCGCCCAGTACGGCCGGCTGGAGGCCGTCGAGCTGCTGGTGCGCGTGCGACACTCGCTGCTGGAGCCGTACCGGCCGGGCACCGCGGCCGGCGACGACCGGCTGCCGCACACGCCGCTCCACTCAGCCGCCATGAACGGCCACAGGTGCGCACGGCGCGCCGCCGCGCCGCCGCCGCCGCCGCCGCCGGCGACCGGCGCGGCGGCGGCGGCCGGTCAGGGAGCCGGGCATGTGGGGAATATCGACGGATCATCAAAGCGAGTGGAGAATGGGGAGGTTGAACATAGTGTATGTGTGTGTGGGGGGGGGGGAGGGGCGGGCATTAGGGAACCAGGAGGGACCGGAAAACGGATGTGTGGTGTGTCACTGGGTCAGAGTCATTACCTCGGGGTGTGTGACTGTGCTGTGACCTCCACGTGATTACGCTGGCATGCATTTTATCCGTACTATGGCATGAGACTCGTTATGTGTGTGCCCTCGCCCGCTCTGTCATATAGGCTGGAGAACACACCCCACACGCCACCATTCGAACCATACACCCATGAGCATCTTCATGCGTGACGGAATGCATCGCAGGGCATCTGCTTCCCCATATCTGCTACAGAAGTCACGCCTTATCTCCAGCACCGTGCCCTTCCCTTCCATGCGCCTGTAATCACCGCCTACCCCACCTGACTGCGGCCGCAGTAGGACTGACCTGCACAGCGTCCCACTGGACCGGAACCTCTGCCGTCCCGACGCTAATCCGCTCCCATTATCACAGCTCATCACCTGTCAGTTGGGACCGGCCGTGGCTCGTTCCGCCTAATATGGGCGCCGGGCCGCGCTCGTGTTAAGGCCGGCTGGAGCGCGGCGGCTCCTCCACGCGCCGCCGGCGCCGGCCGCTCGGCCGAGCGGTACGGCACGGCGGCGGAACGGCAGCACCGGAGCGAGCGGACGCGTTGTTGCGGCGTGATTCGGGGCGGTTACGCCGGCTGGGAGGCGGCGCGGCGCCCGCACCATGACCCCGGACGGCGTCGGTCGGCTGCTGCTCACCGCAGCGCTTCCCCCCACTGTCTGGGGAGGGGTGGCCCGCCGGCGGCCGGGCCGCGCTCCGCCGAGGGCGGCCGAGATGAGTTTGTGTCATCGATCCTGCCCCGGGGCGGGGCCGGAACGGGCGATGGACGGCGGGCGCCTGGGTCGGCGCGGCCGGCTAGAGCACACGGCCAGGGCCTGAAGGCGGCCTTTTCTGGTCTGGTCTGTCTGGTCTGGGTCAGGTCTGGCCGTGACGCCACGGACTGCGGTGGGCAAGCTCTGCGGTGTGTCGCCAAACCTCTTCCACATAAAGCGCCACACTCGGCACAGTCAGATCTAATTATGGACATCGAAGTATAGGGTCGGAGGGGCTTTGGACCGAGACCGGCTAACGTCTCGCAACGGGCCTGGGTCATCACACGGCGTTGCGGGCTCAGTGACATCACGTGACCCCGTCCCCCGAGCTCCGAGCTCCCTTGATCAGCGGTGGGCGGGGCGCGGGCGTGCCGCGGCGCCAGGCTGTCACGGACGCCAGCCGGCCGGACAGCCCGGCGTTAGGACGCTACCTGTCGGACGGCGGCGTAACGCCAGACGACGGCGCTTAGCCAGCCGGGGCGTATGGCGGCGCCAGGTGACGCGCCGCGCCGGGACGTGTCCGGCAGCTGTCGGCGCCGCCGCGCCGGCCGTTAGCGCACCGCCGGCGGCTCCTTCGGGCTCCTTTACGCGGGGCCCGCCCGGCGACGGCGGTCAGGCGAGTCGGTTCGGCCGCCGCCG
>NW_023596297.1:29377018-29563312 GCF_011947565.3 Pollicipes pollicipes | reverse complement strand
TGGTCCAGTCGAGACGCCATTCGTCCACACGCGTTCTCACGTCCGAAGTTGTGGTCCAGTCGAGACACCAGTCGTCCACACGCGTTTGTGTCCCGCAGCACTGGACCCCAGTCTGTGCTTTTGCAAAATATCGGCATACTCGTCATGCAGAGCTGAAGTTTTAAATAGAATACTCGACTGTTCCATCGATTTTCAGCATTCCGTTTGGCATTCGGATGCGAGAACATTGGTGGCCGAGGATCGATGTTTATCTTCATTGGTTAAAGAAATTCCACCAAACTTTGTAAGGATGTTTTGTGAGCGTGTTTCCTTCCCAACGTTTTCATGAACACTCTTGGTCATTTGCGATACACCAGACAAATGAGCAGTAATATTGCGTGTGAAGCATGCCCTCGGTACCAAACACGCCAGCTGTCTGTCCAACACCCGCCAGCTCAGCGAGCAGTAGCCGCAGCGCCGAGAGCCTTCGCCCGCGCGGCGGAACGCCCTCCGTCGCTCGCCATCTGGATGTCTGAACAGCGACGGCCGGCGGCAGCGCGCCGGCAAAAAGCGCGCGCTCGTCGCAGCAGACGCAGAGACGCGACAGCGGCGCGCGCGGCGGCCATCTGTGCCCGCGTCGCGCGTCTCGCTCCGTCCCGCCGGCCGTCCGTCGCCGCGGCTCAGGCGGGATTACCGGCCAAAGGGTGAGAGAAGGCGTGAAATGCGAGGCGAACAAATCTCCGCGAGTGCCGGCTCGGAGCGCGCGGCCGGCGCGGACGACGATTGTATCGGCCGGCGCGACGGGCGGCCGTGTCGCGCGACGAGGGGCGGCGGGATCTGACGGCGGGCAGCGGCGGCGGCATCTGACGGTGGGTAGGGGCGGAGGCATCTGACGGCGAGTAGGGCGGCGGCATCTGACGGCGAGTGGGGGCGGTTGCATCTGACGGTGGGTGGGGGGCTGCATCTGACGGCGAGTGGGGGGCGGCATCTGACGGCGAGTAGGGGGCGGCGGCATCTGACGGTGGGTAGGCGGGCATCTGACGGCGAGTAGGGGCGGGATCTGACGGCGAGTGGGGGCGGCTGCATCTGACGGCGAGTGGGGGCGGCTGCATCTGACGGCGGGGGGCGGCGGCATCTGACGGTGGTAGGGGCGGAGGCATCTGACGGCGAGTGGGGGCGGTGCATCTGACGGTGGGTAGGGGCTGCATCTGACGGCGGGTAGGGGCGGCTGCATCTACGGCGGGTAGGGGCGGCGGCATCTGACGGCGGGTAGGGACGGCGGGATCTGACGGCGAGTGGGGGCGGTTGCATCTGAAGGTAGGTAGGGGCGGCTGCATCTGACGGCGGTGGGGCGGCTGCATCTGACGGCGAGTGGGGGCGGCTGCATCTGACGGCGGGTAGGGGCGGCGGCATCTGACGGCGAGTGGGGGCGGCGGCATCTGACGGCGAGTGGGGGCGGCTGCATCTGACGGCGGGTAGGGGCGGCTGCATCTGACGGCAGGTAGGGGCGGCGGCATCTGACGGTGGGTAGTAGCGGTGGAGATACCCAGAACTCAAGACACAAGACTCAACGAGGTATATCCCGGTTCCGGAATCGTTTCTGCTCACCCTGTGACAACGGCCAGGGGAAATCGCGTCCTGTGAGCTGCACATAATTTCATGTCATGCGTGTATTTGACAACAAGATAGCTACATGCCAGTGTTCCAATTGGTGCGCATTGAGCTGTCAGGCTGGTATAATATCATGTGACTTACATTTCTCCCCCAGTCGACCCACCCATGACTTGGTTGAGTGAACCCTGATCACAGCTCACGAGAAAAGGTCGGAGAGATCGATTCCACCCAATGAAAGTCGGATCGAATCCGGAGACGATGTGGGCTCGGAGAGGAGTCATGTACAGTCCGACTGGATCTGACGGCACCCGAGAGGAATCTGGCGGTGTTTCAGGGGGGGCTTGATGCTATCACAGGGATCTGATGGGATCTCTGCGGTATCACGGGGGATCTGATTGGATCTCTGCGGCCGAATCAGGCGACGTCCCGGCAGCTGCGAGGTCTGACGGAATATCAGTGGACTCGTGATCTGATGAGATCTCGAGGTGCAAAAACCTGGCAGCACCTCCGGTGTGCCGGGAGATGACCATATCTCAACGGATGTCGAAATCTGACAGGGTTGGTGGGATCTGAATGCCTATGAGAAACGACGGGAGTTGGCATTCCGCTATGAAATATGAGAACTGCGGAGCTTTGAGTAATGTCATGGCCCGAGGATTCATTCGTCAGGGGTGCGGAACGTAGGTCTGCCAGCGACTGCAGGGTCAATTACAGGATATCGTGCTTGCCGGGTGTTATTCTCGCGGCCTGCGCGGTGCACTTAAGAGCGCGCAAGTCTCGCCACATGCCAAGAAGCGGAGGTAGTCGGGAGTCTGCACCTATGGGTTCGATTCTCAACACGGGTGAATTTTTTCTGACAGCGAAGCGAGACCGCGGGAAGCCATGTAATGACGCTGTATGACACAAAAATGTCCCTCAGCGCTGCTTGGCCACCAAACAGCGGCCGCACTTCGTACCGCGTGATGGAATCAATATCCGTGACTCGAGCTCGAGCTTTCTCACCAGGGCGGTGATCGTGACGCAGCTCAAACAAATAACCCTTGCGAATAACTTCATGATAAGAATGCAGAGATGCCAATCGGTCACGGCGGGCGGCGACAGCATTCGGCGACCCATCGTGACAGGGACGGTGACACCTTCCGCCGCTGAAGATGTGAGTGGGTCGCCTGCGACGGCGACACTTCGGACAACGTGCGTCCGTCCGATTTCATCCGCGTGCGGCCGTCTGCCTCCATCCTCGTGCGGCCGTCTGCTTCTATCCACGTGCGGCCGTCTGCTTCCATCCGCGTGCGGCCGTCTGCCTCCGTCCACGTGCGGCCGTCTGCCTCTGTCCACGTTCGGCCGTCTGCTTCCATTCACGTGTGGTCGTCTGCCTCCATCTACGTGCGTCCATCCACTTTCATTCACGCGCGCTCCTAGCCGCGAGAATGTCCGCTGCAGGAGGTGCCCGCCTCTCAGCACGGCAGAGGCCGCCCGGTGCGAGGCCGGATGGCGCGGGGCCGGATGGTGCGGGACCACGATGGTGCGAGCCCGGATGGTGCGAGGCCACGGTCACGCACCATCCGGTCCTGGCGCCGCGGCGGTGTGCTCATGCCAGCCGCTGTCGCTGCCAGCCGACCCTCGCTGCAGCAGCGCGAGGCGGCGCTGGGCGGCTGAGTCTGATGACCTTTTCGGACATGCACCGCAGTCATGCGAGCTCACCGCGGTCTGCGCGCAGCCGACTGCTCGAGACGAAATTCTGGAAATGGTTGCTGGGTCACCAGAAGGCGTGCAATGTCACCGAGCAAGACCTCGGGCGGGCTTTGTAGTCTAGCCATGCACGTTCCTCTGATGCAGCCCCCGTCGTGAGGACCAGCTCAAAGGCGGTGCCATTTAGGCTAGACTCAAAGAAGCGACGATTATTTGGTTGATAATCTTCATTTAGCATCAGCTAAATTTTGCGTCCAGCTTAAGAAAAATCTGGCAGAATGCTGTAATCACCAGGTTTGGGTACTTTCCAAAATGTTAACTTAAAGAAGAACAAAATGACGCCCAGACAGACGCATAATTCAGCGCAATGGGGGCAATTACACGTACTTGTGAGAGCGCTGGGGTCACTGGCCGAGAAATTGCTAGGAATTGGTGCAGGCAGGAGAAGAGCCCTTCATCCGTATTCTCGTGCAATGTTACGGGGAAAGGCCAACGTTTATCCAACTTGTGAGAAAAACCAGTACTAGCTCCTACCAGAGCGGGGGTACTCCCCCCCCCCCGGCCCCTGTTTCGGCACCCCTCAAGAGGTTAAGCCTCAGTGATGCCAGCTGAAGGCTCGAAAACTCATCGTCGCCAATCGAGTACGAGCTCCACGGCTCAGCATTCTCCACTCGGAGGTCATCTTTAACTTAACCTGTGACCTCGTTCCAGCAAAAATTAAAAACATTTACTGACCGTACCCCATTTTGTAGGAGAAATCCATCGCGTCTTCATCGTCCCAGACGCTTGACTCGTCTCGTATCTGAATGAACTCCCTGCACACACCAATCCCGTTCTGACCAGCGTGTGTGGTGCGTCCGCAGGGTCTGTGCTCTCACGCGTCCGGCCCCGCGACCGAGCAGGGCGGGCCCGTGGTACGCTGGCGGCCCGCCTCCAGCTGAACCTGCGCACCTCTCCTCAGGCTGGCCGAGCCGCCACACAGAGCCCTGCGGCTGTTCAGGCATTCATCCGCCGCCGCAGGAGACCAGCATCCCTTATTTTTATCTGCGCCGGCGGCTGGACGGAGTCCGCCTGATTGTAACCGCCAGGACGCGGCCAGCCACTCAGGTGGAAGTAATGCTCAGGCCCCCGCCCCCGCGCGGCTGCGATCGATACGGCTGCGCCGCGGCGGCGCGCGGCGCCGACCGGCCGCTTGGCCGCCGCCGCCGCCGCCAGCCCAGCACGACTCATTACCGCCGGACAAGCGGCGGCGGCGGCGCCGCTGTGATGGCCGCCAGGGCCCGAATCTCGGCGGATGTCGCCACCATTTGATGGCGGGTCTGAGACTTCCGCCATCAGCTGGTGGCTGGTCTGAGAGTGCCGCCACCAGCTGATGGCTGGTCTGAGAGTCCCGCCACCAGCTGATGGCCGGTCTGAGACTTCCGCCATCAGCTGGTGGTTGGTCTGAGAGTGCCGCCACGAGCTGATGGCTGGTTTGAGAGTACCCCTACCAGTGCTGAGGGCTAATCTGAGCGTCCCACCGCCAGTTGATGGTCAGTCTGAGCGTCCCATGGTCAGTTAATGGTCAGTCTCGGCGTCCCGCCGCCAGCTGATGGCCAGTCGGGGAGTCCCACCGGCAACTGATGGCTAGTCTGAGAGTCCACTGTCGGCTGATTGATGGCTTGTCTGTGAGTCCGACTAGTCTGGGATCCCCAGTCCGCCAGCTGGCAAGCAGGTACGAGAGTCCCAATAAGTCGAGAGTCGCATCACCTGATGTCCAGTATGAGAGCCCCATTACCAGCTGATGCCCAGTCTGAGCGTCCCATTACCAGCTGGTGCCCAGTATGAGAGCCCCGTTACCAGCTGATGCCCAGTATGAGAGCCCCATTACCAGCTGATGCCCAGTCTGAGGGTCCCATTACCAGCTAATGCCCAGTCTGAGGGTCCCATTACCAGCTGATGCCAAGTCTGAGGGTCCTATTACCAGCTGATACTCAGTTTCAGCCTCACGCCACTCGCTGATTCCGGGTCAGAGAGTACACCGCCAGTTATGGTCAGGGCTGGGAGTCACACCACCAGCTCGCGTGCTGCCCGGGAGCTCTCCAACCGTGGGGAAGTCCAGTCTGGGGTAGCATTGTCAGTTGATGTCCGTCTGAGAGTCCCGTTGCCAGCCGATGTTCGACCTGAATTTCCTGCCGTCAGCCGCAGCCTCTGCACATCAGTTCGACTGCTTCTCTAAGTCCGGGCGCGCCAGGCGGCAGCAGTGTTGGCTGTACGCCGCGCAAACATGGTCGGGCTTACGGACATTCCCATTCATCTGTGTCTCATTTGCTGCGGACTCCACCCTGAACCCCTTATGGCATCTCGGGATTTCCTCAGCTCAGCGGAAGATTTTACGACACGGTAAAAGCCTTTGCCGCAGTGGCAGTTGGTCGTATTTGAGGTTTGCATTGCATGCGACCCGTGCCTTCTGTGGTCTCGCGCTTCTTGAATCGTAGATCGGCGAGGGAGACATGGTGGTATGGCAGGCCGGTGGCCGCTGTGGGACCAGACCTCAAGCCGATCTATGCCGCCAGCTTGACGATAGTCCGCCATGGCGCTCATAGGCCTTTTGTCTGTTGTGTTTCATCGCCCGTAAACAGGAAAATGCTTTGAATTGTCAGAGATTTTGCATCGCTTGCATGTGTTGCTCCCAACGACGCTGTCTTCCTCCGTCTGTACAAGGTAGGTGGCGTTATCTTATTCCGTGACAAAGATTTCGTGTGTCATGAATTGTTCAACGAGTATGCAATTTTACCAACATTGGGAGCGGGCGTTAATAGGCCATTGCTATGTGCGTACTGTGCGTAAAACAGGGAGCCTTGTAAACCACACTTTGCCCACGATGTCGTAAAGTGCTGCAGTCAGCAAACTAATCGAATGTGTTATCTATCTGAAAAATTTGGGAAGCAGAATAAGTGATACGAGAGGCAGGGAAAGAAACGACTAGCTTCAATTTATTGAAGCCGAATTCCCTGTGCCTACTCATCCTGTTCGACAATTACTTACAAAGGCACTCGCAATGCCTCGCACCGCACCAAATTCTGGTGCTTGTTGTCCATCCGACTGCACGCATCCCTCTCAGTCTCCGATCCCGTGCGCCGGGCGGCGTGTGGCCGCGAAACTGTCTCGGCACGCGAGCATACATTCTGCGGACTATTGTGACCGAGGACGTGCCAGGCCAACAGCGCCTGCTGCGAAAATTGCGCCGAGCCACCGGTGGTGGCTCAGGCAACCCCGGCATCTGAAGCAGGGCAGCATCGGAGCTCCACCGGCGGCGACGCAGGCAACCCCGGTATCTGCGGCAGGGCAGCATCGGAACTCCAGCAGTGGCGGCTCAGGCAACCCCGTCATCCGTGGCAGGGCAGCACCGGAACCCCAGCACTGGCGGCTCCAGCGGTGGCAGCTCGGTGACGGCCCCCAGCGGGGCGGCAGCCAGCCTCTCCCGCGTGGCGGCGGCGGCGGCGGCTGGTGCGCGCGCTCCCGTCAAATGAGTCAGCCGGGCACGCGCCGCCGCCCCGGAGGCGCGCCCCCTCGCCGGCCGAGCTGCACGTGCCGTGAAAGGCGCCAAGTTAAGGGGGTAGGAGTTGATGAGGGGCGAGCGGGATCGATGACGGGTGGCGGCGACGAGGCTGGCGCTGCGCACAGTGGCGACATGTCGACACTTCAGAGTTTTCTGCCGTAACTGGCCTGTCGCGGGGGCAGACGGTGCCGAGGAGCCCATTGGGCGTGACCGCCGTTTGCGAAGGTTAACACGAGGTAAAACAGACTTACGATTGGCGCTCGAGGATATCGGTGAGCCAGGTCGTGCTCCTAGCGGTTTTTCTAAGTCTTTAAAAGTTTTCTTTAAAAATAATCAATTGTGGCGCATGGCAATCGGCAGAAATTAGAGAGATTGCTGCGTCAAGGACGCATGAGTATGTTTTGGTCTTCTCACTCATGTTGACCCGGTAAAAGTTTCTAAAAATGTTCACTGGTTCTAAAATGTGTGCTTGCCTGCAGGATCCAATAAGCCCTAAAATGCATAAACTACGGACCCGGCTGATGCATTCAGCAAATGCATGCTTAGAAAATATCCCAGGAATATTGAGAAGCTTTATCTGCAGACGCAGCAGCACCTCTCATACCTTGTTGTGCATCCATCAATCCTTGGCCGTCATCTTTGGCAACATTCGACAATAACCGTACGGCGTCCTGTTAAATGCAACCAAGGCAATCCGCTTGTGAATGCTCTTGCACTTCCAGTGGCCTCCTCGCCGCGCCGCTGATCTAAATACATTTATGCATCGTTGAATTCTTCAAAAGAATTTCAAAAGTCGAGAAAAGTTGAACTATTAAAAAAAAGAAAAAATCGAAAGGTGTTATTTGAATTTTAGCCAGTCAAAACATTTGTCCTCAACATGAACAAATCGTGGGTGCACGGTGACACGAAGAAGAGCAGAACTGATATACATCGGTAAGGATCGGTGTGCTTCCGCGGCCTGCTCGGCAACGCAAATGTCGTAAAACGTCTCTGGAGCAGACGGTGATGTAATCTGTATCAGAGCACGTCATCCGTACATAGGTACACAGGAGCAAATTAGTATGGTGCGTTTTACTGAGCAGCAGGCGGTTCCAGCATTCTCAGCTTCTCACTTGTTTGCAAATTACAGTTGTAATCAGCGACCATTTACCAGCGGTCAGTGCCAATCAGTAAGACGATAAAATGTATCTGTCGTTATCGGGGTCATGTCACGCCGAACAATAATGAACGATGTGCGAGCCTTATAAGCATGCATAATGCATGCACAGCGCGTGCATGCATGACGAGTTCATGCCTTATGCGGAGCGTGAGAACAAGGTCGCACTCTCCGTCGCACACGGCTAAAACGTGCTCCTGCACGTGGCTTGCGACGACCAAGCATGAAATTAACCAGTTCCGAACCCAAACAAACTGATTCTCGTGAGCCTGCCCGGCCAGCCAGCAGCGCTCCCGCGGACGCCGCGGGCCGAGCGGTGCGGCCGGATCCGCACCTCCCACCGTGCGACCAAGCTCCGCCCCCGGCTCCGCCCACCGGCCGCGCTTCAGTTGGAGCCGTTTCCACCACATTTAGTGTCATTTACATGGGTGAGTGCCGAGCGAGAGCTGTGTAATCCAGTGTCGTTATTCGTGGGCAGCAAACGGAGCCGGCTCCAGATTTAAGTTGAACTTTGATTGTGCAGCGTGCCGTGAAGCGCGATTAGGGCCCATCTCACCGGGCCACCCAGCCGTCCCAAGACGGAGACCAAGGTAAGGCCGAGCGCACGAGATGAGCCACGCTCGGCTGGCCCAGGCCGGCCCGGTCGGCCGCTCTCGATGTTCCGGAGATCAAACGGCCGCTGGCCGCGGGCGTTTGAGAGCGAGTCGTCCCGGGTCGGGTCGGCCGGCCCGGCCCGGCCGGGTCGCGTCGGTCCCGGTCGGGCCGGGCCGGCCTGACCTGGTCCTGCCGGCTTCCCCGGGTCGACACGGGCGCCTGGTGCGGGACCCGTACTGCGGCGTCAGCCCATCATGTGACCTATCGGGCTCTGGGTAAGGTCGACGGGCTGGCTGACGGCGCCCGTAGTTTTTGGCTTGACAGCGGTTAAGTTCGGACTGTTTATCAAGTTTATTATTCTTACGTTTAGAAGCAATGTTTTCTTAATCGTTTCTACCTTTGCGACGTCTTATTTGGTCTAGAATGACATCACCGATTAAAAGTTTGCGGGTGCTTTTATATCAAATTACGTTTTAGCAACGTCGAATTTCCTTTGCGTGGTTCATCCCACTACACTGCGATTTGCAAACCACTAGAGTTGACCGAGGCCTTAGAACTACGACATTGATATCGTCCAACAGCCCTTTGTCTGCATTCTTTGAGCTCATATACTGCCAAGGCGCTCCGAAAAGTGCCGGTTCGGAAAAATGGCGTTTTGTCATTTTATGACATTGACACCAACAGAGCAGTGTCATTTGTAGATCCGCTGGTGATTTCAAGGCAACGAGCACAACATGACAGCTCCCAATTCTACACAAGTCCTTCCCACAGAGCATTAAAAAATTTTGATCAAGCTTGCCTCTTGACAAACCATGTTTTGTTACTGTAACTTTTACTGTACATTGCATGCTGGGCGCAAAACTGAAACAACTGGTAATACTGCACCGCTGCGCGGTGCAGTATTACCAGTTATGCTCTTTTTGAGCTGGGCGTTCAATATAACTGGTCACTTTGCATATCTTCATGGACTGTATGTGTGCAGAAATGCTACGAATTACCCTTCTATCATTCATACAATATCCCCCGCGTAAAACGCGTACTATTCCCTGAGCGTGCATCGCGAACACAGCCATCCGATATTTTAACGTCTGAACCATTCATTGACTGAAGGCCCCACGGGCAGCGCGTGAACACAAAGGCGGTGTCTCTGTGCGTCGCCGGCGGCGCTGGCTTGTCTTTCGCTCAAGGGCTTATGTTCGCCGTTGCTCGTCGTTTACGTTAGCAGCTTCCTACACTCAAGCTGTCCTTTTGTGCTGCTGTTAAAGAACACTCAAGTTGGCTTAGGGTCCTCGAAAATGGTGGCGTCCCCGATTTGAGTAAAAGTAGGTATATCTGAGGTTATACCTCAGAATACAAATATTTGATCAATGCTCTTGTGCCTATGCACGGAAACAATCAACCGCATAGAAAGGCTTGCTGCTTTGACTGCGTCTTGGTCATTCGATGTCAGGCCTGCTGGGCTTCCTCATTGGATGAGGCGTGGTTTTACAGAATATTTTGCAATGTGTGCGTGAAGTGCAAGCATCCATGTAATAGTGATTAAGTAAAAGCTCTCTACGAACAACAGTCTGAGTCATAAAAAAATGACTCGAACATACACAAGATAAAAAAACATAGTATGTGTTCAACTCAACTTCAATTTTAGAACTTCAACACAAAATCGACCACGAGGTTGGGAGCTGGGAAATAATGTGGGTGGCGGGATCAGATTCATCGTTAAAAATCATGTAAAGCAAATTTCACCTCTTGTTCGCACTTAAGACATGAATCTCCTCTGAAACTGCCCCAAAATAGTATGACCTAGCACCAAACAATATAATAAAATGGCGTGGTTCGTGACTGAGGTAAGCGAATCAATGTATGATGAAATCCATCATCACGATTCACACAACCTGTGTCTGGAGGAATGCAACGTAAACTCGTGTGGCACAGGCCTACAATATATTAATATATATAATATTGATGCAGCTCCCCCCTTGCTGAGGGTGTTTTTATTAATGTAGTGTTCAAATGCAGATGCGTGATACCAGGTGTGCATACAATAGCACGTCAAAACTTCCCATAGTTTTTCCATTCTTGTAAAGGCTACAGGTTATCAAATGTTATTCGCTGTAAAATTTTCTCATCGTGTCTGCCATCTCCGTTAGGAATGCGTGGTTATATGTTTTTGTTACTTGGAGGGCACCACAATGATATGACTATAACGCTCAGCTAAGGCAAGATTTCGTTTTTCGAAACAAAAAGCATCAAAAACGCGTCTTGCCATACACAGCTACTGCCTCTGTTTAAGATAATTAGGCCTGCACATCAAATGTAGCTGGTCTAAATTGTCATCGTGCCGCCTTCTGCGCCTGTTTGGGTGTCATATGCTCTATATTACGTATGCGTATCTATTTATGTTACGTATGCTCTATATTACGTACCTGAGCCCATCTTGGGCTAACTGCTTTCTTGAAGTATGGTGTCTCAGTGAGAGTTCTCCACCAGAAATCGTGTTCCAAAAATGTAGGATTTGGTTAATATTGCATATGCCTGTGTTTTCTTTACTTATTTGCATGTAACCTCATCTTAATGTGCTACGAGCCGCTTTCTCTCAAAACCGTTCGCTCAAATGCTTGTGAGTTCAGAGTTCTGTGCTGAGCTATTGATCTTCAATATACCAGGAGATACTAGTTGATCGATGTCACAGAGCAAACATTGATTGTGGTCACGGCACCCTGGTCCGTCAATGTAACCAACTGACAGCAAATGCAATGCCACCAACATACTGTCAATATGACCAGTGTGTACACCATGACGTCGTTGAGCTATTGTTTCCTGATACATTGAAGGTATGTAATTCAGCACAAGACTTCCGAACTCATAAAGCCGAAAAGCCAGAAGCTGAAGGCCTTTCTTGCGTATATCCCGATCCGCAAAAGCTGGAACTGCGTGACCCACGACCTGCAGGCGGCCGCCGGGTCAGCATCAGGGCCGATATACTGGGCTAGACAGCCGAGAGGCTGCATCTCTTCCCCGACTTTGTACCCGATAACAGCATTTGTGACAGACATATTGAACTGAAGCTTTGCGCGCCTAGGACTGGGAAAATACTGGAGCTCTGAGTTGACCTCCGCCTCTTGCACAAGAGCACAGCGGGTCCGCATCCGTCCATTCTTGTGGTCAAGACAGCTGGAATGTTCACACAGACACTGTACAAAGCACGGGCCAAGCCTACACGTCGCCTCTTGTCTGGCAGAATCAGCTTACAGGTACCCCCATCATAAACGGACGCCAGCAGCACCCTAATCATAACCTGACGTACAACTGCCCCCTGCCGGGCCGGCCAAACCGCCCCACATTTCCCGACAGAGGCCAGAACAAATCCGCTTACGGGCTATCGCCTGCAATCGGGGCCGTGTCGGCGGCGGCGGCAGCGGCGGCGGCGGCGGTGCGGCGGGCGGCGCAGCGCCGACGCGCGGGACCGCCTCTGACCCGGGCCTCGATAACGAGCGGGCGGGCCCGGCTGAGTGACAGCCGTCCGGCGCGGCTATCGGGACCCGATCGCCGGCCCCAGATCGGACGCCGCCGGGGGGCGTCCCTGTATCGCGCCGCATCGGGGTGCGCGTCACATGCCGCCGCGGACAGCACTGATTGAGGCATGAGCGGGGGCGGCCGGCCGCCGCGCCGCCGGCCGGGCCGGGCCGGGTTTGCCGCCGCCGCCCGCCGCCGCCGCCGCCGCTGCCGGCCGGCCACGCACACGCGCCGCGTCCGCCCGGCCGCCGCCGTCCGTCCGACAACCAACACACACCAGCTCACACGCACGCATTTGCATATGAATCACGCTGAGACGGCTTAGCGGCGGCGCGGCGTTCGCAGACGCGGCGGGCGCGCTGCCGTCTCGGCGCCGGGCGGCGGCGGCGGCGGCGGCGGCGGCGGCGCGGGCTGCCAGACCAGCGGGCGCGGCCGTGGCTCGCCGACGGCGCTGATTGATGACCGTGTCCGGAGCGTGGCGCGTGGCTGACGGCCATGCGTGCGGCGCTCTCGCACGCGGCGCGGTGTCGGCACGCGGATGACGGGGCGGGAGTGATACAATTTCGCCGCACGGAGATTAACGCTCATTTGGCTGTGTGGGCCGGCGTCCCGAGCTGCAGCCACCGTAGCAATTTCCTGAGGTCGTCCAGGTCACAGGCCGACAGGGCGATGCACTGCCTCTGTCTCAAGCCGTACTCCACTGCGACGAAGTGTTGCGGTCGTCTGATGACCCTCCTTACCTGGGCAGCGTGCTGCGGCTGTTTTTGTCCCGCTCGCCCGGGGCAATGTACGGCACCTGTTTCCAGCCACGCGCCGCTGGGGCCAGCCCGCTGCGACTGGCTCGAGCCTCGTCCAGCGACGTCTGTGGGAAGCCCAGTCGCCCCGCTCGTCGGGCGGACGACGTCCAGCGCAGACTAACACGGCGTCTGTGGGAAGTCCCCTGGCCCCGCTCGCTGGGCGGACGACGTCCAGCGGAAACTAACACGGCGTCTGTGGGAAGCCCCCTCGCTCCGCTCGTCGAGCGGGCGACGACCGGACCGTCGCCGACGTCCGTGCGGACGTCATTCACTCGGCGTGACGTCGCCGCCGTCGCCACCGACGGCAGGGTTCGACCCTGCTCGGCGGCTGCTTGACGAAGCGGTCACACCCGGGCGTTCAGGCGCCGCCGAGGCGGCCGCCCGGTCCTGCCGCTCGAGACTGCCACAGCCGGGCTCGAGTCGCGGCCTCTCGCTGAGAGGCCCTCGATAGCGAAGTTGCCGCCATGCTTTGGAGAGGCTCGCAGAAGCATGAGTGTGCTAATTCGGGATGACGTTGCACCCGACCATGTCAAAAAGTAGCACCGGGTTATGGGTCCGCACAGAAACACCGAATAAAATATGTCATCTGCGTCACCGCCCACCACTTTTTCTCGAAACAAGGTTTGCCTCTTTTTAGATCACCGGACGCAAATGTGTCAACTCCACATGCGGGGCACCGTACGCGAATTTGAATGGGACTTATTAAATTCACATGCACGTCAACGTGAAAAACTACAAGCTACCTCAATATGAAATGCTTTTTCCCTGCGAAGCATTCAGAGGCGTAACAACCTCAGCGAAAGCTTGGGAGCGGGCAAGCCCATC
Source organism: Pollicipes pollicipes (assembly GCF_011947565.3). NCBI lineage: Eukaryota > Metazoa > Arthropoda > Thecostraca > Pollicipedomorpha > Pollicipedidae > Pollicipes > Pollicipes pollicipes. Next base: position 29,549,604 of record NW_023596297.1, on the reverse strand, counting down.
TTCAAGCCAATCCTTTCTGTGCATTATTGCAGAGGTAATGTGAATCTCTCACGACAACTGGAGACCCCTCCCACGCTTCTGCGCGTATTGAGCCACTAATACAATGGGCTTAAATGGGGGAGCGAACCTTTCGTGCAAAAAGACTGTGAACAAAGTTTGGGCCAACCTACCTCAACGCCACATTTGGGAGAGATGCCAACCGCGGGCAAGGCTCAAAATGCTGTTTGGCCATAGCCTCAACACATGCGAGGCGCAGCCAATCTCGGGCCCGGATACCCCTCACGAGGGGCGTGGTCTGCAACCTCAGTGACCCCGCCAAGCGTCTCGCAAGCGGCGTGACAAGCGACAAGACCCGCTCGCCCCGGCCGTGACGGCCGCCAGGCGGGCCTGTGAGCAGCTGTGCCCGGCGACATTGACAGTGACCCTGAGGCTGTTGCCGAGTCCGTGGCGGATTGCCCGTAAAACTCCGGTTCGAATCAGCTGGCGACATGTCACATCGACCATGTCATGCGGTCCGCTGCATGCTCGCCGCCCGGCAGGGGGCGCCGCTGCACCCGCTGCTGACGCTGGCCAGCAAACACCGTCTCGAGATCTCGAAGGATCTGTGTATCTGACACAAGGGTGAGGCTTCCCAGAGAGTTGTCGGCTTCGGTCCGAGTTTTAGAGCAAAGAGGGTCAAATCCGAAGAGAAACTTTTTGCATGAGGGGACAGGTTTAGCCATTGACTCCTTGTCCAGTCTTCCGAACTTATTTTGAGAAACTGCGCCCCTGATCTGACGTGTTGTCCATTGCAATGGCGAACGGACCCATGAGGAGTCTGCAACTGGCCTCGCAACGACATCGACGAGAGAGCGCTGACGTCGGTCGGCGTCGGCACCTCTGGCGGAGCCGCCGCTGACGTCGGTTGGCGGCAGCACCTCTGGCGGAGCTGCTGCTGACGTCGGTCGGCAGCAGCACCTCTGGCGGAGCCGCCGCTGACGCCGGCCGGCGGCGACACCTCCGGCGGAGCCGCTGCTGACGTCAATCGGTGCCAGCGCCTTTAGCGGAGCCGCCTCTGACGTCGGCCGGTCGCCGCTGACGCCGGCTGGCGGCGGAGCCTGTGGTCCAGCCACCGCTGACGCCGGCCGGCGGCCCTCGGCCCTCGTCGGATGGCGTGACCGGTCGTGCCGTCTCGTGACGCGCGGCCGTATCGGCCCGGCGGCCCGTGAGCGTGGCATGATACCCCGGCGAGACTCCCAATCTCTGATAGCATCGGGGGAATACGCCGGCCGCTAAGCACCGGGAGCGGAGTGCCGAGGACGACTTTGCCGTGACAGTGAGCCTGTCAGCGTCGGTCCGGACGCCTCCAGTGCGCCGACGTACGGATGATAACCGGCTAATGACTGGTGGAGCGGGCCTCGCTGGCCGGCAGCCCGCAGCCTGCCGTGGGCCTGCCTGCCGCAGGCTGAGCCGGCGCCAGGCGCCACTCTGGCTGGCGGCCACGCGCGAGGCGAGGTTCGTGCTGACACCGTGAGGTCTGGCCGAGAGGTCGTTGGGGCGGGACGAACTGGGACAGTTCGCAGCCGTGCACAGCGGGGACGCGTGGCGAAGGGGCGGACGATCTCCCAACTACGGGGGGGGGGTCGCCCTCCCCGCCTGACCCTGCGGACGGAACCCCCGCGGGTGGGAGCCTGTCCACGCGCCCGACTCGGCCCCTTCCCCCGGCCGTCCGGTCCGCGCGCCAGACAGCGCTCCCTCCGCTGCTTTCCTTTCGGGCGCAGACGGGCGTAATGCGATTATGCTCTCTGGCTATCGCTGTTCGCCCGCGGGCTGAGGGCTCAAGGCAGATGCGGCGCCACCGGGCCGGGGTGATAGGCCGGAGAGTGCGGGTCAGGAGGCCTATTGTCACCACAAAAGTTGTAGCAATGGCTGAATTGGGGGCATCGACGTTCAATAGTTGAAGTTCCACGCACACCTGTCCCTGGGTGCGCTCCTGGCTACGGGATCCGGAAAGACGGGCGGGAGCTCACACCATGGGTACGCCCTCCGCGCGAGGGTTGGGGCTGGGGCCAAAACGACCCGGCGGAAGAGGGCGTGCACGTCGGAGCGGGGGTGGGGGTGGGGGGTGGGGGTGCAGGCGTAAATATGTGGAGGAAATGGCGAAGTCATGATCAGAAAATCAACGAAACAAAAGCACACCTCATGGTGGACGACCGCTCGGCGTTGGCGGAAAGGGGATGAAAGATGAGGGGAGGGGGGGGGGGGGGGAGCCGCAGCGAGATGCGCGGCCGCTGCGGCATCCTCCACCCGTGTGACCCGTCCGCCGTCCAGCTGAGGCGCTGGGTCCCGTGCAGCCCCGAGCGACAACTCCGGGCGGTGTACCGGCCGGCGCTGCTGACCGCAGAGTCCGCCGCCTCTAAACAGCCCTCGCCGAGAACACGGTGTCGGATTTCGCGACACGGCTCAGGCGGTGACGGTGCCGACTAGTCGGCCGCAAAAATGTGTCGGGCGCCTGTAGCGGATGCGACTACAGCGGCTGGGGGTGTTGGAATGCGCCGCGGTGGTCGAGTCGGCGTTGGGCTGGCCGGACGCCGCCTGGCGGGACGCAGCCCGCCGGCCGACTAGACCCGACCTGCACCAGATCAAACCCAGACCTAGCCCAGACCAGATTAGACCAGGCTTTGGCTAGACAGACCAGACCGGATCAGACTCAGACCTGACCTAATCCAGACCAGACCAGACCAGACCAGACCCAGACCCAGACCCATATGCAGATACAGATCCAGATCTAGACCCACGCCCAGGCCCAGGCCCGACCCAGACCCAGACCCAGACCCAGATTCAGGCCCAGATCCAGACCCAGACACAGGCCCAGACCCAGACCCAGATTCAGACCCAGACCCAGAACTAGGACTAGACCCAAAACAAGAACCTGAACCAGAATCAGAACCAGACCCAGACCCAGACCGATAGCCAGACCCAGACCCAGGCCCAGGCCCAAGCCTAGGCCCAGACCCGGCCCAGACCTGACCCAAACCAGACCAGACCCAGGCCAGACCAAACCGGCCGCCCAACAGCAGACGCACCGGCGCAGCCCGGTGGCCTGACAGTCCCGGTTGCGTGTGCTGTCGAGAGGCGTTCCTCGCGCCGTCAGCTGCTGTGGCGGCACCGGTCGGCACGTGGAGGCCTAAGCTCGCGGCGCCGGACGTGAGGCCGTGCGGTGTCCGTCTGCCCAGAGCGTGCTGCGGAGAAGGCCGGCACACGCTCGGAGAGGCTTCGGCACATGATGAGTGGCTCAGCCGGCCGTCCTGCCCTGTCATTGGGTTAAGTGTACTTATGCATGTACTTATACATGGAGTGATGCCTGCGCCAGCATCCAGAACGCTAAGCGGTTTTCATCACCGCCTCGTAGGTAAATATCCTGACGTGCAGCTGTCATAGATCCATCAAAACGCTCCCTGCAATAATGCGCTTAGCCGCAGTCCGGGCCGGCGGCGACACTAGCGCTGCCTGGGCGGCGGCGGCGGCCGGCGGTACCACGGCGCTTGTCGGCGGCCGCTGACCGAGCAGCGCCGGGAGACGGGCCGGGCAAGATAATCCAGCGGCTGGACGGCTAGGGCGGCCCACTTCAGACCGATTATCAGCAACAAAAGTCAGGCGGCGCGACACAACGCAACATGACGGCCGTACAAATATCTCTGTACATTTGAATAATGAGCATGTCCGTATCAACGAACGCAAAGATTACACGGGCTTAATATTTTTAGGCTGTCGTTTCATTGCTGTTTGGACCTTGTCGCGTGTTGAATCCGCAGATATTGGACTGATAATGCGACCGACGTAACCTGATATTGAGCACGTGTGCAGGGGACTTTGTTCAACGCCGCACGGCGAACCTTCAACGGTGCGGTCCCTTCACAAGACGGGTTTCGACCTGGTGCAATTATAACAGGGCCAATCTTCAACACAGCTGTCCAGGATGGTGTGAGTTGATCTGACGAGCCAGCATTGATCTCGATCGCGTGCCCCGCGCCACGGGTGCAGGCGTGAGTGACGACAGAATCAGCTGGGCTGAGGAGAGTGCAAGCAAAGGTGTGTAGGGATCGAAACCGAGGAGGAACAAACAGGATAGAGATACAGCTGCGGAAGAAAAAGAAAACGTAAGAACGAAGCGAACGGGACAGGGAAAGAGGAAGGGACGGGAAGAGGCGGAGGAGGAACAAATGAAATAGGGATACAGCCACGGAAGAAAAAGAAAGCATAAGAACAAAGCGAACGGGACAGGGAGAGAGGAAGGGACGGAAAAACGGAAGAAAAGAGACAGAGAAAGAGAGAGGGAACGAGGAAGGGACGGAGAAACAGATGAAAGGAGAGAGAGAAAGAGAGAGGGAGCGAGGGAGGGGACGGGAGCTTGGTGGAAGAGGGAGGGGAAAAGAAAAGTGGAGAAAGAAAGAGAGAGAGAGAGAGAGAGAGAGAGAGAGGAGAGAGAGAGAGAGAGAGAGAGAGAGAGAGAGAGGGATAGAGCGGAGATAGAGCGAGAGAGAGAGGGATAGAGCGAGAGAGAGAGCGAGAGAGAGCAGCGGAGTGAGAGCCGTCCGGCCGAGACTGGTCTTTGCCTCCGGCTCTCCCCGGCCAGCCCCCGAGTATCGGACATCTCAGCGGCGGCGGCGGCGGCGCACCGCAGCGCTAATGAAGCCGCTATCTGGCTGCCATCGAGCCGCCGCCGCCGGCCGCCGCCGAATGCGCGTGCCCGGTGGTGGACGCCGGCCGAGACGCGCCGCCGCCGTCATACTTCTCATAATTTGCCTTATTAACGAGATCAAAGCGGCGCCGTCTCGCGCGACACTTGTCGGGGCTCAGCCGGAGCCGACCGGACGCCGGTGGCCGGGGCCGGTTCGGTGTCGGCGGCTGCAGAGGCGCCGCCTGACAGCGAGCGGCGCCGCGGCAGCGCCACCGGCCTGTTTGGAAACAAAACAGAACGCGGGCCGGCGGCGTCTGCCCCCCCCCCCCCTTCCCTGTCTGCCGCCGGGGGCTTAGCTCGGCTGTCTTGATATTTGACCTCGCCGACCTCGCGGAAGCGGCGCGAATGCCGGCTCGGCGACGGCGGCTTGGGAAAGCCTCCCATAGCTGCGTAATGGGAGCAAAGGAACAACGTGAAACCGGCGCGCTGTGTACCTGCTTAGACGTCCTTCCGGGCTTGAGAGACGGCATGGTGGCCAGACTTAACTCAACCTCGGCCATCGCATCTGCTTGTGTCTGTTTCCAGCACCGTTTTATCCGGAGGTCAAGGTCATTTATCCTGCCGGGCCGGACCCAAAGACAGGCACCATCAGTCAAGCCGGAAATGTGGATGACCAACATCGCGTTGCGCGCCGAAAAGGGAACAAAGGTGACTGCGTTGGACGGCTTTGAGCAGCCGTCAAGCGGCGAGCGGTCGGGGTTCGGTGGTCGACGCGCGAATAACACCGCCGTGCTGTCGCGTCTCCAGAGCTCTCCGAAGCCTCCAAGCGCTTGATAGCTTCCCTTATGTGGAGCGGGGGTGGCTGGGCGGTGGTGGAGCGGGGAGGGGGCGGTCGAACGTTGACTTGGCGCCGCCCCATTGGTGGCGCCGAGTGACGTGCGCGCACGTGTGCGCCGAGTTTGGCAAGCCGGCGCCCCCCCCCCCCCCCTGTCTGGGGAGCGGGGTGCGTCGGCATGTCCGACGGCATGTTAGCGAGTCTGCGCACTCAGCTGCTGACCCTGCCTTTCACCCCGTCGGAAAGGGCGGGCACCGCGGGGAATCGAGCCCCGGACATCTATATCTCAGACGCACAGCTTAACCACTATGCCGTCGAAAATGTCAGCGGCTGGAATCTTGAATGAATAACATGAACGACACAATGAATCACCTGTTAAGGTGGCGAAGACGCTCACGTGCGAGTGCCAGTTTGCCACGCAGTGACATGACGGGCGTCACTTCGCGTGACCCTCTGGGATCACTATTTCGGGCTATCATTCTATCCTTGCTCACAAAAGAAGACGGTAGGTAGGGGGCTTAAACGAGCTTTGTCATGCACTCAGGCACTCAGGCAGGCGTAAGGACCTTATGGCATCTGCTCGTTACAGCAAGCAGGTGCTAGGTGCACAGTGATACGGGGGAATATGGCTAACTAAAACATATCACCTAAGCTCAAAGCTCATTACCGTTCACGGCGGCAAAGAACATTATCCCCAACTTTGATGACACCTGGAGATCAATTCTCTATTGGAACGTTTAATGCCGGGGCAAATAAATGTATCTCATGTTCATTTTGTGATCAATAAATGCAAAAAAAAACATCGCTTGGCTCAGCAGATGTCATTTACCTTTTGGCTTCATTTGGCTGGCAGACATGTGGAGGAAGGCCAATCAGTGCAAATGCCAGAATATTTGGGGCAGCAACTACTAAACAGTCCTGTCATGCACACCCTATAACCCACAAAGGTCCATCTGCGCATACTCCCTTGCCGTTTTGGTCAACCACTGCGGGGCACTTCATATGGACGGCGAAATAAGAGCCATTCTCGGTCATATCTAGTGTTGTCGCTTCGATTCCCGGTGAGCCGTGGCTGTGTCGGCTAACTCGGCCGGGCGCAGCCCCGACAAGCGACCGGCTCTTTGATCGCGGTGGTCCTGACATGTGATCATCCCACATTATCGGCGCGCCGGGCAGAACTTGTTTTACGATGATGGCCCCATGATTAGCCGGGGTGTCTGACTGGCGCGCCCTTGACAAGGAAGCGCACGAACCAATCACGGCACCAGACGACGGCGGCCGGAGAAGCACGCGGCACGAAAGGAAACGAGAGCGGGACGGGGACGGGGGAAAAGGAAGGGCGGGGCAGGACGGGAGAGAGGTGGGGAAAGGGTTAGAGCAGAGAGGGGAGATAATTCCGGCTTATTTATGCATCCTGCATGGCGGAGGTTCACCCGCTGCATTCGGGTGGTTGCCAGGCACCCAGCTGCGTCATGGTCAATCCATTGGCCGAATCGAGGCCGTTTCGTGCCTGCCGCGCTAATGGCAATGGCGGAGCCACACCCCCAATGGCTGTTTCTGCTTGAAATCGACGACTGCTGAGCCCCTTCCTGAACGGACCCTTTTGGAGGCCTCAAAAGTTCCTTAAACATAACGCACATGAAACGACACTCGATGGGTGATGGTTTTCTTTTGGCTGCTTCTTTTTGCTAGGCAGGGCCTTTGGGGTCGTACAAAATCTTCATTTTCTATTTATAGCTGTGCAAAGCCTTCAATGGCCGACATGGGTCTTTTCTAAATGCTTGACGTTGAAGAGTAATTCAGTTCCATGGTCTTTTCTCAGCAATTCAAACACGTAGACCATTCTGCGCCTTCTGCAAGTCATTCTGCGCCAGCGATTAACGTGGCAAAGAACATTTTTGGCCTGGGAAGGCGCAGTTGTTCCGAAGAAATGAAAGGCTCGTGAACGGTGCATAATCATCCTTCCCAATTTTACTTCGCATTTGCAATAAAGGAAACAAATCCTTCGCACCCGCTACTTGAGATTGATTTTGCGCCGCGTCGAATCGAGCGCAGAATGCAGCTGGTTTACTTACATGAGAGATTATCCCGTCCGCGATAGTCCAAACGTAAAGCTGCATTTAGCTGCAGTGACCGGTTTTCGATCTCCCAAACACATTGCACGGCACACTTACCATACAGCTGATGACCACGGCTGACGGTGCTCCCGATGGCTGGTGACCGACGATCTATCTTTGTTGCAGGGACCTGCCGCCTCCTCTCCAGCCAGCTTGAATCCCATGCCACACAAAGGTGAGAATGGCTGGACCCTGTGCCACGCGGCTTTCGTGGTTTTATGCTCCGTCAAGCACGCTGCAGGAAACGGCTGCCAAAATTGGCCATCTTGAGCCGACTTAAGGCTAAGAGCATCCAATCACATAGGGCACCGCATGCTCAGTCCAGTTTGTGTACGGGCGTCGTTGAATTATGCATAAAGTCGTTTTTGCCGGAGATTACAAAGTTCAAACACACCATGTGAGTGGCGTTATCGTGTGAAGACACGTGGCCATTTATGTCAATGCCACCATCTGCTGACTGCTGTCGAGGTCTGGTTGATGGGACCAGTGATGACATCTCCGCCCTCTGGCTCGTCCCTCCCCCCCCCCCTCCCCCTCGCCGGGTGTGCCGTTCGCTCTCGCCTGCTTGTCACCCGACCGACACCACGACCGCCCTCTAACGCCCGTGTCTGTCTGATCGACAGAGGAGCAGCCGCTGACCTCTGTGTCCCGTGTCATGTCAGGTCACAGCGGGGTCAACCAGCTGGGAGGGGTGTACGTCAACGGCCGCCCCCTGCCCGACTCGACCCGACAGAAGATCGTCGAGCTGGCGCACTCGGGCGCGCGGCCGTGTGACATCTCGCGCATCCTGCAGGTCTCCAATGGCTGCGTCTCCAAGATCCTGGGCAGGTAGGAAGCCGCGGACCAGCCGGCCTGCCGGTGGGTGCCGGTGGTGTAGGGGTACCAACGACACACATACACACACACACACACGCGCGCGCGCGCGCGCGCAATCAGTCTGCCGACCGCTGGCGTCGGCGGAAGCGTCGGTCGGAGCCACCAGCTGCCGCACATCGCTGAGCGCGAGCGCCTCCTCGCTCGCCGCAGCCGCGCTGACCACACCCCCAGGTCACCCGCGGTCAGCACCCGCGGCACGCACGGGCTGCCGCCGCGGGACGTGTGACTCGCGGAACCTGAACTTGGCGGTGTCAATCAGTCGCAAGGCATCTGTCCATTGATTGCCTCCCTTTTGGGGTGAAGCTCTTCCGGCGAAAAACGTACCCAGTGCTCACTGCGGTCGTGATTCTATTCCAGAACATCTCCTTTAGCACAATGGCCTAAAACGCATGAATCGGGACGCCACGAAGGCCATTCACCATTCCGCGGTGCATGCAAATGTTTCCGGCCGGTGGTTCCAGATCTGATCTGGGGAATTAGATCCAATCAGCCAATAGGATATGACTAGCTGGGGCACGAAGACAATATGCACACGGTAGGCCTTGATTTTCCGGGAAAAATTCCGGATGCTGCAGCTCCACTAAGCCAGCATCCCCAGGCTTACAGATAAAAAGCCTAATGGAAGCTGCAAGCTGGCGCCTTAGCCCCGCTCGTGAAACACCTGCGTAGCTGGCAGCTGCTGCGGACTCGTTTGAGCGTGAAGGCGATTTTACGCAGACCGAGCTTCCTGTTAGCGTTTCTGCACTAATGAGTGTCCGTTCAAGTCTCCCCGTTTCGGGAACAAACCGCGCCGCCTTCCCAGCCCCGTGCGGCCGCGCCGCATTGAGGCGCGCGGCGGCGGCGGCGGCGGGTTCTTGCCGTCTCGGCGCCGGCCGGCGGGGGGCGCCGGCTCCCGTTCGTCGCCGGCCCGGGGGGTGCCGTCAGCCCCCGGGTCACAATCGGCCCCAGCCGCGCCGGCGGGAACGAGGTGCCCAGCCCGCTCGGCGGCCGCCGGCACCCCGTTGACTAATTGCGGCTTCGCTTTCAGCAATTATAACTGGCTGCCGTGGCGGGGTGGGAGCGGCGGCGCTCGGGGCAGCTGCAGTAACGGAACCACCACTTATCGCCGCCGCTCTGAGCGCTGCCGAACAGACACCCTCTTCAGCGCGCGCGACACAACAGACACGCTCTCGAGCGGGGGAAACACCCTCTTCACCACGCGTGGCGCTACAGCCAGTATCGGTGTTCACGAGCCGGCAGATCGCGGACGTCCTGGGCGCTGCCGGCTGATGCGCGGCTTGTTAAGGCCTTCGGAATGGGAAGTCCCGGTTTGGATGTCCCACCAGCGACGGTGGGACAGCTTTAAGTAGGCGGGCCAGCGGGAGTATTATTGCGCCGGTGCCCCCCCCCCCCCCCTCCCAGGTTTGCATAAAGTACACCTTTTGCCCGAGGTCAGGCAGTCATCCGTCACTGTCGCCTCGAAAACCAAGCATACTAGAGGCAAACGGAGTGCAGCACGGCGTAGGCCTTGTGACACCGCATCGGACTGATGAGTGTCATTCAGTACCGACGTGAGTCACGTTTGACATGTTACGTGATGTCCCCAGAGTCCAAGAAACGTACTTCAGTCGCTCTTGCCCCGAGAACCGTGTTTTGTAGGCAGCGTTGAGGCAGCCGTCGGTGGCGCTGCTTAAAATGTTGCCCTTTAGGCGTTGACCAAATAAAGATAATCAGAGATGACTTTCGTTCTCTCCCTCCCCCTTCAAACTTCAAGGAGATTTCATTGCCGCTTATTGCACCACATGCTTAAGTATGAACACAGAATACAAGTTGGTATAACTTGTGGCTCGTTAAATCGGGCTATAGGACTTAAAGCTTATCTCTGCATAGGTCCGTGTACATCCCTTTTGCCTCCGAGTAGGACGCAAACAAACACGTTTTGTCAACTGTTAAACATCTGTTCCTATGACCTGTGACGATACCAACCAGGTCACAAAGGTCAATCGACGTCCTGCAGCGAGGAATTCATCGGACGCATTTGATCGCATTCGGCTTAGAGGCACGACCCACTCAGTTATGTTCCACAGAATATCGTCATCATTAATTTAGTCAGGTGGGTAATATTCAATACAAGACCGACCTCAAATACATGCCTCCCGACAGACAAACATTTATGACGTTCAAGCGGCTATCGAAACTGGTATAAATTTGATATAGACGTTTGATCTGCATTCACGGAGGGATGTTTTTTGTTGAGATTTTAACGTAACGTGTTCAAACAGCATTTAAACCAAAGTACTGCAACTTCAAGCAGGCTCACGGAGAGCTGCATCATAATCAGCACAGCTTCAGTTTTGACAAAGTACACGTCAGGGTCTCCTCGTCTTGCTAGGGTTAAGTCGACCAAATGCTCATCATCGAAAGTAAAGCTCGTTGGTTATGGTGCTATGCACTTATTGCCGGAAGGCAATCTCTGACGTCAAAGATGGCAGATTATGCGCTCAGGACTATCCTATTGTGCCACGAAGCGAGTCGGCAGAGCTGCTCCTCATGCTGTCATCATGGTTTGCATTTCAGTCCCTAGGCCGCATTGAGTAAAGTCGCATCGTAAGATTTACGTAACAATCATCATATGCTAATGAGAATGACAAGTCGGGAGGATCTTTTCCTCTTCGTATATCCGTTCAGTGTACACCGTGAATAATGTCGCATGACCGTCACGCGATTTTCTGTTGGCTTTGTAATGCATTACATGACACATTAAGCTTCAAAAACATGCGTTTTTTTCTCTGCGGGTCTTTTATTTCGTTATAAACCGTGTTTAGCTATTTCACAGTGCACACTCTCATGCTGCAATGCAGTTTGCAGCGGTCTAAAGAAAGCGGTCTTAGTTCTATGTTGTGAAAAAAACGGAGCGAATGCATTGTATCAATGTGACTTCCTATCCTGAAGACCGTGTCTTAGAAAACCGGCCAGTAGCCGCTCCAGACCTGAAATATTGCTGACACCAGGAAGTCCTTTTGGCGGTGGCAGTCTAGGACGCTCAAAGTCACATACCTTACCCAGAATAACCCGTGGTTTCCAGTTGGACGGTAGGGACGGGACTTTGCCTGGCCTGCTTGGTGCGGGTGACACCCTTTACCCTAGAGTGCGGTTTACCTCCTTGTGCATCACCTACCATCTCGGGCCCTCGCGGCCATTCAGACTCCTTGATCTCAGCGCCACCTGTGTTTTTCTCGGCGGCTTCCTGCATATCTTAATCGCGGGTACATCAGCTGCCTCGAAGTCACTGATGGTGCCCCGCCCTGGGTTCTCTTGCCGTTGCAGGGCTGCAGTGCATATTGCGATCTTTATAGCCTCAATATGCATAATCAATCCGCTTCCGCTTAATCTTTGCATTGAAAGAGTCTTTTGACGACAGAGGCCCGAAGGCTGGCTAGGTTAGTGCTGGATCTGTTCGTCATTGTTTGCCCTCGTCGTCTTATGGATTCATGACCAGTATCCATTTGACGAAACTACCAGTGATCTTACACTGGTTTAAAGGTTCTCATTGTCAGAGGGAATCAGAGGTCCGGACCCCGGCCTTTGTTGGTGAATATCGGCACCAGAACTGCTTTGGGTGCCGCTTGACCACCGTCGGAGCGTCCTAACCATTCAGCTGGCCTGCTGAACTTCTGCGCCGTTAGTGTTCCAAACCACTTGGGAGTACCTGGTGATTTTCTTTTGACGACTGGAGTTCCGTGGCAAAGCGTAAGCTATATTCTACCTATGGTCTGCCGGTCATCACACACCGTCTAAGGTCTGCCGCTCATCACACACCTGGAGTCGTTTAACAAGCGGACGATAAGCTACTGCGCACATTAGAGCTTTCGCAAATTCTCCCCACTCGTGTGGTTTCGTCGCCTGTTTCCCCTCTCTTCACCTGCTTTTATTTTCTATCTTCGAGACTTAATAGGTCGGGAGCACTATTCCGCTTGACGAATTTCACGTCAACAGCTGCTGCGCATCTAAAGGGGCACTTTAATATGGTGCCCACTCGTCCAGATTACAGTGGGTGCGATGCCGCGGTGCCGCGCACTTACCAGCCCTCCATCCCCCACCCAACCCCCACCACCGTCCCGCTATTCGTGGCTAGCGCGGGTAACAGTCGGATCGAAGTCGAGAAGAATCTATGAAATTGAACAGTAATCGGAACAGCCATGTGGACGTTGTGACGCAGGCAAATAAAGCAGGTCAGCTGTTTCCAGAGCTGGTATGTTCTGAAGTGAGCAATTCTGAAGCCTGGAGCAAAATGTCGCCCAATAAACTTGGAGATATGTCTCCGGTTTCCAATGGATTCATCAACGGGTGACAGAAATAATCACGGAGGTCGCGGGCAAAGTAACCATGACTGGGTATTGGGTGGGTAGAGTGACAATAAGTACCTTTGAAGATCTATAGCAGCAGAAAGGTTTCGCAAGTGAGGCTGCATCATCCTTAACGCTTCAACTCTTCTTGCAACCAGTGGAGCTAAGGTGACCCCTCCCCAGTCCTGATGACACCCTGTCCGGTGCTGCTGACACCCTGTCCAGTCCTGATGATACCCTCTACAGTGCTGCTGACACCCTGTCCAGTGCTGCTGACACCCTGTCCAGTGCTGCTGACACCTCCTCCAGACTCCCCGCGGTGCCCGCCCTTCCCGCCAGGGTGAGACGCAGGCGACGCCATGTGGCCCCAGCAGCTAAGCGCGCCATAATGCCCCAGTGACACCACTTGCATCCACACCCTCTCCAGTACTGCTGACACCCCCCTCAGTGCTGCTTACACCCTCTCTAGTGCTGCTGGCACCCTCTTCAGCGCTGCTAGCACCTTCCCCTCCATTTAGCCCAGCCTCTCCACTGTGCCTCTGTGAAGACGTGTGTCCGCGCCGCCGGGCACCGCAGCGGAGGGCTCCCAGTTCCTCCTACCCAGCCCGCTCCCCCTCCCCCCCCCCCTCCGCGCATGCCTTCAGCATCGCGATTTTCCGGCCGGAGGCGGGCTGGGCATTGTTGATTGTTTGCCTGCGGACGCGCTCTTCCTGCGACCTTGGTCGGTCTCTTTGTGCACGCGCACAGTGACGCGGCCGTGTCGGGAGCCAGCGGACGAGACGGTCACGGAGGCGAGCCTTCAGCCGCGAAGCCCTCGGACGAGGCAGCGACGGCTTGCGAGGCCACCTGCCATGGGTCACGCCCTGAGCCGAAGGCTGAGCGCAGAGCATGGCGTTCTGGACGGCGCTGGGCGCTAAGGTCCTCACCCGTGACTCTGTGACTCTGTGACTCTGTGACTCCGGCCACGGAGTCGGAGTGCGGTTCGCCAACCAACGCAGCGGGGCGTGGCGCTCCGTCAGTGCAGCCGCCAGACCTGTCGGTCGGCCGTCGTTCGCTGTGCAGCGTCGATTAGGATCTTTGGCCCGTTACAGACGCACCGTGTGGCGGAGATCGCAGCTCGGGCGACCTGGGTCAGGCGACTGGCAGCTGGAGAGTCGCGCGAGGAGCACGCGAGAGGCGACATAGCGTCTCCGTATGCTTCGGAGACACCTTGTCCACGCAATCATCTACAGTAGCCCAGATCCGTGGGATGCTATCCGATAAGACCAAAACGTCGATCATCCGAGCGTGCCTACAGTCGATCGGTCGTTCACCCCAGAATACTACACGGCATGCGTGCGACCAGTCGATCACAGGTGCGCCCCTGCCGGGCCCAGCTGACCCGCGCCATTAGGTGGCGCGGGTCGCCCACCCCCTCCCCCCGTTAGCGGCCAGCTGTGGCTTGACCTCGACGCCGTCTCCCCCAGGTACTACGAGACGGGCTCCATCAAGCCGCGCGCCATCGGCGGCTCCAAGCCCCGCGTGGCGACGCCGCTGGTGGTGAACAAGGTGGCCGACTACAAGCGCGAGTGCCCGAGCATCTTCGCGTGGGAGATCCGGGACCGGCTGCTGTCCGAAGGCGTGTGCTCCAACGACACCATTCCCAGCGTGAGTACCGTCGCGGCTCCCGGCCCGTCGTGTGCGGCGGATGGCCGGAGGACGAGAGCGGTCGGCAGCCGAAGCGAGAGCCTCGCCGCCGGCAGCGACAGCCGAGGGATGCTGATATGTGATATATATATATATATATATATATATATATATATATATATATATATATATATGATAGGGTAGGAGGAGGGACAGGGATAGGGAAAACGGTACACTTTTAGCGGAGTCTTTGAGGTATGTTGACCACTACGGGGTTTATATCAGCGCCGGGGGTCGTGGTGCAGCTGAGTGCACATGAGACGCTCTCCCTCCCTCGATAAATCAGAGAATTTCGAAAGAAGCGGTACGCGGGCAAGGAGATACGTGATATAGGCGAGCAGGGCCATGAGCTTCTCGTCTCTCGGCATTGTGAGTTTGATTTTGGTATCTTGACAATAATCGGCGAGCAAAAATCGGTAATATTGACATTATCATAATAATCGTGCACGACGATTCAAGCTGTGCTTCTGATAACAATTCGGTTTATGGTTCACCCGTGATCATAAGCACAACTTGAAGCGTCGTGTATTGACGGCATAACCAATGTTTGCTCTATGACATTTTTCCAGTACCTCCTGGTGTACTGAAGGTCGATAACGCAGCATAATCACGCCGATCTCATGTTGTCTAGCCTTCGTCCTAACCAATTGCGATTGAGACGGAATGGTGCCTGTGATCACTAGTCCCTGAGATGTTAAAGGCGTCAAAGGGAAAGTGTCACCATTGAGGTCAAAATTTACATCACACACGTGTATATCTAGGTCATTCGTGTCCAGTTTGGAATGCGAAACTAGTTGTATGTAATACATCCACACGAGATCATGATGATCAGATATACCATTTTAACTAGTGAATTATGCAGATTTCTTCAATCGGATTTATCGGTCATCACTTGTCTTGTGATTTCGCTCCAATAATGGGATCGATTTCCAACTGCCAGCGCATTTGGGCTGATTGAAACCCAAGACCAAGCGGCACACCACAATACGGGGCATACCCTGATTCCAACCCAAGCAGATATGATTCAGTCTTGGAATCGTTTCTAACGGAGCTGAAAGATGAGCTGATGCACTGGCTCGTTAAAATATGCATATAAAGTATCTGATGATGAGACAGCGTTGTGAATATAATTTCAGATGGTGTTAATGACGTCAGTTATGCTATCATGTGATCACGTATGAGTGCTGACAGAATAAGAAAATTCGTTCTCATTTTTTTGCACTTTGTCTTTTAACTTGATACGATAACAAGATCGGAAGGGGCACCAATAATAAACCCAAGTGGTAAGAATGCACAATATGCAAAAATATATATAAGGACTAGTTTCCTCCGAAACGAGCGGGTTTTTTATCATACAGGCAAACATTGTTGAAACAAATATGAGACAGGCTTTGTGCCTTCACTAGAAATACACACATGTGATGTGTAAGTGCAAGTCGCTTACTCCGTAAGCTTATTTCCACCATTAAAGTACAAGCCATCCGCTACTGGGCTTGCCATGCGCCGCAGCCTGCCTGGCGAGCGGCTTATTGGCCGCGGCGGCAGGAGATTCTGGGAATCCGGCGGCGGCGGCGCGGGCTATCCGAGCATCGGTGAGAGCGGACGGGCACCGGCCGGCACCGCAGCCGGCGGGCCGTCCTCCGACCGGAGGAGTTCCGTCCTCCGAGGAAGGCTCGCGGTGGTCGGCGGGTGCCGTCTCGGTGGGGAGAGAGGACGGCGCCGCCCTGCCGCTGGTGCGTTGCCTTGTCGTCTGGTAGCCCGACCACTGCGGCCCGGAGCGGACCTCAACCTCAAAATCAAAAGAGCTGTTACTTCTTTTGGTGATTAATTACGCTGCTGATGTAGTCGTAGTGGGAGAATCGTCCGCCCTGACGAGACCCTTCGATCGTTGTTGACGACACGAATGCTGTATTCCTGTAGCTTCGGCAATGCCAACGCTGTGTGCGCGAAGTGACATTGCTTGTGATCGCAGCCGAGTGGTCCAATGGTCACAATGCGTCCTGATTTATTCATGTTATTATTTTAGCCTTGAGCTTTTCCGAATGTAAATCTGAAGCACTCTTGATATCTGTTTTGAATGTTTTTCGATATTCCGTGCAAAAGTTGTTGTGAATAAAACTATTGAACTACCATATTCATTATTTTTTAAATATGCTGTTTTGTGCAGTGTTTGCACCAGTGGCGAAGTGTTCAGAGCACTTGCTTAATAGACCTTGTTGCGTATAACTTGAACCCAATGCGGACAATTTTACCCCGACCTTTTTGCTACATAGAACTTTTCATGGAGTGCGCCAACAACTACATTAGCTATATCTGCGGTCTGGGACAGGACTGCGGAGGTGTTTGTGTGCTGTACAGTGAGCTACGGCACGACGACCCTGGGTCTGGTTGGCACTTTTTGGCCAGCTGCCAGCTGACCTTTTCATGTCATATTGGCCAGACGATGCATCGGGCCGACACTCCCAGGGTTACCAGTCCAGAATTTTTTCCGAAGACCACGAATGGCTACTGGCAAATCGATTGGCTTTATTTGTTAAATGCAAACTTAACTCATTCGCATATTTTATATTGAAACAAAATCCGAATTAGACGGTGTTTGCAGCGCCTTTCAGGCGTCAGAGTGGTGCATTTGTCTCCAAAAACACTCCACGGACGAACTTTTTCGACGCCGTCAGCGTTACTGGGCTATTGAGCAATAACAAAAGAGAACATTAATGTTTCAACTTTAGTAATGAGGCTGTCATTGCAAGCCCAAAACTATGCGCTTGTGATGTATTGTACTCATTGGTATTGTTTCCGAGTGCACCTGGGGAAATCATCAGTCATCAGTCACGTTTCCGACCGTGTGTACGTAATCCAGATGTTTTGGGCACGGTTATTGCGACAGAGACTGAAAGTGCAGGAATTCCTACCCTTTGTCAAGTTGTGCCAGGCATTGCTTAGCAGATTTCATACCGCACGCGGTGTATAATAAAGATATCAACTGTATATGCGCCTCGGTTCGATGTAAGCATACTATCATTGAACATATCATGCAGACTTGATGTTCTAGCATGCCCAGACATCCCTATGTTACAGGCACATAATTGCAGTGCGCCTAGCCCAGCTTTGAATAGCACTGTTCTGTTCTTTTCTTGTGCCGTTCTTTGTGCTGCAATTTTGTTTCCACATTTGCAGTGACAATGACATTTCGCGTGGCAAACTTATGAGCTGTCTCCAGATCTACTCACGCTACAAAAACCTGTGCTGGGGTGTCGGCGCGCAATTTATGTTTCATCTATTAAGTTAATGTAGATCTCAAGCCCTTGCAAACCAATAACCAGAGGAAACTTCTTTACGAGAGAGGGCGGGAGTCCAAAGGCAGAAAACTCATCGCCTAATCTCGTCATAAAATACACGTCATTGGAGCTATACGACGCACTCAGGCGCCGGGGATATAAGGCGTCGCTTGCCTGTCGCCGGCACCGCAGGGGGGGGGGGGGGGGGGCGGGCACCGCGGGGAATCGCACTCCGTACCTTTGGTTTCTCAGATGTGTAGCGGTTAACGCAGACGTGTTAACCACTACATAATCGGTACCCGCCATAAAGTACGCCTCACGCAATGTCGCAAGTGTATGTCAGTTTGGCACGGGGCTGTGTTGTGTGTTTTACAGGTCTTACGAGGCGCCACAACTTTTTCGTCAAGTCGACCTCTTTTTATAGTGGCCTTGTTATCGTGTAGACACAGGTTTACAATGCAGTTTGCATGTATACCTTGTTGTATAATGCACAATAGCCTTTGCTTCGTTTGCTGTCTCACTCGGTCTCCAGTAGCGCGAAAGGGCCACGCCGAAGACCTGATACTGATACATTTGCGACGTTTGACTCTCAATTCTAATGAACACGCTAGCCATTTTACGATGCATTAATGCTCTGTAAGTTTTCAGAATCTTTGAAATGTTTTTAAGAAGTTTTAGTAGGTACTAGACACTGACGAGGACCTGATTACTGCCATGCAATCTCACTCGCATTCAATAGCTAAAACCCTTTTGTGATGTTCAGAAAAGGTTATTAAACGAAATGAGACTTTTTACATGCATTTATTTCTTCAGTCCACAACTTAAGTTCACCCAGATTCTGGGATAATACCAGACCTGGCAACGGCTTGGATCGGTTTAGGGTCATGGGTACTGGCAACCCTATTAGCGCTTACATTTGTGTCGTATAGAGCAAGGCGGGCTTTGAGGGCCAACCATGTTTAAGTATGCAAGCTCTGTACTACGTGCTATGAAAAGACACGCACCCAGGAGAAAGACGTCTGGTCTGCTCTGCCTGCATCAGACATACCACCCAATATTTTCAAAAAAGTTTCGAAACTAACGTTTTTACACATTTATTTTTCATCTCTGCAAGGCATTTCTAGCCGCCAATCCCTAACACAATTCGTGTTATTTCAATGGCCACTATGGTATGCTGAAGCTGAGTCTGTCTCGTTACTCGAAGTGGATGAGGGAAGAGTATGAGGGCAGGCAGCTTGGATGATGTGCAGATAGGTGATGGTATCTGATGCCGAACTGCTGCCAGTTGGTTGAAGGGACAGCGTTTGTGATTTCGTAGCAATGCAGTCGTTTGCCGTTTACGTCTGTTTTCTCCTTTGTTTGTACTAAGGTCATAGCGCGCATATGTGTAACGTTCTTTTCGCTGTTCTTCCATAGCCATGCCTATGTTAGTGATGGGGTTTTCCACGCCTTGACCCGAATCCCTCCAGCTGGCACGGTTAAAGTGAAAACAGCTGCATTTTATAGTACTGAAGAACTGCAACTGCAGCTGCACGACTTCGGCCTGATGGGCATGGGAATAAACGACAGAATGATTCACAGCACCGTCAAGACCCTTGAAGGCGTTGCATTGAGCATACAACGCATGGAAAGATTCAAATGCGCTTGTCTCATTTCAGCCCTAAAATTCGTAGGCTTGTCGCGACATCAATTTTCCACTTGCTGTTATTTCATACCGACTGATTCAGTGCGAGAATCGCCAAAATGAAACCAGATTAATCCGCACTGTCCGATTTGATCGTTCTGCGGAACATGTCAAACTTTGAAGTGTTCTGGCGTCTGATTAAAATTGCAAATTTACCAAGTCCTTATTGGTTGGGTGTGCAAAGCTGCAGTTTCAGCTTGCTGGCTGCGTGACATCTCAGCGTAGATTGTTATGAGCTCGTGCCAGTTGTTTTCACCCGGAGAAGGGATGGGTCTCATTCAAATTAGGACTAGCTGGGTGTTTGGGCTCAATTTTCTTGGGTGACCAGTGCGCTTTTTAACATTGAAACCTATGGCAGGATCGCTAGGATAAGACAAAGCATTGTAAGTAAGGATGCGTCAGGAACAATGTGTTGCCACTGAGCAGTTTGTTATCAGCTCATTTTCTGATTGGCCGGATTTGGCTTTTGTTATCAGCCCCTTTTTATCAAAATTTCGTGTCTCCGTTGCACCCCTATACTTTCCGGGATATGCCTGACTTTTGCGTTGTTGAGTCTCATCTATGGTATTTCCAAGCCTGGCCGGCCTTCTCACGCTTTTTTTACACGAACATAGTCTTTAATGATCAAGCCGCTGTCGCGTCATCATAACCTCACCTGTCGACCCTTTGCAAAGCATCGCCCTGAAAAGCCCAGAGGCACCAACTGCATACGAGCCTCACGAAAGAACGGCAGACCGCTGCCACGATGTTGTGGCGGCGACTGCTATCGGGGAGCTGCAGGTGGTCCGTTGACTAACACTGAGAGCCACAGCATACATCATGGCCAAATCTGTCCAACACGCCGTGGGGAATATGCCAGACGTACGCGAGACGGTAACGTCTCCACTCAAGTCGATCACTGAGAAGTGATCGATCGTACCGCGGGAGGGAGCGTGGTAACGGGGGTTAAGACTGTCACAGCATATTTGACCGCAGCAGTCGCGTCGCGTTAACGAAATAGGGCGGCTTCCGAATCAGTTACATTACTTCTCTCCTTAAACTGTGTGCTTTTGGGGAAGGGGGAGGGGGAACATGCTCAGCATATAGCTTTGCGCTGTCGCTCCAGACATGCGAGCCTTTAGTCACCTGCGACGAAAACACACAAGGCGCTTGGTGTCTTGCAATCCGCGTTTTGACACGACATCGACACGGAGGTCCTCACCGCTTCAAAGAGGCGCTGCTGCATAAGTCAGTGTGACCCGGCACGCCGGCTTAGCACGCCGTTTGAAGTTCACACGGCGGAAGGCGATCCGGCGCTGGAGCGGTGCGGCGCCGGCCCGGGTGGCGCCGGCCAACACCGCCACGCCGCCGCGCCGCCGGCCACCATGGAGACCGGCCGTCCCGACGCCTGCCCTGGCGCTCGCAGGCTCCGCGGCCTATGAAAGGGTACCGTTGCGCCTCGCGCGGGCCGTCAGCACGAGCGGCCAACAGCGTCGCCGGCTGTATCAGCGTCCGCACGCTCCAGCGGCACGGGCAAGCCGCGTTCATATTGAACCTCAGAGGCCGACGTGGCTAGACTGTTTAAGGGATCGTTGTGTAAAGGGAACGGTAAAAACGTGCATGGAGCAGACACTGCAGTCTCATGTGTTGCAAAACTGAAATGCTCTGCATGCTGGCGCAGACCTTTCCTGCTATCGGCTAATGTGCTTAAACTGCTACAAGCCCACAGGGTGGGTGCAGCCACATTTGGGTCCAGCCCCTTCCGTCACCTTCGTTCTCAGTCACTTCCACTTTGTCATTGATCTCCACTGTCGGTTTGGTCCCTCTCATCGAAGTTCAGCGGTGCTGTCAAACAACCGTAGCCTGCCCAGCCGTATGTCCATGGCTGCTTCGGGCATCCGTGTCGCTTCAGTCGGCCGCTAACTCAATCACCTGTCACCACAGTTCAATGGCAGTTCTTCGATATCCGCTACAATCCAGCGGGAAGCCGTCACACGTGTGGTCGCGGTCCACCGGTGACTAGATCTGTGCCATCACAGTCCAGTGGTGATGCCATCATGTGCCATCACAGTCCAGTGATGACGCCGTCATGTTCGTCGCCGAAGTTTATTAGTGACTCCGTCACCAAAATTCACTGGCGACTCCGTCACGCGCGTCGCCACAGTTTGGTGGCGGTGCCAATCTCTTGTGCTGCTGCAGTCCGCTGGCGACTCGGTCGGCTTTGTCGCTACAGTCCAGTGGTGACTCACCTGCCCTCCGCGGTTCAGTGTTGTCCCCAACGCCGTTGTCTCCGGTCCGCTCGCCGCTGCCTGGCCGCTCGCCTGCCGGCTGATCAGGACATTTTTTCCGTGTGTTTCTGCCCGACTGGGCCGTCACTATGTGTCAGAGTCGGCAGCGTCCGCCCGCGGACCGCTTGTCCGTCACGGCCGGCCGGCGATCGCGCGAGATTAGAGAGAGCGCCGGGGGTGCGCGCCGGCCCTCTCCCCGCCGCTAGCCGTGCTTGTCGGCGGTGTCGCCGCGCTCAGCCTTGCGCTCGCCAGCGCCGAGCTCGGCCGATCCCGCGACACCGGACGTGGGACGGGCAGGGAGCTGGTGTCGGCCGTCACAGGACGGGCGGTAAGCTGGTGTCAGCTGCCGCTTGACGGACAGGGAGCTGGTGTCAGCCGTCACAGGACGGACAGGGAGCTGGTGTTGGCCGTCCCAGGCTGGGCAGAGCTGCTGTCGGCCGTCACAGGACGGGCAGTGAGCTAGTGTCAGCTGCCGCTTGACGGACAGGGAGCTGGTGTCAGCCGTCACAGGACGGACAGGGAGCTGGTGTTGGCCGTCCCAGGCTGGGCAGGGCTGCTGTCGGCCGTCACAGGACGGGTAGGGAACTGGTGCCGGTCGTCACAGGCCGCGGAGGAGCCGCCACGGGACCTGCCACAGATCCGGAGACAGCCGGCACCGCCGGCCCTCTCGCCGCCGCTGGCCACTGGTCGGCAGGCAGGATGGTCGCGTGCGCAGGTGCGACCCGTGACGGTCCCTGTCTGCGTCGGCCACCGATGCCAATCACGGGTCAAAAACCTCGCCTGTGCCCACTAATTGGACGCCGGCCAGGTTCAAATGTCCAGCTGGGTAGCGGTGGTGTTGTTCGAAGCAAGAACTATTTTGTCTGATTAAAAACGCGTACTGAAGGATGCGGCCACCAAACCGAGTTATCCATGTAGCATACCTTTGCAGATGTCATCGGCCTGATTCGGATCTGACTGCAGGGCTGTTTCTTATAATCGTTCCTTGTGGCCCAATTTCAGCCAAACTCGTACACGATCAATGCGACCAAGTGCATTACTGCACTGAGCGCACGCTTTTTATGCCGGTATCAAATACATGAAGCGCAACCATTCACTGTGTTCTGCTCATGAGAAAACTTCGTCTAGCATACAAGGAATCATACAAAGAATGCCTGCGATCGCTCAAAAGAAGAAAGCTACTTTGATTACATCGGCTGCAAAATTAAACAAGACCTCGAGCCGGTTGTCCACAGACGTATGTCATAGTCACGGGGCAGCGATGCAGCCAGGGGCCCGGAGCCTGGACAGAACACATCACGCCGATTTCTAGCTTTCTGACAGGAGTCATTTAAGGTGAAAAGAGACTATACCTGAGGGATTGGGGGTGGTGCTTTCCACACTCCTTGGCCGCGCCCCGATCCCGGGATGCATATGCCCCATAATACTAACGCATTCATCTTTTTCAATGTTCATTCTCGTATTTCAAAGTATTCTTGCATACAATGCTTGTATGCCTCCTTAAAAAGTCTCTCATACGTTTTCGCAAATTCGGTCCCTTTCCTCCGCTTGTCGGGCCCAACCTCCCTGCCAACAATGAACTTTGCAGATGCAGCTGGCAAAAAAACACAAGAAAATCCATTTTTCATCATTTTCAGAGTGGGTTTAACGATGTCTTTTTAACGATATGTCGCTCATCACCCATGTCCTCGTGTCCCAGACACCAGGCCGGGGCCCAGGGACCGGGCCGTGGCCCAGGGACCAGGCCGTGGCCTAGGGACCAGACCGTGGCGCGGGGACCAGGTCGTCGCCCGGGGACCAGGCCGCGTCCCTGCATTTGGCTACGCCACAGTCAGTCTACATCACAGCAGCCAGTCCGCACCTCAGGAACAAACGCGCGTCCCAGGGGACCTTGCCGTGCGGCCCGGCCGCCTGGCCCGTGTGTGTCCAGGCCACGTACCGGAGGGTGGGCCGTTTGTTCGCCGGTCGGCGGCCGATGCGGGGAGAGGCGGCGCCATCAGAGGGGCGGCAGTTAGCGGCGGTGTAGCAGAGCCGGTGAATGCGGGCACTAGTGGCTGGAGGTGCCATTCAGAAGGCCGCTGATGGCTGGCGGTGCCATTCAGGCGGACCGGTCGCTTTCACTGAGCCGCCGGAGGCTCGCGCCCATCGAGTGCGTCCGTACTGCCGTGCTGAAGGAGCAGGCGACCGCTCCTGACCCGATGATGGAGCAGACGACCGCTCCTGGTGCCCTGACGGAGCAGACCGCAGCTTCTGATTCCTGAGGGCTGTTTTGTACCCCCCCCCCCCCCCCCCCAATCCCCGGTGAACCCGACAAAAGTTCCTCTGTAGTCGGAATCGAGTGCAAGGCGCATTACTGGCACTACTTTAAGAACGAGCGTCGTTAAGTGAGAACTGTCCCAATCATGCCCGTTTCAGCGAAAGTTGGTGTGGTTGTTGTCGCAGCTGCTTGAACGCATCCTCAGCCAATAACCTCAAATGGTATACCGGCCACCAGCTGTGCTTTGGCTTCACGCAGCACAGTCGATGCGAGATTTTGCGTTACAGCAATAGACCATATCGTAATGACAGGCCACATCAGCAACAAAATGTATATTGCTTTGCGTGGATCTGACGATGCAGACCTAAGCGGTCTTTCGCTTTCTTTGTGCTATGCATGACTCAGACTCATCCTTTGCGCAAGCATTCCTGTCTTTAATCTTAGCGCTCCTCAGGAATGATTTGGATTTACCCTATCATTATCACTCTCTAATCATGTTATAAACGAGGCTGTAGTCCGTCTTCCGTCACCCAGCGTCCTGTATGGCCACACTATTCTTCTCATGAATCAGATGTTTATTCAAACAGTCCCTGACCGTTCTCTCATACAGCTCCTACCGTGCCTTTCTGTATCTCAAACTGTTCTCCTGTGCAGCCTCAACCGGTCACCTTCCTCACCAGCTCCAGCTGTCCTCCTCCGCAGACCCAGGCGTCCTCTCGCCTGCGCGGTACGACGCCCATTCAGCACTGCCTCCATTCTGTCCGCGTCCAATCGCTGAATGGCTGCGCTCGAGCCTGCCTCGGACGAGCACATTGTGGCGATGCCGGCCGCCCGGCCCGGCCGACGCGACCGATTTCACGCGCACAATGGTCCGCCTCGATCACAATAATTCAATATCATATGATACAAATATTGTGGTGGGGAAGGGTGCGTTAAATGGTTTCATTTGGGCCGCCGGCGCCGGCCGGCCGCCACCGCCAGCGCCACGGCCAGCGCGTGGCCGGGAGGCGCGGAGACCGACGTGCTGCGTCAGGAGACAACGCCGGCCGGCCGGCGGCGAGAGCGCCGCGGCCAGCGCGTGGCTGGGGGGCGCGGAGACCGACGTGCTGCGTCAGGAGACAACGCCGGCCGGCCGGCGGCGAGAGCGCCGCGCGGCGCGGCGGACGGCAGAGCGGCAGGGGATGGCGGGCCATTGCAAGACACCGCCGTTGACGACCACACTGAGGTCGAGGCGTGCGGTAATGCCGGTCAGATCACGGATGGCCACTGATGCCCTGCTGACAAGTAGCTGTCAGATTACAGCCAGAAAGTGGCCATAGCGTCTGCTAATTAAAGTGAAGGCCCTCGATAAGAAAGTCCTCGTGCGCAGCTGCCGTTCTATTAACAAACAACAAAAACGGCGCGGGCACGATGGCGGATGCCAGCGGCTCGCCACAAGCGGAGAGCCTGACCAGTTTTTGCCAGGAGTCCGCCGACAGTAATGCCAAGACGAGACTGTTTTGAACAATTAGGTCGTAAATCTGTCGAAGGACGCACGCCCGTCCGAGCGGCCAACATGGCCGACAGCCGTGGCCATTTTGGCGGAGGTATCACTCTGTGTGATCTGTTTTCTCATGGCCCCGATAAGGATCTGGGAACGAGAGAGCCGTGTCCTCCATACATTATGCAGGCGACGTGATGGAGGCTGTCACGGACATAGCCGTCTTCTTCCTTTGAATTCTTGGCTTATTCCCAGGTTTGGTGGAATGTTTCAGTTTTCTGGATGCGATGGGAATTGCCAGACATTTCCCAGCTTGTTCAGGATTCTTTCTGGACCGCGCTCGGCCATTTTTACGTAGATATTTTAAGGATTTGTGAGCAGATGGCAGCCTGAAATCGTTAATTAAACTACCCGCCTGTCCCCATTGTAACAACGCTTTTAATTAAAACCGTTCTCTTCTCCGGCTCATTGCCGACAATTTCAATGTCAGCTGGTCATGGGAAGCAGAACACGGTTTTTTGTTGTGGGTGAACTAACAAGGTATTTCGTTAGTGACCCGTGACTGTCACAGCGTGCTGCAAGTCAGAGAGCAAATTGCGCTGCGTTTTGGATTTCGCGTGTCCTGACACATTTAGGACTATCCCCTTGGGCCACTTATAAGCGATCTGCCGCATTTTCTTCACGTAACGAGTATTCATCAAGTTTATGTAAATCGGCACCTGTAGATGGATAGCTACCTGGGGAGTGCTACAGCTTCACGCTCGTGAACGGGTGTCTGTCTTCATCAGTGGCGATGTCACTCCGATTCCCTTCACATTTCCTCGGTGCGTCGCCCGGAGAACACCACCATATCCGCGCCGCTCGCCGCCGCTCGGTCAGCTGTTAACGTCACGTGACGAACACCCATGGCGGTTAAGCCGTGGCGCCCTCAACAGAGGGGATTGGAAGCAAAGTTGGAGTGGTTCCTCGGGCGGGCCTTTGCCGAAAGCTTATCTGAAATGGAATGGGCCAAATCCTCCCCCGCAAAAACGCTGCGTTGTAAAAAGAATGTCGCCTGTGTGTACCGCACAGGTAATGGCCGATGTCAGGAAGGGTGACTCAAACGCGCGCGAAGAATGGAACCAATTTTCCGTTTGGGCGCTCTGGTTCACATGCATTATTCGTCTGTGGTCTCAGCACGGCGGTTTTAATCAGCATTCCAAGCTTCGCGCGAGTGTATCCGTCAGAATGTGCGATTAGAAAATTAGAACAGCACGTACGGGTTCTCTACGTTAAGTGTCTGTTGCCATAGATGAGTGCTGAGTTTTTTCCCTTCCCAAAGCGTGGAGAAACTGGCCTCAAAATTTGATTCACTAGCACTCAGGCATATCGCATGCAACAAAACAACACATAATATGTCACATCGCTATATTTCATATATATATATATATATATATATATATATATATATATATATATATATATATATACTCATTTGTTCACTTACCGCCTGCCAACTGTACACTGACATGAACTCGACGGTTTCAAGTCTTCAGAAAGCTCTGTCAGACATGAAAAACGTCATATCTAATCTACATCGCTGGCCCCATAAGGAATCTTCGGAATACATCGAGCGCTGTTCCCCAAATGTACTTCTGAGGGTATCACTCAAATTTCTGCATATGGTAAAGACGAAGTTCTGGACAGGAATATTGGTCTTTAACTTCACAGATGTGCCCCAAGGTAGTTCTGATATTTTAGTGCCAACTTATCTTAACTCTTTAGTGATGTTCCAGCCCACCTCTTTTCCCATACGGGTAGAATGCTTCGGACAGATCCAAGTTTTGGTATTATCAAGATAAGTATAGAAGGCAATGAACGGCTCATAGCTTCAGGTCAACTTCCGCCTGCTTTGTACGTTTAAATTTGAGACAAGGAAAGGTAACTAACTCAACAACCTGCGGTGTCCAATAATAAGTGCATGCATTGCCATAAGTTTAGTCTGAATCTGGGCTCTCCATCTCGATGCATTCTCTGATTGATTTTGTGTCTATTATTTCACCCGATGATGAGATCCAGGAGCATTTCGGTAGCGTCTCAGACGAACAAAACAAAAAAACTCGACTGGGCCAGACGTCTGGGATGAAAATTGTTTCTATGGGCCTTGTGATAGTTTTGATGTTACGTAGTTATGTTCATAAAGTAAATGATATTATCAACTTTTTTGCATAGGACCCCAGAGTGGCTTTTGGTATAAAACAGGTTTATTCCAGAAAACGCAGGATCTATTGTGGCTATATTCAACGTGCTAGGCTAGCCAATGAAAACTGGCCATCCGAGAAACCAGTGTTTATCACATTGTATATCCGTTCTCAACTAGTAGGGTTAAGGCATTTTAATTGCAGAGTGAGAAGCAAACAGGTGCTAGAAACCAGTCGTGGATGATGCCGGACTTTGACCATGACATTAGGAGCCTACGGACAGAAGGCTTGACTGGGTCCACCTCCCCGGAATCAAAGCTGGCCACCACGCCACCTCCTCCGGCCCTTCAACGCAGGCAGGCCGGGCGGCGGCCGCGGCCCGCGAGCTGCCCGACCCCGACCCGCGCCCCACGAGCTGTCCGACCCCGACCCGCGGCCCACGAGCTGCCAGACCCTGACCCGCGCCTCGCGTGCTAACCGACCCTAACCCACGCCCCACGAGCGAACCGACCCTGATCCGCGCCCCACGAGATGCCCGACCTTGACCCGCGCCCT
This sequence comes from Pollicipes pollicipes, assembly GCF_011947565.3. Classification (NCBI taxonomy): domain Eukaryota; kingdom Metazoa; phylum Arthropoda; class Thecostraca; order Pollicipedomorpha; family Pollicipedidae; genus Pollicipes; species Pollicipes pollicipes. Next base: position 29,521,404 of record NW_023596297.1, on the reverse strand, counting down.
ACAACCTGCCTGACTCTGACCCTCGCCCGCCGGCAGGTCTCCTCCATCAACCGGGTGCTGCGCAACCTGGCCACGCAGAAGGACCAGCAGCAGCATCAGCACCAGGAGAGCGTGTACGACAAGCTGCGTATGTTCAACGGGCCGACGGCGGCCGGCTGGGCCTGGTACCCGGGTGGACCGCCGCCCTCGCACCTCTCTCTGCCGCAGACGCCCGGCCACGGCCTGCCCAGTCAGCTGCCGTCCAGGGAGGACATCAAACGAGGTCAGTGCCCGCGGGGTGGCCGCGATTGGCCGTGTCTGGCCACGCCTGACATCGGTTGACCCCGTCTGACCCGGTCTGATCCCATTTGGTTCCATCGGACACTATGTGACCCCGTCTGACCCCGTCCGACTTTTTCCAACCCCAAATAGCCCGTATGACTCCATCTGACACATCCGGCCCCATCTGACCCCGCCCGACACTGGATAGCCCGCGGATAGTGGGCTACTCGTTAGAGGGTTTGGAGCGTGTTCGTGGGCGTGGTGAGTCGCCGTGCGGTAGTCTGATTTGTTGGGATTCATGCTTTCAGCATTGATGAAGCTTTTTTCCTCCACCCTGATTCTTCAGTAGGCAGGAAACACGCTGCTTTATAGATTGACTGGATTTTTTAAGGCAGCCTTGAATGATGAACCAACGACCGGGAGACGGAACAGGTGGTGAGTGAATAAGGAATGCGTAGGAAAAAGGAATGCCACCTACCCCATCATTTTTTTGTACTTGAAAAAGTGAACAGTAGTAGATTCCCATACCATGGATAAATGTAGTGGAAACGTGAGTTGCTACGCACATATGTAGCCAGAAAATGCTCTTTTTTGATAATTTCGCTTCAAAGAACAGGTACCAGATTTGTGGCCGACGGAGAACCATTCTTGAACGTTTTGCTATTGTTCGGCAGCAGGTCAGTGAAGTGTTTTCAAACCTTTTTCAGCAAGTTTTATAAAAAAAGGTGGCGAGCAGATGATGAGCAGATAGCGAGCACAAGAATGCTCTGGCCCTAATTGAAAACAGCAGCCAATTCGCAAGCACACCTTACATGGTAATGTTTGACATTACCTCGTGTTGTGTACCTATGCTACTTGCATTTGATAGCTTGGTTGACTAGAAAGGCTTTGCAAGTTAAGTTCAACTGGAACGAATGTAAAATTGTGGTGCGTGTTAAGGGTGTGCTCTCAATATCATCGCTTACCAAAAGATAACTTAACAACGTAACTTCTGGCTACTTTTACGTTTTTCAGACTTGACAATGTGGCCTAAACTCCACGACAATTGGGTGCCAATACGTGATACTCGCCCCCTCCCCTATCATAGGGTTAATCTTCAAGCCAAAAAATCTCCTGAACTTTGGAATGTAAGCTGACGGCTGGAAGTCAATTTGACCGCCAGTGCTCATAATCATAACTTTGAATTTGTGCGGCATGCTATGTTTGTCACGCGTGATGCAAACCTGCCTTGTGTCGAACAGTATACGATACTGTGCAGATTCGCGATTCTATCGCCTCACGATGGCACACCAAAGACAGTTTCTTGGAATTACCAGGGAACCAAATGTGACCTAGTGCTCTCTGTCTGCTATCGCTGTGTAAAAAGCCACTTCATCATCGATGGTAATCATAAAATCAAACAATTGAGCGCTTCAAAAAATATTCGGCTAGTTGTTGTGATCAAACAGCGATTTCAATATGAAAGTTTCGCAAAGAAATGACCAACTTATTCCGCCATGCTGCACATGCCGTTAAACTCCAACCAATCACATCGAAGTGTGCAGGCGCCGCGGCCGTCGCACATATCATCCATCAGCCAATCAGAGCGTCACCCGCCGCTGGGTGATTTCATCGCTAATTGCAAACTTAAAACATACTTCAAACTAATGGCTTCAAAGTTTAGCAGTAGATCAATCTAGGTACTGCAAACAACACAGTAGCCCCACGCTGTTCACGGTAAGACTACCTCAGCTTAAATCTTGATATAATGCCCTTGGGTACCTATTTGTACCATTGCTGCCGCTATTTGATTTCACCGCAGCATGCGTACGCATTTGCAGTATGTCAAAGCTATGCGATGACTTTGATATCTCTTATCTGGATCAAATGTACGAGACGCCAATTTTTCCGTATGTGACCAACCAAAATTATTGATTATCATATGTCCTGTAGCATATATTTGCTACGTAAATGTTTTACGTGAATCGAATGGTTCTTATTTTGAAAGTGTTATGCACAACAGTGCTGGGATGCCTCTTCAGAACAGTGGAATAACCTTTTCAGCTCCCAAATGTGTAGTGTATGTCATTGATCTAACCTTCATTTTAGTGTGCTTTGACCTTTGGTTGATTTTCGACCATGATGCACTTGAGAACAAAAGGTTACCGACCCGAAACTTACGTACCTCCCAAAACTGCCTTTGATTGAGCCTTCGGTATAGAAAAGTGCACAAAATATATTATGCTAGGCCACTGTAATACCTTTGCCGATAGCAACAAGCCAACATTTCCCATTTCCACCAGCAATCCCGCCGTCTGTGTGATAATCTCTGCCCTGCCGAGCGCTGTTTGCCTTGTTGCTCTCAACGTTGGCGCATGTATATTGGGGCATTACCATCGAGGCGCACGGCAGCCATCCATTGCTGCGCGCTCGGCTGTCGTCGGCGGCGGCCGGGAACGCCCCCGGCACCCCGTGGCCGCCGCCGCGCGCGCCCACATCAATCTCCGATAAAACAGAGCAAAAAATCGCCGCCGCGCCGACCGCTCTCGTTTGCATTGGAAGCGCGCTCCGTGGGGCGGAATTGACGTCATCAGAGTTGCAGATGAGGCGGCGCGCCGCCGCCCTGCGCGCCATGATGAAGTGAAGACAAATCCGGCGCATGATTGATCCGGCTCATTACTGCGGCGCACACACAGGCCGCGCGCCGCCTGACAGACGGAGACGGCCGCGACGCGGCGGAGGCAAACACGCCGCAGAAGGGCGCCGCGTAATCCCGGGCCGAGTGGTCGCGGAGAGCCGTCACCATTGTGTCCGAGCGGCCGGTAAACAGGGCGCCGCGCGGGGGTGCGGGAGGTGTTTGGCTGGGAGCGCGGACCGACGGGAGGGCCGCCGAACACGGCCGGCCGTCACGGCGAATTTGGGCTCCGCTTGCAGGCGCAGCTTTCCAGCGAGCTTGTGTGATCGGCAGATACCAGATGCGCTTTAGGATAGCCGCCTTCCGCGGCCCGCCAATCGAGAGACCACGCCGGCCCAGATAACCAGGAGTGCCCTTTGATGAACGGCAGATAGACCGCCGCCGGGAAACAGCCGGCCATGATTTGATCCTTTCAACTAGAAATTGCTTTGAAAACTTCAATTTCCGATGCGGCGGTTTGGGAATTGGCGGCGCTGTTTTCGGTCGTGTCGTCGCCGCGCCGCCGGCGCCGCGCCGCGTCCGTTCACTCGGGTGCGGCGCTCCGGCGGGGGTCATCAAACGGAGGCCCGGCCGCCGCCGCCGCCGCCGCTGCCCCGACTATTGAGTTAACGACAATCCCATTCTAGTCACTCGTTGGCTGATTACGCCGTGGTTGTATTGTGGTTAAACTAAGCGCGCCGCGATCGTCAAATGAAATCATCTCTCCCAATGACGGAAATAACCACTCGTCCCGCTCGAAATTAGCTCCCCCGCGGTCGCCACGCGTCCCGCGGCGGTGACAGCGGCGACAGCGGCGGCGCGGCGGCGGCGGCGCGGCGGCGGCGGCGGCGGCGGCGGCGCGCGGGCCGTCGCCGTGCCGGTGCAGTGGGCCGGCCTTGGCAGGTAGCAGGCGGTCGGCATGCAGCGATGGCTGCCCGCGCGCCCCGCCCCCGGCCGCCGCTGCACCATCAGATAGCGGCGCGCGCCGTCACGGGATGTGTCACCGGCCGGCTGTTTGTCGCCGGGCGGCGCCCTCTGATCCGCCGCCGCCACCGCACGTATCGCGCCCATCTGCCGGCTGCACAAAGGGCGCGCTCGACAACAGCGCGCGGCGCCACCGCGGCCGCCGCGGCCGGCCAGCGGCCACGAGCTGCGCGTCCCGCGGCTCTCCTCGAGCGCCGGCAGCCCAGCACCAACGGCTGCACAGCTGGCGACGTTTTTGCAGGGCGCGGTATTTTTGGGTCGGCCACGTTTGCAGACGCGCTTTTGTGTGGCCGTACGTGGCTTCTGTTGGCCTTTTGTTCGCGACGCTGGCGCCATTGTTTGCAGCTCCTTTCGGGTGTGTGTTCCACTCGTGTGCTGTGATGAACAGAGGCGTATCAGGTATTCGCTGGAGGCGGTGCACCGCCAAGAAACTCCTGACAGCGGCACAACCAATCATTTTGAGAACCATTTGTCGTGTTTCAGATCACTAATGTAATATGGCGGCAGTAGGGGCGTGATATTTCCGGACATTTTTCGGCTTGTTTTAGTAATTTTGTACAACAGTATTCCAGGCTTATGCTGAAATGGTCAGAATTAATAATTTATTTCCTTATTTTTCTTGTGGCGCTAACGAATTTGTCTCGTAGAAACGAATACAACTAAGAATTGTAAGCCTCTTGTCGTGTTTAGACGTTTATATCTGTGTTGGTCGCCTACTCTTGTAGAACGGCGATGTTGGTGAAGATGGAACACGCAGTCTATATTTCGGTTTCATTATGTCCACAGCACTGTTCATGCCTGACAGTATGTAGCGCCGACTGCATTGTACACGCGCACCTACCATACGCCCGCCGCGAGCTTGTCTGCCGTTCTTTGTTGACACGCGGCTGCGCTGTATTTCGTCCTCCACTCCTGTCCGGCGGAGCTGTCTGCCACTCGGTGTTACTGTCCGACTGCGTTGTTCACCTCTCGCCACCACTGTCCGATCGCGATGTCTGGTGCTCTCTAGCGGCGAATTCCTTTCAGCAGACCTGACCGGCGGCACCCTTTGACAAACAGCGCTAATCGTAATACTTCTGTTGGCATGGCTCACGCATTATCATTGGAGGTGAAGTTATCCGGGAAAATACCGAACAAAACAGCCCTTAGCCATTCACGGCCGCGAACAATGCTGCTGGCTCGGCCATTGAGCCGTGGCAAGAGTTCCCAATCGAGTTTAGATGGCCAGCCCGCCCCTTTCTCAATGCCATCAATAGGTGTAGCTTTGATACGAGAAGCCTTCCAAAGGCTGCCGCTATCCGAGATTATTTGGGGATTATATGCCGGGGTTCAATAGGCCGGCGGCAGGGCGTCCAGTGAATGAGAGAGAGGCGTGGAGCCTAAGAGTAAGCAGAATTGGAAACATTTCAGAGTTCACTTGGTGGCTTGTTATCTTCGCCGTGAGTTTGCACTAGGGATGCCGTTTCTTATGCAGTTAGCGGTCCATCACCCAGCTTTGGCTCCAGCCCCCTTCATTTTTGCGTCATTTTTTACTGCTCAGCATCTGCGAGACTGCATCTCTGGTTCCGACATCGTCTGATAAACTATCGCTCCTGCTCTGAAGCCAGAGACGCTAGGGACACATTTTGTGCGTCAAAACACGCCAATAAATGCTCCATGTATGGGTTGCTGATTATTTGGGTGCGATTGCACGGTATGCTGGAGAGATATCCTCTTAAAACCTTAGACGATCACATCAACCCCTCATCAGGATAAGGGTTGAGTTTATTCAGCACGAATGTTTGACATCTTTGTTCTAATCCATGCTGGTGAAAATTCACGATGGTATGCTACACAATGCAATCATGCGCTAGATAACATGAAAACCGTCTCGCAAAAACGAGTAGCGCGGTAAAAATTACGGGTTCTTAGGTTGCAAACAACAGACCTTCAATGTGCCCAGTTATCTGTTATCTGGCAATCATTGCAAAAACTTGGCGCTTAAAGGCAGTGTTCATGGGCAGAAGGTCTTTCTCGCCCACATCACGTTCAAAACTTCGCCTTTTGCACTGATACACGAAGAACAGTTTCCCCCAAACCGCAAACACGTGTGGCGCAACTACCTCGAGGTGAACGCCCGCTGCATAGGCTGTCCCGCGCGACATGGCCCGCGGACACGCCCGGTACCGGCCTGGTCCGGTTCAGCCCGGCTTGGCTCGTGTGCCAGGCTTGTCGAAGCATGTCGTCGTGAGGGTCTAGTAAACTCCGTCTGCTATGTAGGTTAGTGCGAACTGCGCTCAAAGACGTAATTGTGGACCTGTATTTTGTTGCCGGTCACATATGACCGCTGGAGGCCCCTCGCTGCGCCGCCAGTCGAGGCAGGCTGTCAGGCCCGGGGCTGCCGGTACTGCTGAAAAGGTGGAGCATGTGTCGGAACTTGGCAACAGCTTGTCAGCATTACTTCATCGGTTCGTATTCGTGTGTCCGACTCACCAAAGCCTCTCGCAAAGCTTTCTGCTCGAGTTATCTTGAAATGCATCGAGCACCCCGGCGCTAGAGCCCTGGTGTCATGTGCCTGATTTTAATCCAGCTTAGAGCGTTTTGGCCGGCATCTGCAGCCTCGTGGACACTGAATCCGCATCGTTTTCATTCTCGTCTCAGAGGCGTAAACACGTACCTAAGAGTGGATGGGAAGACCTTTATCTAGGCCTGTTCTTAACGATCATGACCGTGGGGCTAATATGGAACCTTCGCGAAAGTCGAAATAGCCCCGGCCCGCCCGCCTCCCTCTGCCCCTTCCTCCGCCTCGCATCCATTCCCACGTTACTGTCTTGCCCGATAGCTTTGTACCACAACCTGCTGCAGCTGTTGTCCCAAAAAGCTGCAACACACATGAGTGGAGGGCTGCAATCCTAGAAATATTGTACTTGCTACTGCTGCCGCCAGGAAAAGCTGGCCGCCGTCCAGTTTGTCCGTTTCTACTTGGTTGTACTTTGTCCGTTTGCTGAGCGAGCAGCGCGTGCAAAGGTTCTTGATTTTGTCAGCAGATGGCGCCAGCGAGCCGACCTCGGACGGAAACTCGGAGCACAACTCCTCGGCGGAAGAGGACTCGCAACTTCGGCTGCGGCTTAAGCGAAAGCTGCAGCGAAATCGCACGTCTTTCACTAACGAACAAATCGAGTCATTAGAAAAAGGTGAGCCTACGCGGCGGTAAAAGTCCGTGATGTTCGCGACTCGGCCGTAGAGACGAGCCTTGTGTGTTAGCCTTTCGCTGCTCTACGGGGCCATGTCCTCTCCTTATCATCATTTTATTAAGCATGGAGCCTTTGAGCGTATTGCGAGAGACAGCATTAGCAAACGAGGCAATGACGTTTGTATTTAGTTGTTAATTGTACCCCACCTAAAAGGAGTGTCATCTTGTATGGAGCATACCGATGTTGGGATATGCTAGGGTACATACCAAGAAGTACCAGTGTACACGCCTTGACAATGGAATCATATCCGTGTGTTGTTTTTGTTCAAAATGCAGTAGCGTTTATATGGTTTTGTTTCTTACGGCAACCTCGCACTTACATTATCTTAAACTGAGACCCTAGCGAGTCTGATTCATTCGTCGCAACTGAGCTCGAAAGCTGTCACGGCGTGCAATTATTTCTAGTTAATATATGGCCAAAAGACCAATGCCCAATAAACCTTATCGCATCTACCTCATTAGCGTTCGCTGATTGGCCACACCATGATAGCACATGCAGGAGATCTCTATGCGGGTGAACATAACGGATTAACATCACTAAAAACATCTTTGCACGCTGCGGGCGCACTCAGCTTTTTGGAAGGTTCTGAACATGAGCACGTGTTTTCAACTTCTTTCTTTTTACCTGTCTATGCCAATTTTCTAGCTGTAGACAAATACTTCCATGCTTAAATCCCTATATACATACATGCATGTATATGTACATATATATATATAGGCATACATATGTAGACAAATACTTTCATGCTTAAATTCCTATATACACGCATGCATGCAAACCTATGCTGATCAACCACTGCATTTCAAATTACTTCGCGCCGCATTTCACGAAACAAATGTTGCATCATCAGGCAGCAAAAACACACACGTACAGTGCGTACGTACGTACGTACACCATAATGGTTCAAAACACGCCAAGATACAGACAAATTAAGAATACCACACAAGTGAGTGCAATAGCTCACGACCCACCCCGAATTTCACAGCCATATTTCATTTCATCACAGTTTCTAATGGAAATGAATACATCATGTTATTTGGCGCTGGACGGGCCTTAAGAATGTACAAAAACTCTGTTTCATCATTTTATTCTCCAAACAAGCGAGGAATCTTATCATGCCCAGATTCTAAGATTGGAAACCAAAACTGAAGCTTCACATGTAAATAAACATTCTCACATGTGAGCGGGGTCAAGTTTTACAACTAGTTTTCCCGTCCGGGTAAGTTTACCTAGTGCTGCTGAATGCGACTATGCAAGCTCCGAAGTGCGGAACGTTTGTAGGATGTTCCACACGAGATACAACGAAACTGGCGTGCTACTGTCAATTGACGGCATTTCGGTAATCCATCCCAATGTTTGAAGAAGGAACCTCCTAACAACGAACTCACCAAATTAATCTTAGAACCTTAGAATGGATATAATTTTGATAGCAGGTTGATCAACTCACGTTTGAGACTTTTAGAATGTGAGCCAAATTGATGCAAGGTGTGCTTTTATACGTAAATATAACACACACACACACACACACACACACACACACACACACACACACACACACACACACACACACACACACACACACACACACACACACACACACACACACACATATGCATATATATATATATATATATATATATATATATATATATATATATATAGCATACACGCGGGTAAAAATTTGACAAGGGGAACCTGTCTCCAGCGCCCCCTCCCCTAGCTACGCCCTGCCACACGGTGCTGACGCGGGCTGTCCCCAGTACCCACCCCCAGCTGACGCGATATGTGTCTCGGCAGAATTCGAGCGGACGCACTACCCGGACGTGTTCGCCCGCGAACGGCTGGCCGAGAAGATAGGACTGCCTGAGGCCCGCATCCAGGTAATGATGACCCTGACAGGGCTTCGGGACGAGACCTTCAGTGGTAGCGGGACGGGAGCTTCAGTGATCGTGGGCCAGGAGCTCAGCGGCAGTGGGCGGCGGGATGGGAGCTCAGTGGCGGTGGGACGGGAGCCTCAGTAGTGACAGGACGGGCGTCTGTGGACACTTCTCCGGCGGAATGTGCGGCTCAAGCTGGGCGGTGTTCAGAGCCCGCCCAGAGCCATGCTTTGCATACGTGTGTAAATTGGGCTGAAGGTCAAGGTCGCGCGTCGTCGCGAGCACCAGCCGGTTGCCGTTTTCCCCGCGGAAGTAGGAAGCGACGCGAACGACTGGGCTACGCATTAAATAGCTCAGGAAGTGACCTTCCAGGTCGAACAACGCAAAACTTTCGCCTTGAAGAATATTTAAGTAGCTTGCCCGGCACGTGCCTGGTTCAACGCACGACAGGAAGCGTCCAGGCGACGGGCCGCGGAGTTTAGTAACAGCGCGCGAGCTGCCTGAGGGGCGCGACCGGCAGTGGTCGGACCGACGAGCCGACCTTGGTCGCCGCCGCAGGCGCCGTCTTGAGCCGCGGCTCCTGCTGGAGATGGGGGTTGTCGTCAAGCTCTGTCTCGAGGCGCAGTCCCCGGTGTTCGGCGGGCCGGCATACCATTGCAGACCGACGCGTCTGCAGGGCTACTGTTTTGGCTGCCGGCGACTGCAACGCCTCATGACGGCGGGGCTTCGCTGCAGGCTTGTGGTCGCAGTGACGCGGACGCGACAGGGGTTGTTCAGAGCAGTTAGAGAAGAGCTGCGGAAACAGAAGTGCGGCCAGGCATGCAACACATGCGGCACGCCGTCCAGGGCTTCTGCTGAGCTCGAGTGTCATGCTTTCTTTGTTCAAGATGTTTGCATGAAATGAAATGGTATTTGGGTGTTTGTTACGGTATTGCGATCACTTAACGGACTAAATTGGTATCAAGCCTAGCTGCATAAGAAGTTTGAATTTCAGGACAACGTAGTACAAATCAGCATAACTTTACTTGCAAGCTCGTTCAGTTTCCTAATGTGATCATTTTTTAAACTAAATTTGAGCCATGTTTTCTGAAGTAACTAGCTTTATCCATTTGTGTCGTATTTGGACGCGTTCCATTTCAGCTTTCAACTGTATGCACTGAAAAAATAATTGCATGTCGCTCTTTGTGGCATGCACGGCTCAACTGTGAGCACACCATAGGCCTCGTAGAGCTTAAGTTGTAAGGAACTGATGCGATTTAAAAGACTTTTATAAAAACGAAGGAGTTACTTCTTGACGTAAAAAGAACAAAGTGAAAAATAAATCGCTCAGGACACATGCACATGCATAGTTACATGGATTAGAGACATCACCACCTTTGATCTGCGCATGAGGTGGAAAACTAGGTCGAAGTTCCGCCCTTGGGCGCCATTTTTGCCTCTATAAAACTCGTTGCAGCTTCACGCTACCTGGCATGGCCATTGTTCAAATCATTTAATTAGACCCTCCTTGGCTACCGGAGCTAAGCCAGGCGCCTTCCAATTCCATTAGAGCCGCATGCGATGTGACCAGCGGTAGCGTGACTGTTATGCTCCCTCTGATTGGCTGGCCGTCTGCGTCGGCGGCCCTCATTTGTTCGCGTCACTAGTGTCTGACCGTGATTGGTTAACAGGTGTGGTTCAGCAACCGGCGAGCCAAGTGGCGGCGCGAAGAAAAGCTGAGGAACCAGAGGCGTGGCATCGAATCTGTGGGCGTGTCGCACCACGCCTCGCCCGGCCGCCTGCCCATCCAGTCGGGCTTCAACGCAATGTACCCCTCGATACCGCAGCCCATCAGCATGGCCGATACGTACAGGTGAGCCGGCACTGAGGGCCGGCTGAGGCAGGAGAAGGAACGGCAATGCCCAGTACCTCAGGCAGCCGGTGGGTCTGTTGTGTGGAAGTGTCCCGCTGGATAGGTCATGCCTGCCACATGAGCTGCCGGAAATGCGACCGGTTAGATTTTGAAGCACTGCTACATAAATCGATAAGCACATAGAGACTCGTTTGGTGAAGTTATTGCCAGCACTTTTCTGTAATGGCCTCTCGAACGGCCCAAGGCATTTGTCACCACGCTGCGTGCTGCCGCTTATTGGTCGTGTGGGAACGCAGTCGTGTCCTGATGCTTGAATCCGGCTGTGAGCCGAGTCTGCGAACATCGGGTGACCTCTGTTTGACCTCCGCCCCCCTCGCCCAGCTCCATGTCCCAGTCGCTGGGCGGCATGACGTCGGCGGCTGCGGCTGCGGCGGCGGCGGCCGGCGCCGGCTGCCTGCAGCAGCGGGACACCGCCTACCCGTACATGTTCGACCACCTGAGCTCGCTGGGCAGCATGTCGTCCGGCTACGGCCGCTCCTCGTGCAACATGACGCCGCAGAGCTCCGGCCACGTCGGCTACCACGGCTCGGCGGCGGCGGCGGCGGCGGCGGCGGCGGCAGCGGCAGCAGCCGCGCCCTCGTCCAACAGTGGCACCGGTCAGTAGCCCGGGCGTCGATTGGGGTGCCTCCAATCCGCTCTCAGAGAAGCGCCAACAAACTGATATGAAACGCCAGGCGCATGAGGTTTGGACGCGTCGGGTGTTCTTATAACCGAATTTGCCTCAGGTTTTGATTTGAAGACCTGCCGCCTACACTGGTAGACACATTAGGCAACTGTGCTGCCAGGGTGTTGTTCTCTGGACTTCTTATGGCGTCACACGACGACAGTCAATGTCTGCGCACACCCACGCAGCAGTCGTCAGCTCAGGATGGCTGTTGAATTGTTCGGTAGATCAATTTCAGCGCTAAAATCCAGCAAGTAAGTGTGATGGAGGCTGCACACATGCCTGACGCATCGCAAAGGTTATATCGACCATACAACTAGTATTATTGTGAGGTAATGACTTCACGACACTACAGCACCTGGGTGCTATTCCGGGTTCTATTGTTTATTGGAAGGTATCAACGAAATCTTCCGAATGCTCTCTTTATGATAGCTGTCCTTGTTTGGTCTCAGTTCCGTGCTTGAGAACCACGGCTGACCGAGCAAATCTAACTCGAATAAGGAAAACACTCTTTTCCTAAGCGTTCCGGCGTCATTCGGACAAACCCGGACAGGCCCGGGCAGACCAGAATATATTCAGGCTGACCCGAACAGACCCGGACAGACCTGGACAGACCCGAACACGTCTGGATAGATTCGGAATGAACCGGACAGATCCGGACAGACCCGAATAAACTTGAACAGACCCAGTAAGGCCCGGACGGACCTGGACGGACTCAGGCAGGTCCAGGAAGACCTGGACAGACCCGAGCAGGCCTGGACAGACCTTGTCAGACCTTGAAAGACTTGGGCAGATCCGGACAGACTGGGGCAATCCGGCCTGACCTGGATGGACTTGGACCGATCCAGACAGACCTGGGCTGACGACCTAACCTGGACAGACCCAGACCGATCCAGACAGACCTGGGCAGACGGCCTAACCTGGACAGACCCAGACCGATCTGGACGACCATCACGCCTTCTGGAAGCTGATCTCCTTGCAATCGCTGATCGCGGCTTCAAGAAGTTTCAGTGAAAAAAGAAGTATTTCCGTGGTATTGTGCTGCATTAATTTGATGACATTTGCATGAAGAAGATTGATTAGGCTTGATCTTCCTTCTTGGTTGTGATATAAGCAATAAGCATCGTCCCATTCGATTTATATCCGAAAAGTAAACTGGCTGATGGCAAAAACGCTGCACAAAGCGGGCCAAACCTGGGCCCCGACATCGACGGCCCTTCGTCGCGGCGATGCGAGACCAACACCGTTCGATGCAGGAAATGACGGCAATCACACCAGCAAAGGCGTGACCTGTTGTGCCCAACCGGTCACACGTCATCAAACGCAAGCCATGGATCGGCCCATTTTGAGAGCTTTTGAGGACTGGTGCTCGATCTCGGCCACCAGAGCAGATGTAACATGAAGCCGACCCCATGAGGTGCCGCCCACATGTCGCGGGACAAGTTAAACACCGCCTTTTCCTCGGGACGCCGGTAACTGACTGGGAGACTGACGATGACATCTTTTGAGAATTAGTCTGGTCTCGCGCTCGCTGCGACCTGAGAGGGAGGGGCGGATGGGGGGGGGGGGGTCATCATGGAGAGCCAGGAGGGCGCGAGAGGGCCGAACGGCATGCAAACTGCGCAGGAATGAAGACAGTACACTATGACCCTCTTTCGCCCGAGTTGTTTGCGTGATTTTTTTCCGTACTTTGGTTTAAATCATGGAGAACATAGATCATTTCAAACTCATCGATCGACTCGGCTGAGATGATGAAGCCTGGCCTAATCCACAGTCAGCCAATCTTCACCTTGAGTTCTGAGCTAGTGCGCGAACGCTGCATCGGCGTTCTTTGCATGCTGAGCTCTCCTGAAAGACACATTCCGAAGCATTCCTAACGCCCATTTGTGAGGCTTTCCAAAGGCGTCTGGGCTCAAAAAAGCGTACAGATGTCCAGCGGCGTCCGGTGTCTGGATTTGTGCATTATCTGGTCGACTGCAGCTTTCCTACCTGTGCTCATTTCGCGCCACCTGGACGTCGCACGAGGTACCTCGCTGCTTTGTTGGCAATAAGCCACTCCAAAAGGGCAGACACTTTGGAGGCCCCTGCAGGCCACGGCGATGAGGTGATATAAGTACGACTTTAACTGGAGACAAAAGTGCCTGGGAAATGTGCAAGAAACTCGGAGGAAACGACGTCACTTCAAAGGAAACCGTACTCGGTAGCCAAACGTGCCGACCTCACTGACCGTCAAATCTGCGCCGATCGCCCGGGCGCGGCGTGCACCGGACCATGGCCGCCGGTGAGCTTTTGAAACGCCGCATGACAGCGCCGCCAACATCCGGCTTCAGCTGACATCACCATGGGAACAATGGCCGTCGGTTTGCAGCCAGGCCGAGCCGAGCGCAAAAACTGTGCACGGTAGCTCTTTTGACAAGTGGCGTTCGTGAGACCACACGTTGTTAGCGGCCAACTTCAAAGTGCAGGGGCCGTTCATCAAAGGGCGGTGCTTCGCCCGGTGCCTTACTGAGCGTCACGCGCTCTTTAGTAATTAATATCCGAGCACATGGGCGGGACGATCGATCCCCCAGTGCGTCGTCAAAAGACCCCGCCAGGGGGCTCCACAAGTGGACTCCTGAGGTGCTGTTGGGGCGATTTGGGTGGTCCAACAGCACGTAATTGTGGGGTTTGTTAGATGGTTGGCTGTTGCTAGAGAAGTGCCGTGGAAGGACCTCATTAACCTATGCAACGAAAACACTTAGCGGGATTCCAACGATAATTATTATCCGGGTACAACTGTTAACCATGGTTTTTATCAAATGTATCATGCAACTCGTTAAGTATATTATATTCGCATGCAATACCACGTCAGGGTTTGATCCATGTCAACGATATGCACAAACATAGCTATATCGAGGCAGATACATTTTAAAACTGTCTGCCACAAGTCAGGCGACGCGTGGTCAAAACTGTAGGAGCCTGGCCTCCCGATAACCCAAACACGGGAGCAAGGACGACAGGGACATAGTCAGTCGGGCGGCGAACACCGCCAGCACGCCAGTGAAAGCCCAAACCGGCGGCGATGCACGGACGCGATTGCCGAGCGGCGGCGCGCGCCCGGGTCGTGGCTGGCCGCTCCGGCCGCCCCAGTCCCGGTCGCCCGGTGGCCGTCCGGCCGCAGCAGATGCGAGGTCGCACATCGATCTGACCGCGTCAGGTGCGCGCTCGACGGGCCGCCGGTCCTCCCGGGCCCCGCTCGGCCTGGCGGAGAGGGCCGGCCGGCCGCCGGACCGGGCGGCCTTGTCCGGCGCCGGGAGGAGCAGACCGGCCCGGCCCGGCGACCGGCCGCGGCCCCCGCCGGCCCGTCACAAAAACATCAAACATGACGATCTCGCTGTCATTCGTCATTTACAGTCATTTTGATCACAAAGGGACTGCACACATAATTATGTCGATGCGTTTATCGCGTGGGGTTGGGGGCCTCCGCGATCACGATCAGCCGAGCGAACAGCGGCGGGCCCCTTCGTCAGGGATATCCGATTATCATCGTATTGTTCCCAACTGCTCACATCTGCTGTCGCTGAAGGCTTTGTCCAACACCCCCCGGACATGCAGGCGACACGTAAAATTGGGGACACGTTTTTGGCGAGCCGGCGTTGATGATGTAGCGCCGCAGACGTGGCGAATCGCAGCATGCAGCGGAGTGGCGTGAATGACCGAGCATCGCCCGGCGGGCAGGCGATCGATCGTCTCGGATCATGTCGACGCGGCGATGTGAACATCAAAAGGACGTTAAAAAGCGCCTTTACTGGACGGAAGTCCAGTCGTGTCAGTTGCGCGGTTGATTTCTCAACGCATGTTTAAGGAGCTTAAAGAACAGAGAGAACTAAGAGTCTTAAGGACTTCTTAAGCATTGGTGACGTAGAGCGCACGTTTCCAAAAAGTGCGAAATCCCCTTTTGAAGCCAACTAGTGCTGTTAAAGCTAACTAGTGCTAACACTTCAGTGTCTGCCATCTGTACTTGGTAGCCACCACCTGTGTCTAATATTATACCTGACAAATGAGGGCACTGGTAGTGCTTCATTCCTACGCATGTAATACACGATAACAAATCACAAGCTTCACTCATCCAACGCCAGAATGCTCTACCTCCCCAGCAATTACCAGCAATTACACCTCAGCCCGCGACGTGTGACCTTGCCATGCGGATGTCGTGTGACCTTGTGCGTGCCGCGCGCGTGACCCGCGCACAGCCCCGGCGTGTCCTCCGCATGAGTAACCGATGCGTGTTGTCCGCAGGCGTGCTGTCGGCCGGCCTGTCAGTGCCGCTGCAGATCCACAGTCAGAGCCAGCACGACCTGGCCGCCAACTACTGGTCTCGCCTGCAGTGACCGGACCTGCAGTGACGGGATCTGCAGTGACCGGACCTGCAGTGACGGGACCTGCAGTGACCGGAGCGGAGCTGCAGTGACGGGATCTTCAATGACCGTGCTGCAGTGACGGGATCTACAGTGACCGGAGCTGTAATGACGAGATCTGCAGGAACGGGATCTGCAGTGACGGGAGCGTCCTGGAACTTGGTCGCCATACCTCTGGCCACCATAGTCTGACCTCTGTCCAGGACGGGTGCTCGACAGCCCGGCCGCCTGCCTGACCTCAGGCCAGAGCAAGCACGGGTCAGCGCCGGAGGCTCACCCGCGGTGCGCCGCCCCCCGTCACCGTCGGTCGCGCCGCCTCTGCCGGCAGCGGCCGCGCGGCCGGCGGCGCCGTGTGATCTAGATATGGCCGCCCCGCCGCCCGCCCGCCCTCTCGCCCGGCCGGCCGGCCGGCCGCCACGACCGGCCGTCCACGGTCTCTGACCATCGGCGGCCATGCTTGTCGCCGGGCGGGGCCGCGCAGGTGGCGACACCTGTCTGACGGCGGCGGCCGCCCGGCCGGCGGCGTCATGTGGCCGTTTGGCGTTCCGCTGACCCGTCGGTGGCCCCTGGCGATCGCGGCCGGCCCGCGCAGGGCCGTAGATGTACCGGCGCCGCGCGGGAGGGGAGCGCCGGAAATGGCGGGGTCGGCAACAGCTGGCGAGGGACATGCGTTGCCCGAGGGTAAACTGCCTGCCGGCTCCAACTTTCAACGGATGATATTCTCGCGTCTTACTGTTACCGGCCGCAAGTGTGAGAGGCCGCCGGAGCTAGTGCTTGCGTGAGCGCAAGTGTGCCAGTGTAGCTGTGTGTTCTGGTGTGTATTTGCGTATGAATATGTAGGTAGATTTATTGTTGCGTGTCGTTATTGTTCCTATACCGTGCGCAATAGCATGAATGCTACTTCACAACATAACTAGGCCTTATCCAAAACGCTGTAAGCCGCAGCTAGTGTAATGAGGGTAGGGAAGTAGATATCACACCAAACACAACAATGACATCCGAGCATGCTTTTCTTCTATTATTGATAATTGTGATTGATGACGTGGAGAGGATCGCATTAACTGGGAAGATGATTGTGCGAATTCGTAATTGGTAGAGGCACAGTTCGTAGCATGTTTACACGCTGTTGTCCTGTAATATACACATGTTCACAACAAACTGATGTGCTGTTATAGATAGGAAAGTTGTGTACATATACCAGAGCCTGTGAATCAACTGTAATATACTGGGACTCGACAAGGTCATTTCGATTCCACGTTTTGCTCTTGCCTTGAGCTGATGCTCTGATCTGATCTGATCATGCGTCGAAGTGTAAAGTCCATCCATGAACGACACACTGTGCTTTTTTGTATTCGCTTAGCATGTTTATACGTGCGATTGACAGTAATGTCTATGCTGGATGCAATTTGCTAGCCGTCGATACGGCAGGATCGCAGTACGGCTTATTTGTTAGCCGTCAATGTGGCAGAATCGCAATGCGGCTTATTGCAATACGGCTTACTGCAATACGGCTTATTTGCTAGCAGTCGATACGGCAGAATTGCAATACGGCTTGTTTGCTAGTCGTCAATATGGCAGAATCGCAATGCACCCATCAGCGTACGTATGGCCAATCCAAATATCCGACCCACCATACGTCATCAGACATGCCATAAAACAGAAAAATGACACCTTACCAGCCAAGTTGGCGTCGAACAGCACTTCTTTGCCCTTGATAAGCATTCTGACGCACTCCGCAGTAGATGATCACTTTTCGGCGCATTGGTGCAAAGGCATAAAAAACAACACATCTTTTACCGTCACATGTCGCTGAAAAACATCTTATCCGTCACCCTTACTCTCGCTTGGGTCCTGGAGACACGGGCCCGCGAGTGATCTCGTCCATCTCCGCCCCAAGACGACAGAATCGGACCGATGATCATGTCGCAAGTGATTTCAAGCACGTTCTCCTTGCCTATTTGTCTGTCGTATCCATACACCGTGTGAAGATAGCTGTCACAACAGCGACGGATGCAAGTGGGCAGCAGGAAACGCGACGGCCTGAGCATAATTTGTCGCTTACCGCGGTCCTCAGCACATCAGAACCAAAGGGTCCTCGAGGTGAAACATTGAGGGCTCCAAGGAGAGTGCAGCGCTATTCCAAGGTGTTAACCGTCATATCAGCTGGGCTGCCCCGCCACTGAGGCCACCAGCTCTCTTTATCGGCCATCGCCGGCTGTCAAATGCAGAGAGCAGCTATTTCTGAACGGCCGTGATGGCGTCACCGGAACCACGGCTCGGGACTGATGGTGCGGAGATCCTCCGATTCAGTGCCGGCAGGAGCAGTGATGGCCACACACCACAACATGCCGTAATGGCGTCACCTGATCCACGGCTCGGGACTGATGGTGCGGAGATCCTCCGATTCAGTGCCGGCGGGAGCAGTGATGGCCACACACCACAACATGCCGTAATGGCGTCACCTGATCCACGGCTCGGGACTGATGGCACGGAGATCCTCCGATTGAGCGCCGGCGAGAGCAGTGATGGTTGCACACCACAGGCCGTGATGGTGTCACCTGATTCACGGCTCAGGACTGATGGCACGGAGATCCTGCGATTGAGCGCCGGCGAGAGCAGTGACGGTCGCCACCACAACGTGTGTTACGGACAAACGTCGGTGATGTGGACACAGGTGATTTTTGTACGAAAATAGGCCGTCTAAAAATACAGAGTATCCTTTCGCACAGTATGCTATCCATTGCTTTGGTTTTAACAAATGTTAGCTGATGTATTGATTTCCTTACCTGAAACCACTCATTGTGAAGATACGCAATTTTGGTGTTGAGGGCTTTACGATACTTCTGAATTTCTATCACCAGACGCTGCGGATTTTACAAAGGCTGTTCAACTGATAATGCATGAACAGCTACGCAATGTAGTGGGCCACATAAACAATGTCGGATATCATGTTTGATAGCAATAACTTTTTGAGAGGCTTGCGTGAATTTAAACAAAACATTAGGATTCTGGGCAACAGGAAAACAATACGGACAATTTCATAACAAACACAGATGATCTGGAAGCACCAAGACCATTTTATCTTAATTTTGACGACCCGCATGGTTGCAGAATGCGGCCATTGCGACCCGCTGGCTATACCACTGTCTTCGCCAGCCGCGGTCTGACTCCCAGGCCCAGTTGATAGCTAAGGAATACAGTGTTCCAAAGCACCATCACATCTACACCGTAATGACCTTGAGGCAGCGCCCACACTGGTCACGCTCAGCCACCCAGCCGCAAACTCGTGCATTGTGCTGCTACCTGGGTTGCCACGTCACCTCCCATCTGGCCTAGGCCTAACCTACCGTGCCTGCCACTCCTCCAGCGGGGCATCAAAGTGTCCACACTCGGCAGACACGAGGTACCTTGCGGGAGACGGGAAGTCACCTCCCCGTTCTGCAGTATTCACAGTGAGCAAGCGCTTCCACTTCTCTGCAAGCGGCTAGTGCACGACATTTTGCCGCTTTGAGCCGTGCCCATACTTATGACAAGCTGTGCTCTGTCCGGCAGCCTGTACCTCCCTTTTCTGCCATAAAATGCGTTGTCAAGGCCAGATTTCCTTGCAGACGTTTTTTTCGGCTCTGAAGCCCGGCTCCGATAGCGCGCGGCATGAACCACCGTCATGCCATTTTCCTTGTTGCCTTAGTTGATTCTGTTTTTTATTTCTACACCGAGTTTTAAGTGATGTCCGCCAGCAGACTGCAAGGATCCTGCACATAAAACGGATAAATATAGATTATCATCGTTTTAAATATAGCAAATCCAAGATAAGCACTCCCATCCGGCACTAAACTGTATTTGACCACAGGGAGGGGGCCACACTGCATACAGAGCAAAGCGATAAATATCGGCCGGTTACCGGCATCATTTAAGTAAAAGGGTCGTCACAGGTGTCGTCCTTTTGAGTCTTGCCCTAAAAATTGCGAACATTTTTCCCCCATAGAGAGGCGAAATGATGAACGCATCTTACAGTAAAATGTTTTCCATGGGGAAAGCAGAGGGAATGCACAACCTAGAGCAGATCATTCTGATTTGAAAGGTACAAATTAGGCACATATTCGAATATCAAATCTGTTTCTTAATAAATGTCATCCCGGCGTCGAAAAAATCACGAGCAAAATAATTAATTTCGCACCCAATTAGCCGTGTCACGATGTTAGTGCTACGGCAAAAACTCACCGGCAGGAGAGCTGCGACATCATTTAAACACGACATGATTCCTACCGGAAAGATTTATACAAGTCATGATTGCTACACGACAAACTTTGTGCTTCAAAAACTTACATCTGCCATTACATCTACTGCAAACACTTATACAGTCTTTACTTATATGGGACATAACTTCTAATGAAAAAAACCATATACTACATGAGTACTACGTGACGCAACTTATGCTGCAAAAACAAACAAACATATGCCCGTCATTACTTCTACAGCAAAGACTTGACCCAAGACTTTGTTGTAGCACAAATGTCGCGCATAATTCTTTGCAGCAGGAGTGATGTGTATGAGCAATGGCTGTACATGCTTTTTCAGTTGAGGTAATGACAAGTATAAATTTTTGAAGCAAAAGTCTTGTTATGTAGCACAACTGACGCATACAACTATTTGCAGCAGAAGTAATGACGAATATAAGTACTTGCGGTATGAGTTTTATGGCGTAACACTAATATCGTGTGCAAGCATTGACAGCAGAAGCAATATCGTAACACTCTTGTCAGTAGGAGTTTTTGTTGTAGCACTGATGTCGTGCAACCCTAATTAGCAATTTGTTTATTAAATTGAGGGCGAAATGACCTTAGTAGCCGGTATGCTCATAAGACCCTCAAACATCATCATGACGGGATGAATCATGTTGATAAACCCGGGCATGGGTACCCATTATAGGCAATCATGTCAAAAAGCAAATGAAGTAGGCATATTAGAGTGCAAGGACCGCAAGGCTGGGAAAGGAAACTGACATGGGAATCAGCGAAAAATAGCAAACACTATGCACGTGCGCATATGTAACCCCTCACATAAAGATCTGCCTGTGCACAATCTCTCTGAGTGACAAAGTGTTGCAAACCCGGCAAATGCTTGGCACAGATCTCTACCAATGTCCTATCTCTGACTCTCGGTGACTTCACCTTTCCCCAGTCCGCAACGCACCCGGAGATGTGCTGAAGAAATGTCACCTCCGTCATAGATTTACATGAGCATGAGGGGTGTCGGAATGGGATGAGTGAGCTAGGCGAAGATTTGTGTGTGCCGACCCTGAAATGAAAGGACGCCTTCGAGAGCCATGGCAGGTACAGTCGACGTGGTCAGCGGCCGTGGCGCGCTCGGGAGACCAGGTCACAACCTACGAGGTCGTGACCTGAGGATCGATCGATCGATGTCAGGTCGTGACGGTTGAGGGGGTCATAGATGGGAGGAAGGTTCAGCAATGCAATGATCTTAAGCGGCTGAGGGCCACAAGGCATGATAAGGGTCTCGCTCTAAGCGCTGGTCCCATCGATTCCCGGACGTATTTCCCGTCATGAGTCAGAGGAGGTTCCAATCAGGTAGTGATACAGTCCCGAGTTATTTTCTTGCCAAGGCCATCCAAGCCAGAACCTGGGAAAGTTTGCCTTGGATGAGAGAAGGCCATGTCAGGCCTTGTAGTCGTTCACAAATGACGGTGTGTCTCATGAACATGAACATTTGGTTTCTTATCTCCCTAGCAACAGCGAAAAGCTTAAGAACAGCCCAAATGTTATCATAAATCGTCGGAGCGTAGGTACATGACGCATCGCCCACTTGATCGCCATTTTTACCACTTGCAAAATATAAAGGTCACATAAGGCTGGCCTCATCATAGCGTCCTCATTTTTCGGCATCATGACATTTGAAGTTGAAAATGACTCAATTCAGTACGGCAGGGCGTGCTGGTTTGAGGCCTTTATCAAACAGTCACGCAGGTTATGCCGATCACAAAAGTGCTAAACGTGTGCGCCGCCCGGGAATCGAACCCGGGTCGCAAGAATGGGAATCTTGCATGATACCACTACACCAGCGGCGCCGTGGCGTTCCCCCGAAGAGTGAAAAATCAGTTCACCGCGTGTGTTTCTGAATGTGGTGTTTGCATGCTCTATACCTATCTTAATGAGTGCTGGATATGTTCCTTAAACTAGCACCTTGTCCCGGATGAACGAGGCGGTACCAGGCATGGAAGTTGTCCGTCGCTATGAAGATGGTGCCAAAAAACGAGGCAAACGAAGCCGGGCACTTCGGTAACCGACACATACAGCCTTCGTTGGTGCAGTGGAGAATATATTCTCCAATGAGAGTGCAACTGGCAGAGCTTCTATGATAATGTGATCAGTGGTCTATTTTGGATGGATGTAATTTTTTGGATGACTGTTGATTAAAACAAACGGGGCTACATTGTTCCACACGACCCGTGTATCGTCCATGACCCTATCTGCCCTGGTTAAGGCCATGGTATCTTGTACTCAAGATCGATTTCGGGAGAGGTGACGCTGGCCGGTTTCCGGTTGCTTACTGGCGCACCTCTGGCTTCAAAAGCGTTGAGATCCGCAAGGGGGCTATAACTGAGACAGTCAACTACGCCATGCGGTTGGTTTCACGCCCTCATCGGCTCTGGTTACTGAGATCGGACATCAATCTAAGATCGATGTCTTTCATTTACAATACGCCCCAAAAGGAGTGCATCCATGGTTTGCGCACGAGAGCACATGCCGCTCACACACATCAGCTCACAAATTTGTATATTAGATTGCTTGTTTTTTTTCTTCCGTCAGAGTGTGTTTGTCTCTTTTCACTGCGACGCCAGGTCCAGTAGATCTGGACCCCGCTTCGAATCGTGTTAGCCAGGTTTATGGATATTGGAAAATTCTCGTTTTCATGTTAATCCATCGTTGGTCATGACATGGTGGCAATGCTACAATGTTCGGCAGCAACAATGATCAACAATTTCTATTACGATGTTCAGAAACAAGGCATTCATCTCACTCTTGTTACCTGAAGAGCAAAAAAGTAATCATCACTCTTGTTATCTGAGGGCGTATGGAAAAGCTTTACATATTCTGGGAGCCTGGATTATCGCTTCCTGTTCAGTTGGGGAGTGGTAGGAATCGAGCTCCCGTCTCCAATTTTGAAAAGCGAAGGAGTCAAAACCGGTGAATAATCCACTTTTATGCTTTTTCTGGGGGACGTTAAGTCACTTTTCCCGTTCAGCTTCCCCAATTAATTTTGCGGAACTACGTCAGCATTTGGGAGACAAGCAAGGTCCCTGACCTTAAAGGAATACCTTGACGTTAAGTCTTCTACTGATTTCGGGCGTCCTTTTGGTAGCTTCCAAGTGTGAGGTGTCATATAGCTACCTCGTGTCAGGAGCTAGGCTTGATATTTTTTAAACATCGTGCTATGTGTCACACATTTTGATCTTCCGGGTGGTGAGACAGCGCGATCACGCATGGCTAGATATTAACACAAGAAGGGAGTGCAAAAAGTGTACCTATGGAGAGTTTCTTTCCAAATGCTGGCTAGGTACTCAGCTCCCCAGCCGGAATTCGTTTGTGGCGCTCATGCGATCCCGACGTGGCCGGACCTGTGGAATTTGACGGGCAGCCCGACGCGGCCCACAGAGACGTCTGCACCCCGGTTTTGTGTGGGCTCGATGCGTTTGGCGCGCAGCGCTCCAGCCGGGCCGAAGAGTAGGTGAGCCACGTCTGGTGACTGCCGGACAGCAGCACCAGATCCGTCTGGTGGGCTCAAAGCGTGCACCTGCCAGAGCATTTAGTGTGGCCCGCTTGATGAGGCTTGAATGTGATCTCGTGCGGCAGACGCGCATGCTCCTCAAAGGGACGCACTGAGGGGTGCGGGCTATACATACATGCATGCATATATATATATATATATATATATATATATATATATATATATATATATATATATATATATATATATATATATATATATATATATATGCATGTAATATATATATATATATATATATATATATATATATATATATATATATATATATATGCATGCATATATATATATATATATATATATGCATGTAAAATATATATATATATATATATATATATAAAAGTATGTATGTATATAGGAAGTAAAAACTTTATGACAAGGACAGTACTCAAGAGTACCGTTTATGTAGTTTTCAACGTTTCGATACATTGGGTATCATTATCACAAGTACAATCGCACAAGTTCAATCAAATGAAAATAAAATGTTAGAACATTCAACCGACATCGCTCGGCGTGACAGCGGTTACAGTTCCACAAAGAATACGACCTCTCTGCACATAAAAAGAACAGTTTGAAAGACAAAAACACGCGACTAAATAAAAATCGAAAATCGAGGCGAAAATCTAAAGAAACGAATTCATCGTCAGGAAGAGTCTATCAAGAAGTTGGAAGGATCCTAGACCAATGAAGAGGGCCCATAGATATATCGTGAATGTGTCGGTACCTGTGTCGGCACCTGGGTACCTGTCGGTATCTGGGCCCTATTGTGTCGATACCTGGATACGAGTCCTACCCCTTCGGCAGGTGTACGCTTTGAGCTGGGCAGGCGCATCTGGCGTTGCTGTCCGGCAGTCGCCAGACTTTTTATTTTTCAATCTATCCTGTTTATGCGCAGAGAGGTCGCGTTCATTTTGCAACTGCAACCGTTGTCATGTCGAGCGATGTTGGTTGATGATCCAATATTCCGTTTTAGGTTGACCGAACTTGTACTATCATGTACCACCATCCTGATGATGATACGCAATCCATCGAAACGTTGAAAATTGCATAAGTGGTACTGTTGTCTGCTGTCCTTGCCACAAAGTTTTTACTAGGAGGATGTTCCATATATATATATATATATATATATATATATATATATATATATATATATAAACAGCGGCGGATCCAGAGACGGGCCACGGGACCATGGTCTCCCCTGGGCCCCGAAAGGGGGTTCGTAGCCGGCCAAACAGACGCAGTCTTTTAAACAAAACGCAACAGAATTGAACGTCTTTGAGCTTCAAGGCGACCGAGAACAGCCGCAAGCAAAAGTGGAAGGCCCACGAGTAGATAATAACTATTCTTCAATGATTGAGAGGGTGGTGATTGGGAGGTATTTAGACTCATTACGCTGTCCAGAGAACCTGCGCGGTTTCCGGGGGTGTTAATATGTCCACTTGCATGAAGAATCCGATCGTTAATGAGCTTTCTACGTTGCCCCCAATTTCGTTGCATTTGCTCGGAGGGCAAATGTGTTGTTGTTGGGCCTTTCCTGCTGGCGTGCCAGGACACTCTTGTCTATCAGGGACCTTTCACTAATTCTGTCCATTTGCTCGAAAGGCCCTGTAGGCTATAGCCGGGGGCCACATATGTTACCCTGCCGAGATATTCTCGGTTGTTCAGGGGCCCTTCACGTTGATTTTGATCTACCGACACACTTACGATACGCCCATGGGTCCTCTTCACTGCTCTAGGGCCCTTCCAATTCTCTGTCACTTGCTCAAGGCCCCACGCTCTTGTCGGAGGTCCACCTGTTAACCCGCTTGGGCGCACTCGGTCGTTCGGAGCCCACCGAATTAACGTGACCGGTACACTAGATCGCTTGGGGACCCTGCAGGCTGTTTTTTTTATTATTTGAATGTAGAGGCATACGCTCCTGTCGGAGGTCATCTGATAGTCTGCTTGAGCACACTCGGTCTTAGGGGATCACCCATGCTATTAGGGTTTAGGTGCTTCTTATTTGAATGGGGGGGGGGGGGCTACGCTCTTGTCGGGGGCCTGTTCGTTAACCCGCTCTGGCCCATTCAATCGTTTGGGGGCCATCTACATTGTGTCATAGGTGCTTCTTATTAGAGTGGAGGGCTCTGCGCTCTTGTCGGAGCCCCTGTCTGTTGACCTGCTCTGGCCTACTCGATCGTTTGGGGCCCTCCAGATTACGTCTTGGATATTTCATATTTTAACCGCGAGCATTATGCACTAGCCGGGGGCCCCAGCTGTTCACCCTCTCGGGCACAAAAAATCGCTCGAGGGATCGCCTGCCGGCGTCCTACGTGTCAATTCCGGCGATTATAGAAATTACCGCGCCTTTTATGCTTATTCATCACGTTCTTAATACCTTTAAGTGCTAGGATATTTGTACTCCTTCATAGCAAAGCAAAAGCTCTGCATCAGCCACATGACATCCCCTGAGCACATCAACCAGCCGGTGAGCCGTAAGCTAGAAATCAAGTTCTTGCTTGATTTGAATGGTGTTTAGCAGTAAACTTTAACTTATTTTGCATGTTTTTTCCGAAATACCTAGCCTCAAAATGACAGGATTCACCATGATCTGGAGAAAACTAATCAGCTCCATGCGTGCGCATCCGTAGCACGCCTATTTCTTAGAGCCGCGCACAGTAAGATGGGTTCCCGTGAAGAAAACAACGTGCTGAGAAACTTAAAATCTGATGGCCAAAGAACGAATGTTTTCGGGAAGTCCCTAAACTCTGGGGCCCCACAATGTTGCGTGGCCCTCTTCTCTTGACGGAATCCTGGATCCATCCGTATATATATATATATATATATATATATATATATATATATATATACCACTAGATACCAGTACTGTTTCGCGGTACCGTAAAACCTAATACATTCAATCGTTCAAACCTATTATTATCAATCTTAATATCGCACAGGCGAAATGCACGCCAGGACTACCTTCATAACGTTGTCATTGATGGCCTAAAGCATTCAAAAATACTTTTTAATAGACGCCATCGTTTTCGTCCGCCCGGCGACCGCCGCTAATTCTAGCCGCTGGCCGTACGCGGTGCAGCCCAGTGGAGACTGCAATGCCGGACGTCGGGGTTTCGTTTCGAAGGCCTGCGTTCGCGCGTGTCCCATAGCTATCTTACATGATCTTCCTCAGCTGCTTCTTTCCGAACACAGGCTGGACATCTCCCGACAAACATAAGTTGGTCATGTAAATATAACATTTTGACCCCATTTCGAGTAACATTGTGCGTTCACGGCATCCTCAATATCCCTAGAATCCACGCAATACGACAATTGATGTGATTGATGAAATAACATGTCCGGTGATATTTTCTGGAGGGGGGGGGGGCTTTCACCATCAGGAGGCCCTTTGTCAATCATGTGCCCCCTTACCAAGACTACGGCCGCGTTCCTGTCTCCTAACACTCACCACAACACTCTCCTGAGTCCTAACACTCTCACCAGCGTTCCCACACCCACGCTTTACAAGTCGGTCAAGTACTGCTCCCCCTCCCGGTAGACAGCTTGCTGAAGGGCTCGATCGGCAGACAATCCATACCATAGCTGATGATTGGCACCTGTAGGGTTATTTGCGCTAGAGAGGCTGTCAACGCACAAGATCCCATAAAAGAAACGGTGCCGCGAATATTTCTTACCGCACCTTCATATGCACCACCTGGCCATAATTTCCGTACACGTTCACGGACATTTCGTAATTCACTAACATGGAATCAAGCACCCGGAAAGGCAAATCGCTCCATCAACTTCATGCCATCATTTGGCACGACGTACTTTGAGCTGGGAGCCCACTCTCCGAGACAAAATCACCTGCGACGTTCGGTTGGGACAGGTGTTGCAAATCTGGGCTCGCCGGCGTATTCAGGCGTCTTAACCGAGGAGCTGCAGCGCGCGGTCCCAGTGACAACACAGGCCTTACATGCAAACGTTACAACACAGCAGCAAAGGAACGAGAAAAAAAACAGAGACAACTCCCTTTGGACTACAGTGCTGCAGCCTCGGTTTCGTCGGGATAGATTGTTCCTTTCGCGATGTATTACCAAGAGCTCCGCGAGATGGATCTTTGAGTAGCTCTAGATAGCCGTCACGACCCTGACAACTGCTGGTGAGACAGACAGAATATCACACCGTGAACCTCACCTACCACAAGTCAGTCTCTGACCATCGGCCCGAACAGCTCGCCTTTCTCACACATAAATGCGTCAACATCTTGGACGACAGCACCAGACGAGCAGAGCTCCCCAGTGTGGCTTTGGTCGAACAAAACTGCTGTGGCACACCTGTCCGAACATAAAATGCATCACCTCGGACGACAAATCAGACAATGGTCCCATACATCTTCCCCAGTCCGGCATAAGCTGTACCGTCGGCCAAGCAGGCTAAACTGCAACCGTCATAGAGGAAACCAACGCGACGACATACTGCTTTGCATGAACAGACAAGTATAAAAACCCTTACAAGCCACTGTGATATACAAGGCACTATGATATATAATGCATTCTGATATACAACCAGCTCTGACATACACCAATCCCACTACGAAAACCGACACATCTTGGACTCTAAGCACTAAAACGCCTAGGCTAAACGCCTGAAGCGCGCTGAAATCCGCAACGAATCAAATGAATATATCGGCGAGCAGCCGCGTCTTTCGGCGAGGGCAGACTCCGACAGCACACTGCGCACTCCATAACATTTTCGGGTACAGACCACAACACAGTATCCAACCGTGGCGAATGCGTGCCTACATCCAGACGTGAGCCCTGAAGCGTACCGTAACAGATGTGTCAACATGGAGCGTTACGTGCGGACAAACATATCACCTGTGCCGCTTACGAAACGATACGGACACGTGCTGACTATGCAGTTCATTTCTTATGTTCCACATGTGCACCTCAATGTAAGACGATGACATGACTTTTTGCGCTGACTGAGCACGATCCCAACAGCGGAAGACCGCGGCGGAGAAAGGCGTATTGATGACGACGTACCAAAGCGTCAGCACACACACGCGTGCCCCGCAGGTGACACCCGTCCAGCACAGCACGCCTGCATAGCCGACAGGTGTCCCGTGCTATGCACGAAGGCAACACGACCCAGCCAACGACGCTTAGTTATCCAAACTCGCTACGGGCAGCGGGTACAGCTTCGCGTATAACGTAGCTTAACAAGCGCGCAGCGCAGCACACGACCCCGGCGGGTGGCTAACGCCCCACCAAGCCATGCCCACAGCCCAGAGGATATTGTCAATATGGCAGACGATCTGCAAGCGGCGGCAGAGGCTCTGCTCTGGATTCGGTCTCATGCTGGGATCCGGATATCAGGAGTGCGCGCCGACGACTGCGCAAGATCGCATCGAGGAATGAAGCATGTCGAGACCGAGTCCAGGGTACATTCAGCCACAATTTCGCGCAGGAGAAACGTGGCTGGCATCACAGACGACAAAGCTGACTCGGCGAAGAGCCGAGTGGCGTTTGAGAACAGCCCACTCCAGGCCAGCATGCCCGTCACAGCGGCCGGTCCGGGGAGTGGGCGTCACAGCGGAGTGGCTGCGGGGAGTAGCCGTCACAGCGGAGCGGCTCCCGGTGACGGGGAGTGCCCGTCACCGGGAGCCACTCCCTAGTGACGGGAGTGGCCGTCACGGCGGGGCACCTCCGCGGAGTGACCGTCACAGCGGGGCGGCTCCGGCGAGAGTCCGTCATAGCAGGGCGGCTCCGGGGAGTGACCGTCACAGCGGGGCAGCTCCGCGGAGTGTACGCCACAGCGGGGCGGCTCCGGGGAGTGTCCGTCACAGCGGGGCAGCTCCGCGGAGTGTCCGTCACAGCGGGGCGGCTCCGGGGAGTGACCGCCACAGCAGGGCGGTTCTCAGGCGGAAGGCGGCGCCTGGTGACTGGTGCCGTACTGGAGCTCGGCGTGCCCCTCTGGCAGCAGACGTCGTCGCTCGCCACGCCGCTCGGTCGCCGCCCGACCGGCCGCCGGCTGCCGCAGCCACAGCACGCACGAGACGCTCACGGACACCAGCAGCAGAAGGCCGAACGTGAACACCGCCACGTAGTCTGCCGACGAGGGACACCACCGTTACCGGAGAAAGGCAGATGCTTGTACCACAAAATACGACCTGTACATACCTACGAACAGACAGCATGCATATGCGCCCACCTGCAGGCTTGCGAGTCCACAGCTGCAGGTACCGATCTCAGCCGTATACAATTGCCGGCCACGGCTACCAATTTCAGTTGCGCATAATTGCCAGCTGTACATGACATAACTGCACACATAAATAGAGCGGACCGCTTACATGGCGACGTGACCACTAATTGATGGCCGATATAACGTCAGTCATAGTATGGAGAACATTATGGCCTTAGAGGTCTTGGAAAGGGCGCGTACAGTCACCGAGTCGTAAACGGTGCAATTACGACGAGGTTGGCAAGGTATAGGTGTAAGAACCATTATGTGCAGGACATAGTTTGGCAGCGGTGAATTATAAGTCATGAAGACGTAAAGATACGAGAGCTGGTAAAGAGACATAATGATTTTCATACTGTAATTTATTTGAGCAGTTTTGGCTTTCAAAGTGCTCGTATGCAAATATAATACTACTTGGTGGGGGATTTGTCCATACCGAGTGGCCGCAACCAAGTACCACTCCACTCCGGTCAAAGATGAGCATTCCACCCTCAATGAGATGACAAGTCTTCATGGGGAATGCAATTGGAGATATGACTCGACAGCCAAGTTATGCTTGTATTTTTGGTAATGACGTGCAAACTAACATGCTCAAAATCATTAACAAAATACTGATAACGTGACACCCATGACATACACCTGCGTCTACCCAGGATCTCATAACGTCCACACCAGGCCTAGATCACTGCGAGGCACGTCAGACGACTGCGACTGTGGGGCGTGACCAGCGTCCATGGGGAGGGGGAGGGGGGGGGGGGGGGGGGGAGGGGGAGGGCGACCGGCCGGCCGCACTCCAGAGAGCACAAATGCCCACCTTGCGCCAGGAAGCCCATCTGCAGAATGGCGAATCGGAACTTGGGGTAGATGGCGCGTCTGAAGAGGTTGGTGAAGACGTAGTGGGTCATGGAGCTGGTCAGCATGCTCACGGCGATCATGATCCAGACGCTTCCCAGCAGCGACCGGATCAGGATGAGGCTCTGGTGGACAGAGGGCTCCGTTACCACCTGAACACTGAGGGCAAGTTTTTTATCATACCTATCGCCCTGCGGCCGCTCTTCGCCTTTGCCACACCAGGTGAAAGATGTCGAAAGAAATCCCCAATATCTCGAAAACTAAGCAAGATAGAGCTACGGAAAAACGCCACTGAAAACCTCTCGCCGCTCTGTACCAGACAGATGTGGCTGACCGATGGTGAATCCGACCTCTGACAGCTCAAACCAGGTCTTAGAAATGAAATCAACACTGAATAGGTTATCCGTTATCTTAACAACAGAGCAGACAGGACAATGACGGGAACAGCACGAAACATCTCCTATCAGTTGGCACTAGAACACCGCGACGGCTATGGCCCGTGACATGTCATGTCAGGTCAAAGGGGGGGGGGGGCTACTCTATTGCTGAGCTAGCCTGTCTAGATCAATCAATAACTTAAAATGTCACGTCAATGCGAACAACAGCGCTAGAAAGGCCTCCCAAGGCTGCAGGATACGTTCCATAAAATTTTAAATCATACGACCTTCAAAACATCGAAATCTGACCGCGCGGGTCCAAGTTACCGATGACCTGCCAGTCCTGATGATGGTAGGACCTGGTCATCACTCACCACGTCCAGGCTGGGGAGCAGCACGCCGAACGACAGCACGGAGACGACCAGGATCAGCGCCGGCCAAAACACCAGGTCAGACGCCAGGTCGGGGATCTGAACTGCAAACGCGGCCGCGTGGCGGCCATTAGTCACACAAGTCTGCGCCACCGCGTCACCTCGCTCAAGCATGGGAAGGTGAGGGCCGCCGGGTTTGTGGCCGTCACGTCAGCTGTGGTGTTGGAGGGGCTGCGCGCGATGCGGGGGTCGAGTCGATGCGTTGTGATCACACCACGCAGGCTGTGACCACAAGCTGACACACGCCAGACATGGGTCATGGGTCACGGGACTCCGCACACGTGTGTCTGCCGCAGCCGCTCGGCGAGCAGGCCAGCCGCCAGGTGACGCCCCGGCTCGCAGCCGTCCTCGATCGGAGCGTGAGGGCCGCGCTCCCCCCGCCAGTGCCAGACGAAAGGCGTGAGCACAGACTCGCCCGCCGCGGCGGTGCCGGTCAGAGCCGCACCGCCGCGGCGGCATCGGTCCAGCCCGGAGCCGCGACGGCCGCCACTCACGCGCCGGGATGAAGAAGAACACGGCGCCGACAGAGAGGCCGAACAGCAGCGCCATGGAGAAGGTCATGTAGCCGCGCGGACAGCGGCCGGACGTCCAGAGACGGGTGTAGGCGGCGGCGCAGAGCAAGCCGGCCACCACACCCACGCCCAGCGCCGCTGCGGCAGACGGCGACGGTGACTGACGGGAAAGGCGCAGCGGCCAGCGGCCGGCGGCGTCAGCACGGAAAGGGGAAGGAAGAAAGTCGCGTCGGTTATGTAGAAGGTCGCGTGATGGTGGGGATGAATGAGATTCTATGGTGCAGCGACTACCCCATCACAAAAAACCAGCGTGTGAAAAACTGGGTGTTTAAACCACACAAGTAGCTATCCCAAAAACCGAATTCAACATGTTCGCAATGACCTACAAATACTGTCATAAACCATATATCACGCAGGGCGACATGACAACGGGTGGGATCTCACAACAAAGCCCGCGAAGGACTACTGAACACTCGGCCAAACGGCCCACGAGGTCTTCTCAGAAAACCAGGGCCGCTGCAGCGAGACTAGCCGGCAGGTGGCGCCACCAACCCCGCCAGAGCCCGCCGCGTCCTCTCACGGTCGTCACATGCGGTAACACGGACAGGCGCCTGACGTTTGACTTCGCTACGACCAGGGCAGACGCTCCAGCTTCACGCAACCTCTCAGTTCTGCACCGCTCTGATCAGACACACGTCCTCCGCAGGACAACCTGGGAAAAAAGCAGCTTCCAATGGCCAGGCGGCCATGCTCACCGTTGGGTTCGTCCCAGGCCAGCCGACGGAAGAGCAGGGCGGTGAGAGCGGCCACCAGGACGGCCGTGGTGAGCAGCACCTGGACGGCCAGGCGGCCGGCGCCGGCCGTCAGCAGCGTCATGCCGGCGAGCGTCAGCAGCGCAGCCGTCAGGTAGAAGTGCGGCGACACTGCCGACGACCAGACATACGACCGTCAGACGCGGGGCAGACGGCACGAGCGGACGCACAATATACGGCAGGAGCACGCTGAGCGGACAGCAGGAGCACGCACGGCAGACGGCAGGGGCACACGGGACAGATGGCAGGAGCACGCGGGACATACGGTAGGGGCACGCGGGGCGGACGGCAGGAGCACGCGGGGTGGACGGCAGAAGCACGCGGGGCGGACGGCAGGGGCACGCGGGGCGGACGGCAGGAGCACGCGGGGTGGACGGCAGAAGCACGCGGGGCGGACGGCAGAAGCACGCAGGACATACGGCAGGAGCACGCGACAAAGACTACAAGCACGTGGGTCAGCGGCTCCCTGCCCTGGCGCAGCGGTCTCAACAATCACAAGGACGGGACGAAAAACGCAGGCGGTAAGACACTGATCACCGCGCGGCACTCCTGCTCCCACGCCCCAAACGTTACACAACCCCGTACATCGCGCGTCGCCTCACGGCCCGCGCGGAAAGCCGTCCGCCGGGGCGCGAGCAGCCGAGCCGCGGCCGCCGCTCCGTTCCACTCACCCTCCGCCGAGCAGTCGGGGTCCTCGTCCAGACCGAGCACGGGGCAGCTGTGGTGGACGGCCGGCACGTAGGCGGCGGGCATGCACCAGCGCGGCGAGGTCACCGCCACGCCGTACAGCGCCGTGTAGCCGCGGTACAGCGCCAGCGTGTAGCGCAGCGGCAGCGACGGCTCGCGGCCGCTCACCTGTCAACGGCGACAGAGCGGCGCTGGCTCGGACCGCCCGGCGGAAGAGACGACGAGCGGGGGACCGAGCGACGCCACGAGAGCGAGGGCGCGGGCTAGTCCGCGCGGACCGGAGGGGAGCGGAGGGGACGTGAGGGGTGTGAGGGGAAGGGAGGGCAGTGGACGTGAGGGGCTGTATCAACGGCAGAATCAAAATGAATAAAAACGGAGGGTAATAGCAGACTACTGCGATACAAAGTCCGGCGCATGTCACGGTCGCTGAACGGAAACCGAGGAACGAATGCGCCACACAAACTGGACGCCTGAAAAATTTAACAAAGCGCGACCATGTATTTGAACAAATAGTGCACTGAAAGGGCAAAGTGCTCTCAAGCGACACCCAGTCAATTTGTAAATCTATGATTTAATGGAAAAGGCTGCTCGGCAACATATTTCGGAAAGAACACACAACTGCATAACAATGTTATTCGATCAAAATCGCGCCACCATCATGAAGCACTAGCATATTCAACGCGGCCGCACCTAAGCCAGCCCCTCAGACTCAACTAACCGGAATGGCGTGCGCCTTCAGGGACTCGGGCGTCACCATGAGTGATATGGCCTCCTTGGAGCGATTGTAGTCGCCACGCAGGTTGTACGACGAGAACATGACGTATGCCTGATACGTCACGGCCTGCCGCGCCGAGTCGCAGGTGAAGGCCACGCTCCTGGAGGCCAGGGCGGACAGGTGTACAGCAGCGCACACTGACCCCGAGCCGTCACCGGCACTGGCTACCATAGCCATTACGCAGGGCCAGCAGCAGGCTTCGACACTTCACTTACCGGCGCAGTGCTGTTTGACGCGTACACGAGCTGTACTCGCAGTCACGCTGCCATCGGGCAATACGCGAGGCTCCCCATCAACATCTGGGCACGGACGCCCCATGATCAATGCTGTCACATTCTGCAAGACCCATTAAGGGGTTCTCTGCGATACAATGCTCTGAAGTAATAAGGAACGCACCTGTTGATTCCCAGCTGCGCCCTGGGCACAGTGAAGACGCTGACCACATCGCGCATCGACTGGACGCGGAAGAACGGCGCGACAGGCACGGATTCTGTTTGGCTGCAGCCGCCCGGCAGAAGGTGCTGGAAGACACGTGATGTGGTGATGAGCCCATGGAGACCACGCAACGACGACTCGTCGGAGGCAAAACACTACCGTTAGCAGTATGAAACCAATGAGTGAATCATATACAATGAAACGTGCAGCCCAATACAACAGAATGCCATACGCACCCTTATCTGCGCTTCTCTCGTGTTTGCTGCGGCTTATACTGCCAGGAGTTTCACAGCACAATGATCAATATCGGCGGCCACACGCAGCACCCCGCGATAAACGGCACGGTTCACCAGGGCGTCGAACACCACGAAGTGCGACCAAATATGAGCATGCATGCAGACTGTCGCCAGCTCTCTGGCCGGTGAGCCTGCCGCCTGCCGTGACGCGCGTCACTCACTTCGGTCCTGGTAGAGCACGACGGCGACAAGCACCGTGACGCCTCGGGCGTTCGGGTTGGTGACGCCGAACTCGGCGCTCGTCTGGCCGGGCGCCAGCCGCGCCACCAGGCCCACGTGCGGCCCGGTCACCTGCTCCGCGCCGCCGCCGTCGTCGGCCGGCTGCGAGAGCGTCACGTTGGCGCGCTGCACGTGCGCCTGCACGAGCGCGAACTGCGCACCGGCCGGGATCTGCGCCACCAGGAGGGCGTGCGAGGCGCCGGCCGGCAGCGCCAGGTCCAGCAGCGCCGGCGACCACGGTGTGGTCGAGTTGGGCTGCACGCCATCTGCATGGCAACAAAACTGTCACTGCTGAGCAGCGCCAGTGGGAGTGTGGGAGCTTGTTTCAAAAATGGGTGGGAGTACAGGTGGGGGTGGGGGTGGGAAAGGGAGTGGGGTGGACTCAGGCATTTCAAAAATTTGCTGCTTGCATGCAATGCTGTATGCTTGGTATTACACTCCCCAGCATGTTGGGTCTCACAGCCCAAGCACCGCCCATTCCCCAAAGCTCACCATGCTAGTTCCTAGGTCCATGACATCCTGCACAGTACTGTAATGCTGCTCGGAAAGGTCATAGCCCTAGCAGATAATGCACTCCCAAATGCATCTCATGTAATATATATATATATATATATATATATATATATATATATATACATATATATATATATTATATATATATATATATATACTGCCAGGAGTTTCACAGCACAATGATCAATATCGGCGGCCACACGCAGCACCCCGCGATAAACGGCACGGTTCACCAGGGCGTCTGAACACCACGAAGTGAGCCAAATATGAAGCATGCATGCAGACTGTCGCCAGCTCTCTGTGGAGGCAAAATCCTAACAATTACATTATTACAATATAGATAATATATATATATATAAGGATATATAGAGATAGAGATAGATAGAGAGATATACACATATAGATATATATATACCATTAATTATATATATATCGAGATATATGAGATTATACATAATTTCTGAAATGTTAAATGAACCAGAGCTGGGAGTGAAAACATCTGACCCAAATATTATCACATTATATGTTGGATTTTTGCATGCCAACAAAAAGCAACATAAACTCACCAATTGTGATTCCACTGCATTGGCCAGCAATCAGCAGGACCAATGTGAAATACTTCCTTTGCACTGATACCATTGATAAATTCCAGGTAGGCTTCAATGCTGAGGGCACACAACACAAAACATTAGTTCATGCAGATACATGTTACAGTTCACTATCAAAACAATCACTGCTGGACAAATCTGCACTGTTCACAAAATGATGTTTTATTGATTTTGGAAAACAATGAAAATGGCTGGTAACAACAAAAATATGCCATGGTATTTGGGGTTGCAAAAGATCAAAATTATGTCATATTCCCCAGAATCCTAACAATTACAAAAGCATGCAAGCCTTTGGGTGCATTTTCCCTGAATATGTAAAAAAGTGTTATTCTGAGAGGGCATTGCACTGTACAACTGTGATGTGCACCTCACACATCACTTGAAAAGTATGCATTTTTGACATGAAAACAAAACCTTGTGGCACACCACATTCTGCTAAGCAGCATGGTGTTTTTACAGTGTTAGTGTAATAAAAAATGCAGCAATGCAGTAATATCGTGACAGAATTTCAGCACTGTACGGGGATTTCCCCACTCCTCATGCCAGTGGCGTAGCCAAAGGGGCCTTTGAGTGTTACACCCCTTTCCCACAGGAGATGGCAGGGACCACCTAGACCCTGGAGCAAAGTTCTCCACAGATTTATAAAGTGTAGGATGTGTTTAGAACTTATAAACATTGAGAGCAGGTCTTTTAGCCATCAAAATACAACCTTAAGCCTAATAATATTCCATAACCCCCATACCAAGGCCCTGATGGTTACAAAGTGCAGTCACTGGGCTAAAAGGACCCCATGGCACAAACTGGCACCCTTCTGGACAAAGCCTTGGCCATGCCACAGCCTCTTGGCAGCAAAAGAGCTTGCAGAGAGTTGACACAGCAAGGTTGCACTGAAATAAATAACTACTGGCAACTCTTTTTATCTTATTCAGTATTTCACTTATCATGTGGGCAGAATGGTATCCCTTGTTCTAGAGTGCAAAAATACCTGCTACAGGTAATACTAGTTCTTATTTTGATCAATGCAGCAGATTATTTCAATACTTAGCCACTTTGGTGGCAGGGACGGTGATGTTTTTCATGTCATGACACCCTCAGCTTGGGGTTCACTGCCTGTTTCTCCTCCCTTTTCAGAAGACCAGCCAATCATCAAACTATTCATTGTCAACCTGGCATCTAAGCACCTAGGGCTCAGCGAACTGGCTGGGAGGGTCAGATGTCAGGGTTCAGGATCAAATGCCCACAATCACTAGCCAACAAATTTGGGGTGTACAAAAGCCATGGGACTTTAGAGAGCCACAATTCTGGTAGGTCAAATTTGCATTTGCTTCCTGTACCCCTAAATACATGAATTTTGGAGCTCTGGTATGTCATAGTGATCAAATGGTTGTCACCTGTGGTTTGGTTTTAACTGGCTTTCAATGATCATGATGGGCAAAAGCTGAGACCAAAAACAGCAGAGAAATTATTAAAACTTGCAAAAACAGATCATACAAGCCCTGAAAAACAAAATACATTTCATGTAAAACATACTGGAATCAACACTAACATACAACCATTCAGTTTCACATCAACTTAAGTTTAAGCTTTAAGTTACTCAGGGCAGTTTCGTTCTGGTTTAATTGTAAATCTAACGAACTGATAGCATGTCTAGCTGTGATAGAACTCAGCTGCCGGCGTTCATGACCAAATGACGAATTAAGGCCTCGATTAATGTACACACAGTCATTGAATACACCCGACGCACCTGCGCGCACCGACGTTGAATAAGGGATAAGAGCGTAAACACAAAAATATGCGGATGAACAATACAGACATGACACGATTGCGACAAAAGAATATCAGCTGAGCAACAATAACATTGAGATGTGATGCATTGATTGCTGCACACCATACGCTGCTCCGCGAACAAAATGATGTCGCATTAGCGATAGCCATCAAACAGCAGCCAATCAGTCTCGAGATTGATCGCCCACCGCCCCTGAAGTGCGTCATCAACGCGCTACCATCGGCCGGTGGAGCAGCGTACAGTGGAGGTCCGGCACATGAACCCAGGATGCGTATAACATATGAAACCAGGATGCCTTGGCTGTCTCGTACCGAGTTTTTCGCTGGCGGGATTCCCGTCCCTGAAGGCAAGCCGAAACATTTGTCTCTTTGGATACTGCGCAGGACCTGAGCGCAAAGTTATTCCTTACCGAGGCCCGCCTGGGTAATGCCGGCGCAGGCCTCGCACTCAGCAAAATGGTTCGTATCAGCTAAATCTAGATATGCTTCAAATTCATTTCTTTTGATCACCCGCTTCACCCACCTTGCATCCTGATACCGGTCCCTAACATCGCTGCACTTCGATGGTTTAGCGATGCTCCGCCGGCAGGAACTAGCGCGGTTGACATCGAGTTCGCATGCTGCAGTCAACGCGGATGTGCACCGAGGAGCAGCCGTTCGCAGGGCTACTGACTTGTAATTTTGTAATCATAGTCTGAAATAGGGTCTTGGCAGATACGTAAACTAACATTTTCCTGGGAAACCCCAACTAATGAATGCGTTTTCGACAGTGTAGCTTTGCCCAGACCGCCCTACTGCTTCAGGGACCTCCAGGATGTCGCGATTCAAAATGCACATGATTGTCTTGGATATGGTCATAAATAAAAAATAGAGTTTTATATTTTTAAAGAGTTAAGTGATCAAGTCACTTATATTAAAACAACAATACAGCCAAATTTATTTCAATTTCTTTAAACGTGATATTTTTATAGGTGTCAGCACCATCGCACCCGATCGATAAACAAACGCCTCCTCCAGGTTCCCCAGTCGTGTGATATCGTGGGGGTGGGGCGTCAGCGTCCCGCGTGTTATGTTGAGAGGAGGGTAGGTAGATAGAATGTATTGCTTATGGATCTGTGACAGTTTGGTGGTGTGAGCTATAGCTTAGTCGTCCATGTAGATCTTGGTCTGTTTTGTGATGAACCCAAACAACTAAGATGGGAAAGGATCAAGAGCTGTTGGACGCAGCAAGGAATGGCTATTATGCTGCAGTGGAGAAGATCTTGCTGCAGAGAACCAGGCGCTCTGGACCTTTGGCGAGGTATGCCATTTTATCAGACAATAATCAAAGCTTATGGTCTTGCGACACATCTGCTATTAGCTGTGGCATCAGTGATCATGCATGAAAGAAGCTTTTATTGGACAATGCATTTTGTCAGAATTGGATACATTTTGCCTTTCAAATATGTGTAGACATACAGGCTAGTATATTGGAAGTGTACTCATATGTGGGATGTGTGTTGCATTGGTGCTCATAATGTGGATCCTCCAAGTAGTTCCATTCAGGCATGCCTTTTTAGTCATGCCTATATTTCAAAGTAAGGCAAGGAGTGTGCAGTCTTCACAAGCAAAATGCAGCAATTTTTCCATGTCATACGAAAGATGATCATGTTTTTACATGGCTTTTGTAATAAGGTTTGCTTGCATTCATAGTGGAGATATACACAACAGCATAACAATAACAAGCATGCCAAAATACTCATGAATGCAGTCTATTTGGGCATGCTGCTTTCCAACTGGTTACACTATTCTGCTTGCTCCTTAGTCTTGGATAACCCTGCTTAAAATAAAACCTGTGGATTATACCTTTGCTGTACAGAAAGTTATTATCCAAGAGTGCTTACAGAACAATCTCGCCAACTGTAATTAAGACCCTTGTAAATATTGTGACCAGAGGCATTGATGGTGTGGGTGGTTGGGAGTTCCTTTTTTCCTGGAGCTTTGGATTGCTTCCCTGCTGCCTGCATTGATGGTAATTGATATAGTACCATTGTTTTGCCTTACAAATTGATGGTCTTCCTGTCTCTCTGAGCACCATTTTGCCTCCTCTTTGGGTATTTGCTGGGCCTCTGACATGAAATCCTGGTAACATGCGTACTCATGAAAAATCTGGTATAAAAAGCACAATGGTAATGTGCATGGAAATTGTGGAACTCAAAATCACTAACCATAGGCTGGTGTCAGCAGACTTTGACATTAGCCATTAGCTTTGGTACCTGTGCTGTGAGAAACATATAATGCCCCAAAGAGGTCATGGCAGTAAGACCTGCAGGCATGCTGTGCATCAGTAGATATGATTCCTCAAGGCAGTCATTACAATGATAGCTGCAGGCATGCTCTGTGCATTAGTGTTTGGTGGTTTGGTAGTCTGTCGCGTCAGCGTGGCCCACGCTGCCCCGGCACCTTGCTGTTGGCTGTTTGGTCCACTAACCGCCCATCTGACTGCCCAGCTGACCGCCCGGCTGTCTATGATGGCCGGGCGGTCGGCAGCTGCCTGTGACGACCAGCTGCCTATGACGGTCAGCCGCCTATGATGGTCGGCTGCCTATGACAGCTGGCCGCCTGTGATGGCTAGTTGCCGATGACGGTCGGCCGCCTATGACGGCCGGCTGCCGATGATGGTCGGCTGCCGATGACGGTTGGCTGCATATAACGGCTGGCTGCCGATTATGGTCGGCTGTGTATGACGGCTGGCTGCCCATGACGGTCGGCTGTCTATGACTACCCGCTGCCGATGACGGCCGGCTGCCGATGATGGTGGGCTACCTATAATGGTCGGCTGCCTATGACGGACCTGCTGCCGGTAACGACCGGCCGCCTATGACGGTCGGCTGCCTATGACAGTCGGCTGCCTATAACGGCCGTCTGCGTATGACAGCTGGCCGTGACGGCTAGTTGCCGATGACGGTCGGCTGCCTGTAACGACTGGCTGCCTATGGCAGATTGCTGTCGATGATGGCCGTCTGTCTATGACTGCCGGCTGCCTATGACGGCCGGCTGCCTATGACACCCGGCTGCGCTCCGTTACTGGTCCGGAGCGCGGCCTGAGTGCCTCAGTATCAACGGGCCCCGGCAGCAAAGGGCGGTGTGAAGGCGTGGAGAGTCTGTCGAGGGGTCGGTTATTGCCTCCCGTATCCGATGAGCGCCTCCGCGCGGCCTGTTTTTGCCGGTGTGCCGTGCGTGCGCTCCCGCGGACCTGGCCGCCGGCGCGGTCGAGCGCTAACGCCGGCCTGTGTTGCAGCCTGCGACGCGGCCCTGGGCCCAACATCCAGGACACCAGCGGGTACACGGCGCTCCACCACGCCGCCCTCAACGGTCACAGGTGAGCTCCGCCGCCCGCCGCGGCGGCCACGCGGGTCAACCCACCGCCAGCGCCGCGGCCGCGGGGCTCGGTGACCCTGCGCCGCGCCCGGACCCTGGGCTGGAGGCGGCTGTTGTTTCCCGACGTCGCTGCCGTGTGCTGTGCGTGCCCGGGCGGCCGGCGGGCCCGTACTGTGATCTCCTGCCGTGTGCTGTGCGCGCCCGGACGGCGGCGGGCCCGTGCTGTGACCTCCGGCCGGGTGCTGTGCGTGCCCAGGCGGCCGGCGGGCCCGTGCTGTGATCTCCGGCCGTGTGCTGTGCGTGCCCGAGCGGCCGGCGGGCCCGTGCTGTGATCTCCGGCCGTGGTCAGATGTGGCCTCGGATTGACGAGGTGGAGTTGTGTGAAATTTATATGTATGTACATGACCTGGAACTAACGCTGGGGGTGAGGCTAGTAGGGTGATCGAGCCCCTCCCCACTCTCCAACATTAAAAAAAAATAACACTAGGTTTACGGTAGCTTGTGGAAAAAACGACGAAACGCATCTAAGCCCCCCCCCCCCCCCCAATTCTGGACCAACTCATGCACACCTGCTTGACAGACTGCACGTGCGATGGGATCTTACGATACGAGGTATGTGACGCGTGAACGGCTTATGTCACTCGTTGACGTGCCTGACGCAAGGGCATATAGGACCGCTGATCCGAAGAGACGCGACCGCCCACCGGCTGCGACACGTCCGGCGGAAGCGCCCGGGTGACCGTGTGAGGTGTGACAGCCGATCGGGTGAGATCGTGTGACGGCCGACCAGTCACCGGCGGCCGGCGGTGGGCGCGGCCCGGCGCCGCTCCGTGCCGCCTCGTCGGCCGCGCCGCTGAATCATTCATCGCGATCTGGAGATGCGTGTAGCGCCGTGCGGCACGGCCGTCGGGCCGCTGCGAAGTCGCCGCTCCGCAGGGATTCGTGCGCCGATTGCGCCGGCGTGCCGAATGCGGCGATTCGGCCGGGCGCACGGCCCGCTTCCTTGCCCCGTATCGCGCCGCGGATCCTGAGGCACCGCCGGCGAAGCACCTGTGAAAGCCGGCCCGCTCGAGGGTCGGTGGCCGGGGCCTGGCGCGCGCCGCCGGCGTCAGTGATCGCGACGTCGGAGCCTGGCGCACGTTAGGCGGGGAGGGGGAGGTATGCGTGCACGCAGCGGCGTGCGTGTGCGTGCGCTCGGGTGGACGTTGTGGAGTGCTGTGCTTGCGGTCGCGGTGCCTCACCGCCTCCGTCCATTGGCGCGCCTGTCGTGCGTGGATGCCAAACCGTGGCACCAGGCCATGCATGCCACCAGCCGGCAGATGTTGCCCTTTGAATCAGATCGTTATTTATACATCCAGTCGCTTGATCTTCTACATGGTCCTCTATCGGCAGTGGGCCAGTGCCCTTCGAACGTCTAAGGTCCAGGAGTGTAGTTTCCTATTCAATTGAGGGGTGTCAGCCCACCCCCTGCCCCAACTTGGGCTTGAGCTTCCCCCTCCGCCCAATGCTTTGAGAATGACTTGGGCCAAATCCGGGAAGGAATCTCTTTTTTGGCCTTTTTGGACGTAGGTTATGTCATTGTCATTGCTTAGCCCCCTCCCCCTCCTTCAACTCATTTTGCGCGAAAGCACGCAGCTTCCAAGAAGACCATATGCATCAAGGTGTGATAAATACTTAATTTGTGCTCAAAAGTTCACTGAGACACTTGTAATGAGCGTATTTATTATATC
Source organism: Pollicipes pollicipes (assembly GCF_011947565.3). Classification (NCBI taxonomy): domain Eukaryota; kingdom Metazoa; phylum Arthropoda; class Thecostraca; order Pollicipedomorpha; family Pollicipedidae; genus Pollicipes; species Pollicipes pollicipes. The sequence continues at coordinate 29,478,003 of NW_023596297.1, read as the reverse complement.
AGCCGCCGTAACAATGTTAGAAGCTGCATCGCGTCCAGCACCGTTTCCGCGTTCATCTGGCCGGCTTTGTCTCGCCGGCCATGCTCCATCTCATCTGACGTACAAATGGATGCTGGTCGTCGCCCGTATGTCGACCGTGTCCGACTCTGGCGTATAAATGGCCGCTGGTGACCGCGCGTCTGCTGACCGGGTCCGGCCCGCGCTGAGTGGCCCGACCTCCTTTCGCCGGGTCGCTGGCACGCGGGGCTCGCAAACCCTCCGCACCGCCGCCGCTCGCCGGATCGATTTCCAGACGTGGACCTCGAACAGCCGCCGTCGGCGGCGACGCGGGAGCGCCGTTTTTTCTGGAGTCGCGGCGTGATTTACGGCCCGTCGGCGGAGCGGTGGCGATGACCGGAAAACGCCGGCTGTAATATGTCGTTGCGTCGGGCCGTTACGCTGAGATAGCGGAGCGCCGCGGGGCGCCGCGGCGCGCCTCGCGCACATCCGTCTCGCCGAAGGAAGACGTCAGGCCGGGTGAGACCGGGGCGACGGCAGGTGCCGGCCCGGCGGCGGCGCCGAGCCGGTCGTGCCGCGCGACAGTCGGGTCGTACGGTTGGAGGCTGCTCTGCTCGGTGTCTGAACGGTGGTGGCCGCGCGGAGAGCCGTCGCGGCCGCGCCGGGTGCTCGGCGCGCTCTGTGGACGGACTCTGGAGACGGACGCCTGTCTCCATTGTCCGGCGATGCTCGACTGGTTCCTGAGTGCCGCCCGTGACCCGCCGACCGCAGTCACGCGACGCTTCCGGTGTCAGAGCACGCCGGTCCGCTCCATTGTCCGGCTCGCCTGGCGTTCAGCGTTCGAAGCCATCCGGCCAGATCACTGTTTGTTTCGGTTGACCAGGATGTGCAGTGCACATCAGGGGCGTAGTTTCGTAAAGTGAGCATGTGAGAGCGAGGAGCTGAGCAGGGGAAAAGGGCGAAAGGTTCTCCCAAACAAGACGTTGAAAGTGTGTATTTGATCAACTTTGGCCCACTTCTCAAACAACTTCCGAATGGCCAGGAGCGGATGTGGTGCAGCCACGCATGATGACACATTTCAGAAGCTGCGTTTGACTGTGGAGCAGTAATATAGGCAGAATCTGGCGGCATGCTGGCACGAAACAGGCTGCCTGTTGCCGTGAGATGGCGGTGTGGCGATAATGCCCGTGGCTCGATGTGATGAACGCCGTCCGGTCCCGGCGGGGTAGTACCGGCAGGCTGCACGCAACGCTGTCAGCCTCCGTGGCTCGGTAGTGTGGCCGGTGCTGTGTCTGCGTCACCTGTCACCAGACGTTCGACGCGACACAGCTGCGCACTCGCCCTGCCCGTGCGCTCCTGCAAGCTGAGTCAACCGCACTCCTGCCACTGTGCGCCGAGCTGCGTTTTGGGGGCTGTCTTTGCATTCAGTCGTTTTCGTTTTCGGTCGCGGTTCTGGGACGGTATGGTATACTGTCATGGAATGTGTTGCTTCGAAGCATTCCCTTCAAAAGATCCGCGCCGAATGGGGGCTTGGCGTACATCCGTGGCCGACGAGTGGCCGGTGTTGGCAGACATGCGGACAAACAGTATCCGGCAGCATTTTTCTGTCTCCGAATATTAGCTGTTGCGGGAGTGATGTTTTTCCTTGCTCAAACTAATAATGTTTAAAAGCAACTGATCTTATCCAACTCATTAAGTGTAATGGGAACAGCAGTCAGCGTCAGATGCAAAAACACCATGATTTCATGTCATAATTTCAACTCATCTTTCGTTGCGTATTCTTGAAGATTTTGCTCTAAATTTGCTGTGCCAAGTATGTTTCAAGGATTTCAGACACCGCAGGTGGACGTCTTGGTCAATGACATAAAGCCGGGTGCCTGATGTGACCGGAGATATGACGTATCATGATGATCGCCGAGACGTCAGCGACACTGGCTTGTGATCGGGGAAACATGGGCACAGGCACTCTCAAGCTTTGCGGGAAGCAAGCTCAGGGACATTCAGGATTCACTTACGGTCTTGCAGTACCATAAACGTCACGTTCAGTTTTGCGGAACTTGGTGCACTAAGCACCTTTTGGTCTGCATCAAGAGAAATGGTATCTGGTACTCTGTAAATGTACTCTGGGGCTGGAATGAGTTGAACTTTCCGTCCCGGTGCAGTTCAACTGCCAGCAGAAGAACTGACAACAGCATAACTCCATTTGCAACGAATCGGGCATAACCGGGCTTCTGGCATGGGAACCGGTCCCGCTTATTCCACAAATTGCCGACTCTCTGGTTCAAGCCTGGAGCGGGAGAGGCGCCGCGCAGAGAGCTCGGGAGGGGGGGGGGGGGGGAGGCTTGGCGGCGACACCGCCCAGTAAATGAAATGGAAACCAGCAGGAAATGAACTGACGCTCGTGCCCTGACTGCAGGCGTGCCGTAAGCGACGCCGTGCTGACGCCGCCGGCGCCACCCCAGCGGCCGCTCCGCCTGACGCCGACCCGTCTCCGCAGGGAGGTGGTGGCACTGCTGATGGCCCACGAGGCGTCGGTGAACCTGGCCGACCACCGCGGCTCGACGCCGCTCCACCTGGCCGCCTGGACCGGCAACGTGGAGGTGGTGCGCACGCTCATCACGCACGGACCAGGCATCGCCAACGTCGACTGCGTGGTGAGTGGCCGGGCCGGGCCGGGCCGCCGGCGGTGTCCGTGTGGTGGGGTACCAGGCCGGCAGCGGGCCTCGTCCGTGCCGTGTATGCTGTACTCGCCCGTCCCCGCTGCTGTTTGGAGGTGCATCTGCGGAATCGGACGTCGGTTAGAACGTTGGTTTGTGAGCGGGCAAGCGGATAACTATTGCATGCGTTATCGAACGGAATATGTTGGGGCAATATCTGCGCTTGCTTCGTGTCCTCCCCTTTCAACAGAAGCCGTATAAGCCTGCATACGCTGAGTTGATAGGGCATTTCGGTATACTGTAGGTGGTGGTACTGTCTGCATTGTTGTGGATGACGGCCATGACTGTTGCGATATGACATCAGTGCACACACACAGCCTTCTTTATCTCCGTCTTTGTCCTGGCGCCGCCGCGTATCGATAGCAGGTACTCTCGGCCGGGCTCGGTCCCGCACATTTCCCCGGGCGTGCCGTGGCCGAGCCCGGCGAGCGCCGGGCCGCGGGGCCGCCGACAGGTCCTGCCGTATCTCCTCGTCGGCGCTAATAGCGCCGGACCTGCGGCGCCGGCCGGGTTCGGCGGCGGAGGCGGCGCCGCGGCCGGCTGCGTGCAGGCGCCCGGCGGGGCCGCGCTGTCGTGCGGCTGACGCGGCCGGCGGCTAATTTGCCGAGACGCGCGGTCGATGCCCCAGCGGGCGGGCGGTGCGGCTGCCCAGACGGCCGCGGGTCTGACTCACAGTTGATTCAGACCCCGAGGGCTCGACGGGGGGACACCGGTGTTGACTTGGCGCCGACGCGTCCCGGGCGTGGTCACAGACTGCTTGGCTCGCCCCCTCCCCGCTGCCGCCGCCCTGTTTTGGCTGAGGTCATCGGTCGCCGACGTCGCGCCGGGTGTTGCCGTGGACTGCCGAGATAGGCACGTGGTCAGGGCTGATTCACGCCCCGCTGCGACATCGAACCGTCTGCGGACGCGTCGGCTCCGGTTGGGTGGACAATGGTATGAGTCAGTTCGACGAGGCGGTGGTCAGCTGTCTGATATAGCCGCACGGAGGCCTTGGTTTAACCGCAGCCAAGGTCACCGTTCTCGCGTTCGTCTCGCAATTATATCAACTTCCTGTGGGTTGACTTGACATCAGTCTCCCATATGAACATCAATTTGTTCATTTAATTACCAAACGCTACCATCCGTAGGCGCAAAATAGCCACTGCAGTCGGCGCGCCCTGAAACACCAGTAAACAACAACAAACAACAGCCATCCATCGAAGTGGTGAGAGAGCCTCCAGTCCCGGCTGGATTGTCCGTCCGCGTCGGGGCGCTGAGGGATGGAGTGTTACGGCCGCCCAGTCCGACGCTGGCCATGGACCGGCGCTGCTCCAGCGGGCCGCTTTAGAGCTAGCGGGCCGCTCCCGCTGGCAGCCCGTGAAGCGGGAGCAGCCGCTCGGCCCGGGCCCCCCGCCGGCCGGCGCGGCTCGAGTGAATCACTCCCGTCAGCTGATCGCTGCCGATGCCGTGTCGGCGCGGCCGGAATGCGCCCGCCCGGAGTGCGAAGTCCGCCGCCGGCCACGGCGCGTGCCAAGCGCGCCCGCCGGTGCTGGCAGGGGCTCCCGCCGCAGCACGCGTGCCCTAACGGGACGCGTGGGATCGGCCGTCTGGCAAGGGGGCGCCGGAAACGGCGGCACAGGAGAGCCAGATATGGTCGATCGGTTCAGTTGTTTTCGGGCAAACCTGCCTGTGACGCGAAATGCCATAATGTGAGGACGTGGCGCTTAGTAAAACTTGTAGAGACCGAGCGCAGTTCTACATGTTTTTAATGAAAAGTGCTGACCCGAGCCGCGAGTCCCGACGAGCAGTATTGTGACCTGCGCGTGGTGTTTTCTCTCACGCCCTCCTGGCGCGGCGCCACCACGTCGTCCGTTTGTCACGCCGCACACGCGCGGCCGACCGGAGCGTGCCAGCCCGCGGCTGGCGCCGGACGCGGCGACACGAGCCGTCAGTCCCGCCACACGTCCGTAATGACCAGGTGCCCCGCCCCCCGACCTCCAGCCGCCGACGGTCGGACTCCGGCCAAGCGGAGTGCGCCCTGCCGCCACCCTTGACCTCGGCCGGCGTTTTTGTGCGGGGCCGTAGCCGCTGTTGATCTGTTTTCTAATAGCGCTGGGAATGTCAGGCGGGCGTCGTCACCGCCGGAGCGGCCGTCACAATGCGGCCATTGTGCGCCGGCCGTCTGCTGCTCACCGCCGGGCGGTCGCGCCGCGCTCCGTCAGGCTGAAGCGAGCGCGCCGCGCGGCGGCCCGATGGCCCGAGGCGAGCCCCGCGCGCTCACGCGCCGCCCCGGGCCGCCGCCGCCGCCGGACGGCTGGCTCGGCGGCGGCCGCCGTCTGCCTGTCAAGCCGGCGGCGCGTCCGTGAACGGCGCGATCGGGTGGGCTGCAGCGAGCTGACTACGCCGACCGCCGGTGGTCGGACGGCCGCGACGCCCGGGGACCGTGACGGGCTGGAGCGGGCGCCGAACGAGCGTGATGGCGGCGCCGGGAGGCGGCGTTAGCGCCTGATTAATGGCAGGGCGAGAGGAGAAGCGTGTCCGCGGCGCCGTGCGCGCCTGGGAACGCGCCGCCGTCTTCGTCCTCTGCGACGGCCCGAGCCGGTGGCTGCCAGGGCGACCGTGCGGTTCGGAATAGCCGCCGTCAGCGGCTGCAGCGGCGAACCTGACGCGGCTGGTGCAGGAGCGGTGCTGTCATCGATCGCGCCGTTGCAACGGGGTCGTCGGACCTGGCAGCGGTATGGTCTGGTCTGGTACAATTTTCGTGAATATCGCAAGTTTGATTGCCCTCGCGTCGAGTGTGGTTCGTGCGTGCCATGGGTCCCGGCGGGTCAGACCAGATGCTCTGTGTGATACGGTCGGTATGTGTACACGACACACGTCAACAGGCGACTGCTCTTATCAGCTGCCCGAGGTGTCGAAACATGCCACGGACCATCCATCGGGCGTCTTATCGTGTTCGCATCTGGCCCAGGCGTGGACCCATCCACCGAGCTGGGCTAGCCTAACCGGGTTGTAGAGCCATCCCGTCGGTCCGGTCCGGTCTGACCTGACCTGACCTGACCTGACCTGACCTGACCTGGGTGTCGTGCCAGGCCGCCAACCTGCTCAGATCTGCCTCGGGGTCCGGCGACGGCGCGGCCCTCGTCTTTAAACGCGAGCCGCCGGCCGCCGCCAGCCCTGCCTTCGTGCGCGCCTAGCTGGCCGCCGCCGCCGCCGCCGCGCCGTTGTTTACCCGACAGAGTGGTCACGTGGCCGGCCAGTCACGTGACCCACCGCCCAGTCAGCTGCCGGCCGGTCGACGGCGGTCCGGTGGCGCCGCTCCAGACGGGCTCGGGCGGCTGCCGGCCTCACGTGGCGGTCAGAGGGGGAGGGGAACTGTGCCGGGTCAGACACCTCGGGCAGATCCAGGTCAGGCCGCGGCAGGGGTTGGGGGGGGGGGGGCGGTTGATGATGGAATGCATGTGGGGTCTGGTGGCCAGGGGCTGACAGACTGGTAAGGTGGACCGAGCAGCGGAAGGTTCGGCGCAGCGTGTCGCGTAGATTCTTGCACGTGAACTGGGTACGCCATTGGCTGACGAACTTTGTAGAGCATGTTGCGCGCAGTGTGTAGTTACTAATTGGAATATCACCTTGTAAACAATTAGCTATTCTATCGTAAAAGGTTTTGTCAGAAATTCAGTTGTTAGGCAGTAGCGGGCTTTGGTTCATATTAAACACAAGAGTGGACCTTAGGGCTGTGATCACTGGCCTGGCATGGCTCTGTCTTAGTTCGGGTACAGGTCAAAAACCCGCCTTAACACGTATCTGACCTCAAAGGGCATATCGACTGGAAACAATGTGGGAACCAAGTTAGATATGTTTATCTGGATAAGTTGCCACCTGGTCTGGCTAACGTTCTATCTCGAGTGGATAGGTGGAGACCATAACCGTAAAGCCCTATCATGACTCCCCCACTGTAGTCCAGCTGTGATACCACAGACCAGGGGCCCATGACACGTGCCGGAGCGCGGCTGCTCAATAGAGCGGTCCTGCCGATCGGGGGTCCACCTCCACACCGCTGCCGTCCTGCCGGCTGCTCGGCGCACGCTGCGGAGGCGGTCGTCCTGCCGTGGTTCGCCCGATCGCCTGGTGACGAGCCGGTGTGGGCCGGACGCCGCAGCGTGGACGCCGTCCTGCGCGATGGCCGATCGCCATGTGACGAGCCGGGTGGGGGGCCCGGACGCCGCAGCGTGGACGGCCGTCCTGCCGTGGATGGCCCGATCGCCTGGTGACGAGCCGGTGTGGGCCGGACGCCGCAGCGTGGACGGCCGTCCTGCCGCGGATGGTCCGATCGCCTGGTGACGAGCCGGTGTGGGCCGGACGCCGCAGCGTGGACGGCCGTCCTGCCGTGGATGGCCCGATCGCCTGGTGACAAGCCGGTGTGGGCCGGGCGCCGCGGCGTGGACGCCCGTCCTGCCGTGGATCGCCCGATCGCCTGGTGACAAGCCGGTGTGGGCCGGACGCCGCGGCGTGGACGGCCGTGCCGGGGCTCCCCCGCGGTGATCTATTGCCGGAGCGATCGGTCGTGACGCACCGGGCCGCGGGCCGGCGCAAATTGGAAACAGCGGCGCCGTCGCCGCGGCTGACGGATGGCCCGGGAGTGGCGCCGCTGCTGCCAGTCACCGCGCGCGGAGGACCGGGGACCGGTGGTGGTCCGGCCGCCCGGCGGCTGTTGTCGGAGGTCCGCGGTCCTGTCGTGGTCCGTGGCCGCGGGGATGGCGTTCGCCGCCCTTGTCCTCCTGTTCTGTTGTAGTAAGAGCTGGCGGCGTGACCGCGTCCACCTGAGGGGCCGAAACTGCCTCTTCGTCCAGCCGCGTCCCCCGGGGGCGCGGGGTAGGGCTGCGTCTCCCCGACACAGCCGCCTCCCCGATATCGCCGCCTTTCCGACACCGCTGCCTCCCCAACACAGCCGCCTTCCCGTCGCGGCCGCCCCTCCCCCCGTCATAGCTGCCCCCCCCCCCCCCCCCCGACACATCCGCCCTCCCGTCGCGGCCGTCTCCCCGACACAGCTACCTCCCCATCGCATCTGCCTCCCCGACACAGCCGCCTCCCCGATATCGCTGCCTTCCCGATACCGCTGCCTCCCCAGCACAGTCATCTTCCCGTCGCGGCCGCCTCCCCAGCACAGCCGCCTCCCCGTCGCGGCCGCCTCCCCAGCACCGCCGCCTCTCTGTCGCGGCCGCCGCTGACCCAGTGTTGCCGACGGCGTCCGTCTGGGCCAAGGCCGACCGGCCGACGGTCGATCCGGCGCCGCCCGCCGCCGCCGGGAGAGGCCCGCTCGATCGGCGCCGCGCCGCCCGCCGCCGGCGCGCCGGCACCGCCGCCGTCGGCCGCGCGCCGCCGCTTGCCACCGGCCGCTAGGGACCGTTCCCGGCCGCCGGCGCTGCGCGAAACACGGCCGTGGGATTGTCTGTTTGTCCGGCGGATGGGCGGCGTGTGGGGACGATGGCACTGGGCGACTACGCCAGGCAGTCGGACGGCCCCGGACGGCCTGCCTCCTGAGGCGACCATTGTCTGCGTGGCGTGGCTGCCTGCCGTCGCGAGCCAGCCGGCGAACGGCTGGCTCCGCTCCGTCGCAGCACGGACAGCTGTTTGTCCGTGGCGCGCCTGGCTGCAGCAGGGCTAGAGCCACTGACGGCTGACGGCTGACCGGCTGCGGGCTCTCCAGACCGGGCGGCGACGCCGGACCAGGCTGGAGCCGCTGACGGCTGACGGCTGACCGGCTGCGGGCGCTCCAGACCGGGCGGCGACGCCGGACCAGGGCTTGAGCCGCTGACGGCTGACGGCTGACCGGCCGCGGGCGGGCGGCGGCGCCGGACCAGGGCTTGAGCCGCTGACGGCTGACGGCTGACCGGCCGCGGGCGCTCCGGGCCGGGCGGCGGCGCCGGACCAGGGCTGGAGCCGCTGACGGCTGACGGCTGGCCGGCCGCGGGCGCTCCGGGTCGGGCGGAGGCGCCGGACTGTCTCCTTTCACAGCCAGGGGCTTCGTCCGCTGCCCGTTTCGCCAGGCTGCTGTTTGTTGAACGTCTCGCGACAGATGCCGACCTTTCCTGGTCGGCCGGCCGTGGTGCACGAGTCCGTGCATGCTGTCGTGTGAACCTCCCCGCCAGTGGCCCGGCCGGCGTGGCTGCCCGGAGGTCGATCTGTCCGTCGCCGTCCTGGCCGAGATCTCGCTGTCCGCGTGGTGGTACTCCCGAACGGTGTTTCCCGGCAGTCGCCAGACCTGCCGGCGTTCCGCCCGTCTCCGGAGGTCCGGTCGGCAGGCTCTCTGGCTGGTTGGTCCCGGTGGTCGGCCGGGTGCTCGTTTCAGCTGGCCGGCGGGCTGGGCACGATCTGGGTCGCGCCAGCCGGGTGGCCGGCGTTGACACGGTGTCAGTGGTGCATGCGTCCCTCGCCGGCGGCCGGGCAGCGACAGCGACGCTCTTGCCGGGCCGCGGCTGCCTGGGCCTGCGCTCGGGTGGAAGCCGTGCCGTCAGTCGGGACCGAGATCCGCCGGGGGCGGGGGCGCGGGTGGGCTTCAGGTGTTTGACCTTGGATCCTATCTAGTCTGACTGAACACTGCTACGTATGTATGCTTCACGCTTGGGAAGATGGTCTCTTGTTTAGTTGTCCTCCCGTGTCGAGCCAATGACGCTACAATTTCCGTACAATACTTACTTTAAGTACTGACTTCCGTACAGTACTTAAATTGTACTTACTTTCGGTCATTGTACACGGTTCGTCAACAGTCCCACATTTCCTTTGTCTTTATTGGCGATGGAGCATTTGTAACACCGACGCACAACATAAGGCGTTATGCCACCTTGAATGCTTGCAAAGCCCTTCTCTGTCCTTCAGCTCTTGCGTTTGTTTTTGTAGGACGCTATCGTATGCGTGCAGCCGCTGTCTGGAGTTGTTTGACGCAGAGTCTGCTGCGTCGGTGAGTTTGTACAGCCGCGTGGTTTCACCGCCGTTGAGTCTGCCCGTGTATCAGACGTCTGGCTCTGACGGCGACGACCGGCGTCATTAACCAGAAGCGCCCGGGCTGACCGGGTGTCAGGGGTGCCGGGCCGAGGTGCGTGCCGTCGCCGGCGCTGACCTCTGCCTGCCCTGACCTCTGTTCTGCCCGGCAGAACAAGGACCACGAGACGCCGCTGCACTCGGCCTGCCAGTACGGCCACACGCCGGTGGTGCGGCTGCTGCTGGAGCACTGCTGCGACGCGGCCGTGCCCAACTGCCGCGGCGAGACGCCGCTCGACCTGGCCGCCCAGTACGGCCGGCTGGAGGCCGTCGAGCTGCTGGTGCGCGTGCGACACTCGCTGCTGGAGCCGTACCGGCCGGGCACCGCGGCCGGCGACGACCGGCTGCCGCACACGCCGCTCCACTCAGCCGCCATGAACGGCCACAGGTGCGCACGGCGACCGGCGCGGCGGCGGCGGCCGGTCAGGGAGCCGGGCATGCGGGGAATATCGACGGATCATCAAAGCGAGTGGAGAATGGGGGGGTTGAACATAGTGTATGTGTGTGTGGGGGGGGGGGCGGAGGGGCGGGCATTAGGGAACCAGAAGGGACCGGAAAACGGATGTGTGGTGTGTCACTGGGTCAGAGTCATTACCTCGGGGCGTGTGACTGTGCTGTGACCTCCACGTGATTACGCTGGCATGCATTTTATCCGTACTATGGCATGAGACTCGTTACGTGTGTGCCCTCGCCCGCTCTGTCATATAGGCTGGAGAACACACCCCACACACCACCATTCGAACCATACACCCATGAGCATCTTCATGTGTGACGGAATGCATCGCAGGGTATCTGCTTCCCCATATCTGCTACAGAAGTCACGCCTAATCTCCAGCACCGTGCCCTTCCCTTCCATGCGCCTGTAATCACCGCCTACCCCACCTGACTGCGGCCGCAGTAGGACTGACCTGCACAGCGTCCCACTGGACCGGAACCTCTGCCGTCCCGACGCTAATCCGCTCCCATTATCACAGCTCATCACCTGTCAGTTGGGACCGGCCGTGGCTCGTTCCGCCTAATATGGGCGCCGGGCCGCGCTCGTGTTAAGGCCGGCTGGAGCGCGGCGGCTCCTCCACGCGCCGCCGGCGCCGGCCGCTCGGCCGAGCGGTACGGCACGGCGGCGGAACGGCAGCACCGGAGCGAGCGGACGCGTTGTTGCGGCGTGATTCGGGGCGGTTACGCCGGCTGGGAGGCGGCGCGGCGCCCGCACCATGACCCCGGACGGCGTCGGTCGGCTGCTGCTCACCGCAGCGCCTCCCCCCACTGTCAGGGGAGGGGTGGCCCGCCGGCGGCCGGGCCGCGCTCCGCCGAGGGCGGCCGAGATGAGTTTGTGTCATCGATCCTGCCCCGGGGCGGGGCCGGAACGGGCGATGGACGGCGGGCCGCCTGGGTCGGCGCGGCCGGCTAGAGCACACGGCCGGCGTCTGAAGGCGGCCTTTTCTGGTCTGGTCTGTCTGGTCTGGGTCAGGTCTGGCCGTGACGCCACGGACTGCGTTGGGCAGGCTCTGCGGTGTGTCGCCAAACCTCTTCCACATAAAGCGCCACACTCGGCACAGTCAGATCTAATTATGGACATCGAAGTATAGGGTCGGAGGGGCTTTGGACCGAGACCGGCTAACGTCTCGCAACGGGCCTGGGTCATCACACGGCGTTGCGGGCTCAGTGACATCACGTGACCCCGTCCCCCGAGCTCCGAGCTCCCTTGATCAGCGGTGGGCGGGGCGCGGGCGTGCCGCGGCGCCAGGCTGTCACGGACGCCAGCCGGCCGGACAGCCTGGCGTTAGGACGCTGCCTGTCGGACGGCGGCGTAACGCCAGACGACGGCGCTTAGCCAGCCGGGGCGTATGGCGGCGCCAGGTGACGCGCCGCGCCGGGACGTGTCCGGCAGCTGTCGGCGCCGCCGCGCCGGCCGTTAGCGCACCGCCGGCGGCTCCTTCGGCTCCGGCGGCGGCGGCGACGGCGGTCAGGCGCGTCGGTCGCCGCCGCCGGGGCACCGGGCGTGCCGCCTCTGCCGCGTGGCCGGTCCGTCTCGCCCGCAGGAGACGCATTCCTGGCACTGCGGACCGGCCAATTGTCTGTGATGGCCGCTGCGACTCGTCGCTTGTGATGCATGTCGCTTCAGACATGCCGGCCTGTGTCTGGCCTGGGCACGAGGTCGTGCGATCGTGCTCCGAAACTTGTAGCCTTGGCGGTCCCACACCTCGCGCGATATCCTCAGATCTCGCGCGATATCCTCAGATCTCGCGCGATATCCTCAGATCTCGCGCGATATCCTCAGATCTCGCGCGATATCCTCAGATCTCGCGCGATATCCTCAGATCTCGCGTGTCGAACGTTTCCTGTGATATATGCGTTCATTTTACAGATCTCCCCAGATTTCCCTCTCACATATAGTTGGTCTGTCAGCTGACATCCTGTCCGTTTCCCCTCGGCTCGTCCGTCCAACCGTGCGGCCTGCTTGCCTTCGAGCCTGGCACCGGCCTGGCCTGCCGCCGGTCTGGTCTGGTGCCGGTCAGGCGTGCTGCCGGTCTGGCCTGGCGCCGGTCTGGCCTGGCGCCGGTGAGACCTGGCGCCGTTGTGGCCTGGCATTGACCTGGCTTGCACCGATCTGGTCTGCCAGCGGCCGCCGCTGTCCCGCCGACCGACTGCGTTGGCTGACGATCGGCTCTGTCTGCGGCAGGGCCGTGGTGAAGTTGCTGCTCGACTCAGGGATGGACGTCAACAGCGTGACGCCGGCCGGCACCGCCCTGTTCGAGGCGGCGCTCTGCGGCAAGGTCGAGGTATGTCCGGCCCTCGCACGGCTCGCCTCCGCGCACGCGCCTGGTGGGACAGATACCGGCGCAGCCCATGTGCAGCGTATTACTCCGTAGGGTAGAGGGTTGGTAACGGAAGCAATGGCCATGCGGGATCGTTGATGCTGCGGGGTCGTTTGCCACCTGAGCGCAGGGGACTTTATGGCCTGCGGCGCACGATGCCGGCCGCACCGAATACGTGGGATTGTACGAGTCGTGAGCGAATCAGGATGGACTGAATATCACGATTTAGGCATTAGATCCTAGTACGCTTTATGGCCATGGGTGGAAAATCGGCATGCCAGTTATGACAGCGACCACACCGCCTTTTGTTGAGGTCACGTTTATTTTAATATTTGTCATTGAACGATGCCTGTTTCGGTTGACTTTGTACATGGACTTTTGCCAGCGTTTCCCACCTTTGCCGTCAATATCGTCCGGGGTCTCGCACACCGACGCAGGTCAGACGGCGTCGACACCGGGCGCGGCGCCGGATCCCCCGTGGGCCGAGATAATGCACTCTGCGTGACCGCCCAGTCCCCACTGCGCCGCCGCCGCTGCTGGCCTGTTCCACTGCCCGGCTCGTCCCCGCCGGTCTGGTCCGGTCCGGCGGGGAGGCAGCCCGGTGTCTGGGCCGAGCGTTGCTCCGTGCGTGACTGACGCCCCCCCCCCCCCCCTCCCGCCAGGTGGTGCGCTGCCTGCTGGCCGCCGGCATCGACACGACCCTGCGCGACGGCTACGGCCGGGACGTGCTCACGCTGCTGGCCGAGATCTCGACGCCCGTCACCACGCGCATCCGACAGCTGATTCAGGGTAGGTGGCCACTGGCCGCGGTGGGTCCGGGTGGCGGCAGGGACGGCAGGGTGGGCTGCGTGACCGAGAGCAGGGGCCGCCGGCCGCTGCTCGAGCAGGGGCAGGGGTTGCTGGCCGCGGCAGGTCCGGGTGACGGTAGGGAGGGCCGGGTTGGCCGATGCTGATGACCGGGGACAGGGGCCGCCGGCCGCTGCTCGAGCACGGTCGGTACAGTCGGCAGACGCCACGGAGAGGCGCGATCGCTGACGCGCGGTCGCTTTCTCCGTGAGGTTCGCCGGTGCAACCTTTTCACGATCAGTACACCATCCGGTAACAAACAAGGCCGTTTGTCACACTCAGATGTGTATTTGTGGTTTCTCTTATCAGCCTGCTGCGCGCAAATGGGCCCGTTCATTTAGGGTTAACAGGGTTATAAGTTTGATTCCTCTCGTCGCCGGCTATCTCTTTGGCCTTCCGTCCCGTTTTGCCATGTAAGGATCTGGTAGTCATTCCCGCGCGCTTTCCATAAGTACGTCCACCGTTCTTTTAGTTTCCGTTCATTTCTCTGTCTCGCCGTCATCCTTGTGACATTTTTCTCTTTTTGTTCCTGCCATCTTTGCGTACTGCATGATTCCTTGCTTTCCGCAGCCTCCTTTCGTGTCTCCTGTCGGTGCTCTCACTATTCATCCCACCGTCGCGTTTCGGTCGATAGCCTTTTGTGCTTCTTTTCCGGACTCTTCCGGGCGCGGCACCAAACAATCGATTTTCACTCACTTCACAGTGCTATTAAATCGGCGGAATCTTAAGGAGGAATTCCCTCCTGGAGATGAGGTGAATTCCGTCCAATTATCTGTGCTTCCGTGTCTAAGGGTGCGCTGAATCGTTAATTGAAGCGGGACAAATTGGACACCGCTGCGCGCGTAATAGACCCATCGCCAATCGCCATCTGGAGACGGAGGCGCATCCGCTCTCCATCCAGCGCCGTGCCGTTTGATATATCTGTCCTAAGACCATTCGTCCCAGATATGCCGCGGCGATGTGGTCACGGCTGGCGTGTGCTGTCGGATGGAGGTCCGACACATCACAGCCCCAGCCCGTGTGTGTGCTGGGGTCGGACACATCACAGCCCCAGCTCGTGTGTGTGCGGGGGTCGGACACATCACAGCCCCAGCTCGTGTGTGTGCGGGGGTCCGACACATCACAGCCCCAGCCCGTGTGTGTGCTGGGGTCGGACACATCACAATCCCAGCTCGTGCGTATGCTGGGGTCTGACACAGCCCCTGCATGCTGGGGTCCGATACATCACAGCCCCAGCTCGTGTGTGTGCGGGGGTCCGACACATCACAGCCCCAGCTCGTGTGTGTGCTGGGATTGGACACATCACAGCCCCAGCTCGTGTGTGTGCGGGGGTCCGACACATCACAGCCCCAGCTCGTGTGTGTGCTGGGGTCGGACACATCACAATCCCAGCTCGTGCGTATGCTGGGGTCCGACACAGCCCCTGGTCGTGTGCCCCGTCGGTGGGATCTGGTCGCGCCGGCCCGGCCCGGCGCCGGTCGCCCGCCGTCAGCTGTCCGGCGCGCGCCGCTGACGTGCCGTGAGAAGCGGCCGGCTGCGGCGGCCGGCGGCGGCTCCCGGCCGCGGGCCGGCCGGGCTGTCTGGCGGCCGGAGGCGCTCCTGGTCCAGCAAGCGGCTCAGCGGCCGGCGCCGCCGACGGCCGCTGGCTCGTCGGACCTCGCGCACTGCCGGCAGCCGGCCGGAGCGCTGGTCGCCGGCCTGGGCAACAGAGCGAGTGCGCGACAGAAGCACACATGCTAGAGCCGTATCGTCTCCCTCCTCGGTGCCAGAGCCTCTGCAAGCACCGCCGACTCGCCTGGCTGCGTGCGGGCGCGTGTGCAGGACAGGTCCCCCGGCCTCGCCACTAATATCGCCCCGTGGACAGAAAACAGAACACGGCGAGAGCGCGCCGCCAGGCCCATCTGGACCGAGGCCGGGGCGCGATCTCATTCTCAGAGGCAGCAGTGGCGCCTGGACCACCCCTAGCTGCATGCATTCGGCATTCTGACTGCTTACGCCACGTGCACCTCCATTACCCAATGCCGGTTGATTGATGCGCTTTCGGCTCGCCGTCGGCGTTCTCAGGTCTGCCGTATTTGGCTGACCTCGGCTACAGCTACTCCCCAGCATTCGTTCTGCAGCCAAACACGGTCGGTACCCGCCCGCCGCCCGATGCTGTGCCTGCTGCTCCGGGCCATGCCGCGCGGCGGGTCGCGCGGTCCGGCCGTGGTCGGACGCAGCCCCGTGACCCCCGTCGCCATGGCGCCGCCCGAATGCCGGCCGCTAATCGCCTGTGGCCGGTGTTTAGCGGGGTGTGACGTCGGATGACGGCCGACGCCAGGCCGTCCCGGGCAGACGGCGGCGATTGTGGCTGGACGGCTGGCGGCAGCTCTTGTTCTGCCATTCGCGAAGGATGGCTAGGAACGAGCACTCAGCTCCTGCATTAAACGGCGCCTGTGTTTGCAACGGGTGCGAGCGCGATGCTTACTGTGACATCTGACAGAGGCATCGCTTAACGACCCACAAACAGACTGACGGCTTGGCGGCGGCTGGCCGGCGCGTTTCACGCCTGGTGCAGGAGCGTCGGTCGAGCCGGCGAGGGACGACCTCATGACCTAGCTGTGTCAGCGGCCGAGCGGCACGACGCAGCGGGGCGCCGACACTGTGAGCCGAGTTGACCCGCACGCCCACCGGCCGGCCGAGGTCGTCTGCATCAGAGGAGTGCACCTCGGGTCAGCGGAGCCGACTAAGTCTCATTAGCGCCAGCTTGATAACCTGTATCGCACTTGATTCGTGACTTGAGCTCTCCGTTGTTCAACCGATTTACAGATCTGCGGGATGTCTGAGAGACCCACCAATCAAACTAGGCTTAGGGCGCTTGTTCCATGCCGTGCCAAAATCATCGAACGCATCGTTTACAATCATCTCTAGTTATGCTTCACCTCCGCCACTTTCTTTCCGCTACGCAGCACGGGTTTTGTCTGCTTTATTCAGCCAACCGTTTTCATTGGCGCAAGTGTCGTATCCTGGGGGCTCTGGATCAAAATAAAGTTATCCTTGTGCTATCCTTAAGTGCTTTTGGACTTGAGGAGGTGCTTGGATGCCATCGATCTCGTAAAGTTGGCCGATAAACTGGAGCTCTGCGGCGTCGACGGTTTTTAGTTTCGGAGCTATCTTGCGGGCCACTGCTAACAAGCCAACTTTGCATATCCACACGTATAAGAGTTAGTATCTGAGCCCTGGCAAAACCCTATTCGTGGCTCGCATAGTGTCTGTGGCTCGTGTAGCTATTCGTAGCTCGCGTATCGGCCATCTGCTGTGTATTGCGCTTTCCAGTGATTTGGGCACGTTTCTTGGCTGCGACTCAAGCATTGCACAGTATTCTAACCACACCGAGGCTCTGATCACGGGAAAATTCTCGCTCGGCTTATCTGATCCGTCGTATTGAGGCCGCTATGAACACTCAGCACAGTACTAGCCACATCAGCTGCGGTCCAATTCCAGCAAAGCTTAACTCTATTCGTGGGAGTCCGCGAGGTGGTCCGTGACCTGCCGAAAATCGCGTTATAGGAGACGATGCCGCCGTACGAGAACGTGAGGCGTGAAAAACCTAGACCTGATTACGGACCGTCATCGGGCCATTGACCCCCTTGTTAATCAGATAGCGGCCACATTCACTATGCTTCTGATCGGTCTTCGCCATGCAAAGCACGCTGTCCGCAGCGGTGCACCGCCGGCTGTGGTCAGCGGATTGGTGTGGCCCCTCGTCAGGTGTTGTATCGCCGTGTGAGGGAACCTGAGTGCCACGTTCGCGTCGTGCATGCAGAAGATTATGATGGTATGTGCTCTCGCGTGATCTTAGATCGATGCGAGCGCGACCATGGTCTCAACGTGTTGCGCAATCGTGAGAGGTTACCCGGCCTGATAGACTGATCTTGACGTGCGGGTAGCTGGATGACCTTGTAAGGCACCTCACTGAACGGCAGCCCGTTCGACGGAGGGGCGCCAGGCAAGAGCTCAAGCTGGACATTACCAAAATTAGAGCTGAGATGGGTGGGCGACGAGTTACTTGTCGCGCGACGGACACCTTGAGCTCTCGCCATCGCCATTGACACTCTCGCCATCGATATTGTGCGGAGACCCCAGGGAGTGTTTAAAGATCGGTCTCCCCCCTTCGATATCATACGGAGGTCCCAGGGAGTGTTTAGGGATCGGTCACTCCCCATCGATATCGTGTGGAGGTCCCAGGGAGTGTTTGGGGATGGGTTGAAGCGTCCCCTAATCCCGTTATAGCTCGATTAATGTCTATGTGTACTTGGGTGCGTGACCTCATGTGCCAGTGCCCCTGTTTCTATAATGTTGATACGAGAACATGCAAGGCCACTGAACGGAAGATGGTGCCATATCAAAGACGGATACTGCCACTGATACATCTGGCCACTGAGCCGGACGTCCGCGGATGCCTCGTGCGCATCGCCGCCCACCGGGGCCGCTCGGGGTGTGTGTGTATCGGAGCGCTCGCGCTCGGCTGCAGCTGAGACCGACGACGCCGGCTGTGATGGAGACGCGGCGGTCCAGTAAGGTATTGATCTGTTGCCGCGATGTCCGCTGCAGAAGACACGATGAAAGGGTTCGACGATTGTGAACTTGCGGGACATCGCTTGTAGAAAGCCCGAATCAAGTGTTAAGAGCGACGGATTGGCTCCAATGATCTGCGTGCTGAGGCCGCTGGTGAGCCAGGATTTTCGTAGCATGGACTTCGTTCCATCCTGCACACCTGCTGGCTGAATTTGGAGCGCCGTGATCGGCGGTAACGCACCGTTACGCTGCGCGTGGAGGTGCGGACCAGGCAGTGACAGAGGGCGCTGACAGCCGTGTGACGTGGGCTATCGGTCCCGCCGGGGCCACGTCACGGAATGGGGCCAACGGAGTCGGCGGGGATGCTGCACAATGCGTACCTTGCCGGGTTGATCTACTCAATTCCGCTGATTTGAGTGCATTGCCTAACGCAGCGCACTCACCGCTTATTGGATCATAACTGTCAGATCACTGCGATGGACTAAAGCTGCGGGACGGGTTCTGCGGATGCGATTTGCAGTGCCGCCAGACGAGTGAGACGTTGTGTAAGCGTTTCAAACTGGAAAGGCCTGCTCACCACATGCGTGCCCCCTCTAAGTAACTGAGGCCTCTTTTGCCTCCGCGGATATATTACAGGCTGAATAAATTATTAAGCCTGTTGAGTAATGGGCATCGCGAATCCCTTTCATGCCGTCCTTTCTCGAATATTTATGCTCACGAAGCCTGGACGTCTCACGCGCGGGTGTCGGTGGTGTACACGCCACGCCGCCGTAACTCAGCCGCCGGCGCTGCACGGGCGCATGATGCATTTTCCGCCAAGGCTTTCCTGTATTTGGTAATGGCATTTCATAGTCCACGAGTACCAGGTCGAAGGTGACGGCTCGGAAAGGAAATGTCAGCTGTGCAAGTTGTGAGGTGTACAGGGCACGTCAAAGTGTTTGAAATGCATTGAGCTGAGTCGTAACTGCCCGCCGGAGTGCTTCGTGCTGGCCAATTATTCGTGTTAGCCTATGTTGCCGTGTTATTTTGATCCATTACGTGTGAGTTGGGTATAACTTAACACTGCAGGGTTCAGTTCCAAAGTTATTGTGGAACGCCGCACGTTCTCGCCTTTCTCTCGCCGCACCTTTTCCGTTCTTTAGTAAAAATGGACGTCTGGGGTTGAATTATGAAAGCGCGGAAGTAAGATATGTGTATATATATATATATATATATATATATATATATATATAATATGCAATATCGCTGCGACGTTAAAATGGCTGGCGGCGGCTTCTGCAGGGCCGTTGGGGAGCCGGGCCTCTCAGACCATGTTCTGACACCGTCGTCGCTCAGCAGCGTCGATCGCTGCGTTTAGGCGTCTCGTCCGCGGTTGTGAAGTTGTGAAGTTGTGTTGTGAAGAAGAAGAAAAAGAAGAAGTTGTGGAGCCGGCGCCGTCGCCCGGTGCGGCCGAGCGTGGCCGGCCGTGTGCGGGCTGTGCGCGCTGAAGGCTCTCAGCCCGTCCTTTGTAGTGCTCAGTCGTGATGTTCGCCAACAGCCGTGGTTCGTCGCTCCGCGCCTGTCGTGACGGCCCCGTGCCCGTCCCGCGGAGCGTGTCCGGCGGCGGCTGGACCCGGACGGCCCGAGCGGCGCGCTAGCGAGCGTGCCTGGTCGCGATTGAGCCGTGCTCTGGCTGGGTGCGCCGGCGGCGGCGGCCGGCCGGCCCGCCTGTCCGGGCCGTCGGCCGGCGGCGTCTCGCTGACGCATGGCCCGGCTCATCCATCGGGCGCCGGCCGTCCTCCGTCATCGGCAGGTGTATGGGCGGCGGGCGGACCGGCGCCGCTCTGTGTGGGTTCAGGAGATCTGATGTGGCGCCTCTCTGTCAGCGCTGCTCTGATGCGGCGCTGCTGTACAGCCGCCTCCCTATCAGCGCTGCTCCGATGTGGCGCTGCTGTACAGCCGCCTCCCTATCAGCGCTGCTCTGATAGGCCACCCGGTGGACTCGGATGCTGTGTAGCTGTCTCGTATGGCTCTTGCGTCGCCCGACTGCCCGGGCGTGGTTGGGTGCGCAGGCTGCCCGGGCGTGGCCTCTGGTAGGGTGCGCAGGCTGCCCGGACGTGGCTGGGTGGGCAGGCTGCCCGGGCGTGGTTGGATGCGCAGGCTGCCCGGGCGTGGCCTCCGGTAGGGTGCGCAGGCTGCCCGGACGCGGCTGAGTGGGCAGGCTGCTCGGGCGTGGCCACTGGTTGGGTGGGCGGGCTGCCCGGACGCGGCTGGATGGGCAGGCTGCTCGGGCGTGGCCGGTAGAGGTGCTGACTGGATTCGAAACTTTTAAGTTCAATTTTTGAATCCGGTTTGGAAATTAAACAGAAAATGGCAAAACGCGTCGGGTTTTTTTTAGTTGATATCATGCTGTCCTGGTGCAAGTTTGTGTAGATCTCATTTGATTTACTGCTCGTGTGCAAATCACTTTTTTTCTGGAACATAAACAAGCTGTTGACGGAGCACACTAGAACTTGCGTCTTTTTGAAACATGAGGTGGAACGTTTCTGCAATAAAAGGCATGAATGGGAAGGGCATCAAGGTCAATGTCTGCCGGAAACCCCCTGATACTCATCACTTACCTAGTTCCGATTCGAATCACTCACCATCCGACTACGCCCGTCGTCGGGCTTAGTGATAGCCAAGCGTAGCAGACATCGATGCCCATGGTGAATTGTGGATGTTTTCATTGCAGCCTTTGATACGCATTTCTCTCCTACGATCATTTTCTTTATTTTCATTCGCTTCGAGTTAGGGTATGCAGCGACGCGAGTAGAGGCTGGGGTTATTGGTTGTAGGTAGTAGTTATTTGGTATTATAAAAAAAATTGGAAATTTTTGGACAACCTGATATTTTTGATACTTTTTGCACGGACAGCCGGTTTAGCCTTGGACTTTGGATTGAACTTTGGACAAGAACTTCCGGAAAATGCGACTGGACCGACCGCCCCGGGAATGACCGGCTGGGCCGACCACCCGGGGGTGACCGGCTGGGCCGACCGCCCCGGGGATGACCGGCTGGGCCGACCGCCCGGGGGTGACCGGCTGGGCCGACCGTCCCGGGAGTAACCGGCTGGGCCGACCGCCCCGGGGGTGACCGGCTGGGCCGACCGTCCCGGGGATGACCGGCTTGGCCGACCACCCGGGCGTGGCAACCGACTGCTGGCGTGTGAACCGGCCGGCACCGCCGCGTCGAGCCGAGCCGGGCCGGGCAGGGCCGGGCCGATCGATGCACCGAGCGGCGGCCGGCGCTGAACTGGGCCGCTGCTCCGGAGAGGACTGCCCGCCTCTCACCGCCCGCCTCTCAGAGAACGCTTCGCCCGCCTCTCAAAGAAAGCTTCGCCCGCCTCTCACCACCCGCCTCTCAGAGAGGGATTCGCCCGCCTCTCAAAGAAAGCTTCGCCCGCCTCTCACCACCGGCCTCTCAGAGAACACTTCGGCCGCCTCTCAAAGAAAGCTTCACCCACCTCTAACCACCCGCCTCTCAGAGAAGGCTTCGCCCGTCTCTCAAAGAAAGATTCGCCCGCCTCTCACCACCCGCCTGTCAGAGAAGGCTTCGCCCGCCGCTCAAAAAAGCTTTGCCCGCCTTTCACCACCCGCCTTTCAAGGAAGGCTTCGTCTCCCTCTCACCACCCGCCCCTCGGAGATGGCTTCGTCCGCCTCTCACCGCTCGCCCCTCAGAGAACGCTTCGCCCGCCTCTCAAGGAAAGCTTTGCCCGCCTCTCACCACCCGCCTCTTAAGGAAGGCTTCGTCTGCCTCTCACCACCCGTCTCTCAGGGAAGGCTTCGCCCGCCTCTCTCACCGCTCGCCTCTCGGAGATAGCTTCGCCCGCCCCTCACCGCTCGCTTCTCGGAGATGGCTCCGATCGTCTCTCACCACAGTCAGTCTGGGGTTCTGCCCAGGCCTGACCTGACCTCGTCTGGCCTCGCCTCGTCCCGCCCCTGGTTATTTGCGCCGAACGACCCGCCGTCACCGGGATCGGGTTTCGCCTCCGGCCACGTGAGGCTGCGGACGTCGCGCCGCCGGCGGCGCTGCCCGTTTATCGGCCAGCGCAACGGTCACGATGGGCGTATCCCGGGTGAGGGGCGTAGTTCTGCAGCGGACCGATCATAGCGGCGGTCCTGCGGGCCACGCGGACGGCTCGGCCGCTGGCCAACCCGGCACCGGACGCTCCGCCGCCGCCGCCGCCGCCGGTACCGCTGCACCTGAGGGCCGACCGTGGGAGAGTGATTCGACCTTGCCGCTCCGGCTGCGGCCCTGTGGGAGACTGCCGTTCATCCGCGCTGCGGCGGGCGTGAGAGACTCTGTCAGAGGCTGCGAGTCTCTGCACTGCGTCGGACGTGAGCGAAGGCTGCTGCCGTCCCTGAGAGACTTCCGGACACAGCTCGTCTGTTGTTCCCGGTCGGAGATGTCATCAAGAGCGTATATTCGCAGCGGCCCGGACGACGCGGAATCTGTGCAGTCGACGTCACTCATGATGTCATATCCCATACATTCTGCGCCATTTGGTGTTCGCAGCGACCTGGACGACAAAGATTCTAGGTGACGTTACGTAGAATCTTTGCCGGACAAGCAAATTCTTTTCTTGCGACTCGATCGGTGTGAGAGAGAAAGGGCGCAGTAGATTCAATTATAGATAGGCCGCTGCATGCCCAGGACCAATCTTGAGTGATGAAAAGGTGTTTTAGACGTTACAAGGAGCATAAGTTGCAGGAATTGCCGATGCATGCGCAGTTATTGTCACGACGGTTACGAAGATGTAAACAAAAAACGAGTCGCGCTGCGAAGGTGCCCGGCAAAGATTTTACGTGACGTCACATATAATAGAACATTCCTGGCGCGCTGCCAGTGCACCCCAAGCCCGCCATCGGGGGGTCTCGGCGCCGGAGGCCGCCTTGTTGCCACGACACCACTTCGCCTGCACGGCTACGGGTCGGCTGTAGAGGTACGAGCGCCCTCTGGAGGTTCTGGACCCGTCTCCCTGCCCGCTCCGACGGGAGATCTCTCCTTAAGGCGTGATTAATGTGCCATTGACGCCGACGTTCAAGAGGTCCAGGCTGCCCTTCTGAACATACCGTCCCAGCGTCCCCAACCAGGCATTCTGCGCTGTCCTGTGCTGGATGATTGGGGCGTGGGACGGCGTTTCAGGACCGTTGAATGTTTGCGTTACGCGCCTTCCCCAACACGAGCCTTCATTGTGACGATGCTTGCCCGTTGTTATGGTCACCATTTACTAACCTTCGCCGACACGTGGTTTTGCGTACAACCCTTCGCATGCAACCCTTTGCTCACGAGCGTGTTCCGTAATGAGTCAACATGAGCGAGCCTCGATACGGTTACCCCACTTAGAGTTGAGTTCCCCGCTGCAGTGGTCGTGCTGGCCTGGCGCAGTCTGGTCTGGTCTGGTCTGGTCTGGTCGTGCTGGTCTGGCGCGGTCCGGTCTAGTCTGGTCGTGCTGGTCTGGCGCGGTCCGGTTTGGTCTGGTCGTGCTGGTCTGGCGCGGTCCGGTCTAGTCTGGTCGTGCTGGTCTGGCGCAGTCTGGTCTGGTCTGGTCGCGCTGGTCTGGCGCGGCTCCGGGGTGAGCCTGGTCGTGCTGGTCTGGCGCGGTCCGGTTTGGTCTGGTCGCGCTGGTCTGGCGCAGTCCGGTCTGGTCGGGCCGCGCTGGTCTGGCGCGGCTCCGGGGTGAGGCTGGTCGCGGTGGTCTGGCGCGGCCCGGTCTGGTCTGGTCGCGGTGGTCTGGCGCGGTCCGGTCTGGTCGGGCCGCGCTGGTCTGGCGCGGCTCCGGGGTGAGGCTGGTCCCAGCGCCGATCGGTCGATTGCATCAGCCGCCGCCTGGCATTTGATGTCGCCGGCTGGCTTTGCACAGAGCGGCGGACTGCAGATGAACCAATCACATTCGCGAAACGATCCGATCCGTTCTCCAGTGACAAGATGATAGGGTGACCCGGCTTCAGTGGACCCGACCCAGGCAGCGGGGACGACACCCGCGGGTGGGAATGGCGTCGGTCCGTCCCTGAGAGGCGATGTGCGCCATGAGGCGGTCCACGGCCGGCGGGCAGGTGTCGACTACGGCCGTGGGGCAAAGCCTTACTCCGAGTTATCATCAGGTGATGATAGTCGCCAAGTTCTCCGTGCACACATCTATGAACTAGAAGCATTATTTTTTGTCCCCATAACCCGCTCCAGTGTAATGTCATGGCATTCATGTAGTGGTCATAATGTCAGGATATGGGAGGCCGATTTGGTAGTTCAGACGGCACTAACGTAAGGTCGGCAGCTGCGGGGATCCGACCGAGCCTCGTCCGCCGGAGCGGTCGGATCCGCTCCGTCTGAGCGGCCCGTCCTATGCGGAGCCGCCGATAGCGCGCAGTTGACCTTTGGACTGGCCGTGTCGGCGTCGGAGAAGGCGTGCGACCGCGATCCCCCACCCCTCTGGCGAGAACTGCGCGCCTGCCGGGCGCATTGGCGCGGCGAGCGCCGTTCGAGGGCCGCCTCCGCACGAGGCGCAAATGGAGCGAGCGTCCTAACCCTGCCGCGGTCTATAACCGGCCCGTACTGCGCAGCGAGCGCCGCCGGCTTCTCGGAGCTGGCGCCGCGCACCATGAGCGCCGGCCGGCCGCCCAGCCGTCTGTTTACGGCCGGCGGTCGCCGCTGGCCGCGCCGGCTCGTCCAGGGCACGTCCGGCGCGCGACCGGCCGCGCGCCGGACACCGGGCCCGCCTGCTGGGTGCCGGCGCGTGCCCGGTCGGGATGAGCCTGGGAGCCGCCCGGCGCCCGCCGGCCGAGCGCAGCCGGGGGCGGGCTGATCGATCACCTGGTTAGCGGCCCGGGCACGCGGCGGAGATGGAAAGTGCCCGGTGTTTGGATTCATGGCGTGCGGGACGCGTTGCGTCTGACGAGTGGGTACTCTAGCCGCTTAACAGTTACAGTTCGCTGGCGCCCGGTTTAGAGCGGCTTGAACAAAGGCTTGATCTCGTGTTCCCTGTTGAATCCGGAAATGTATCCTGGGCCCTGGCTGCCGGGCTGGCAACGCTCAGCGATGTGGTGTCAGACTATTTGACATTGGCCACGCAACCGTCGCTGTGCCGAATTGCGGACACCGCCCGCGTCCATCCGCCGCGGGACGCCGACCCCGTACTCCCGCACGTCGTGACCTTTGACCTCCGGCGCGTGCGGCCACCAGCGCCGCTCCCCCGGGCCTTAGTAACGGCGTCACTGCGGTTGACAAGGCGCGACGGGGACGACCTTCGCTGCTGCCACATGCATGCCTGCTAGTTTGGCGGGGCGTGGCAGTCGTGTTGGCGTGAGGCCGTTTGGCGGGCGGGATAGTCGGGCTGGCGTAAGGCCCCGTGGTCTGCATGCTGTCATCTGCGGCCGGCTGGTAACCGTGGACAGCGGTCACCACAGATCACAGCGCTAGAGGACAGCACAGATTACGGAGCTAGAGGACTTCACAGATTACAGAGCGAGAGGGCACCACAGATGGCAGAGCTAGAGGACACCACAGATTACAGAGCGAGAGGACACCACTGATTACAGAGCTAGAGGACAGCGCAAATCGCAGCGCTAGAGAACACCACAGATCACAGCGCTAGAGGACACCACAGATCGCAGAGCTAGAGGACACCACAGATTACAAAGCTAGAGAACACCACAGGTCACAGCGTTAGAGGACACCACCTATGACAGAGCTAGGGGACACCACAGATCACAGAGCTAGAGGACACCACAGATCACAGAGCTAAAGGACACCACAGATCACAAAGCTAGAGGACACCACAGATCACAGCGCTAGAGGACACCACATATTACAGAGCTTAACACCATAGACGAGAATCCGCGAGGATATACGGAAACACGCTTCTGCTACGTGCACGCGGCTGTCTTGGACGGGTCACGGTCGCCGGGCTACAGGGAGTGTTCCACATTTGTATGAGGTTTTGGACTGAAAAAGCCATCTTGAAGGTCGTTCGATGCAGCTCACAACCCTGCCATTTGTAAGAACTCGTTCATTTTAGTTTCTGGACTATACGCCCGCGAAGATGTACGTACTTTTTCGGAGGGGCTCCAAGGTCACCCAGGCATCTAGGTCACCCAGGTCACCCATAGCAACGTCATTCAAATGTCATTCCGTTGGCTATGCGGCGATCAAGGCCAAACAAAATATGATTGTTGTGTCGTTCATATCTGGCGTTCGTTAGCACAATCTCCAGATGCAACGGCCGTGTCAATTAGCTCTCAACCAAGGTTGTGCAAGACACGATGGCGTGACCAAACAATGACGTATTGGAGAGCATGTTTACTTAACAGAGAAATTGTGCTGTCTAGAGTATCCTTTTCTAATTAAAATCATACTTACAGTGATGAGTGAGTGTATTTCATGATAGCTGATGCTTGGTTCAACATTTTTAACTGTGTACCATTCCCTTTCACCCACGCATGTATTTCCGCGTGCCGCCAGGCCGCGACCTGCTGGTGGACGTGGAGCCGTCGGAGCCGTGTGAGTCGACGGAGCCGACGGGTGCGAGCCCGCCGCCGCTGACCATCAGTCCCGGCTCGCCGTACGAGAACGTGCTGCTGCCGCTGCCGTGTCGGACGGCGCCGGACGCGGCCGCCGGCCGGGCCGCGCCCCACTGGCCCATCTACGACGTGCCGGCCCGCCGCCACCGCGCCGCCGCCGCCGTCTCCAAGTGAGTGCCCGGCCGCGGGCGGGGTCGGAGGTGCGGCGGGCGACCTGGACCCGTGGCCGGCCCGTCTTCAGGGGGAAGGGGAGGGGGGTCAGCGGAGTGGCCGACCTGCAGTGGACCCGCCGGCACCGCGCCCGCCTGAGTCACGCGCGCGTGTTGTCACGATGCCGCTGTGGTGTGACCTAGATCGTGTGATGGAGGACGTCGCGGTGCTGAGGGTGTCCCACGACTTCCGTGCCAAGTGGTCATCCATCGGTGGATCCGTGCATGATTCATGTTTCCCTTGTGGACATGCGTCATAAGCAGATATGCGCTGGGAAGCAAACCACATTGAGCATAGCCAATCCCTCAAACTCATTCATTTGTTTTTCAATCACCGACGTAGAGCACGGCGACGCCTCGGTTTCAAAGCATTCAGGCCGTCGGCGAAGCGCCGCAGTTTTCCGGTCGTGTGGCCTTGTGCACAGAAGACCGCTGGCCACGTAATCCTCTTAGCTCGGGCGCAGCGTTTCACTGCCGACCGGTCGCACTCCTTTTCTCTTGACGGACAAGCGATGGGGCTTGCTGCTTCGTTTTTGTTTAGTTTTGTCGAGACCGTTCGTTGCAGAGCTACTGGTTTGGAAGGCGTGAGTGAAACCATGCTGGCATGGTCGGCATGTTAACGAAGCCGAGCCCGGCAGAGATTGACGTCGACTTTTGACCGTGGCATGCTGGTTGTACTGCGCGCTGGCGGAGCGTTCATGCCGTGCTGGCTGGTTGTGTACCGTTGGTGCACCGCGCCGTGTCGTTGCTGAAGCGGTCTGAGCGCTGTTAGCGTACTCGAGCGCGTGACCCCTCCCCGTGATTCGGCATGCCCGCGGCTCCACCGGCACAGCTCTGACGTCACGGTCGCGGAGCGCGCCTCGGACAGCTGGCTATGGTCGGGCTGCGCGGCTGGTCTGAAGTGACCGCGAGCTGGGCCTACTGCGGTCAAGCTGCGCTGACAGCTGGCTGAGGTCGAGCTGCGCGGCTGGTCTGAAGTGACCGCGAGCTGGGCCTACTGCGGTCAAGCTGCGCTGACAGCTGGCTAAGGTCGAGCTGCGCGGCTGGTCTGAAGTGACCGCCAGCTGGGCCTACTGCGGTCAAGCTGCGCTGACAGCTGGCTGAGGTCGAGCTGCGCGGCTGGTCTGAAGTGACCGCCAGCTGGGCCTACTGCGGTCAAGCTGCGCTGACAGCTGGCTGTAGCCGGGCTGCGCGGCTGGTCTGAAGTGACCGCGAGCTGGGACCGGCTGTGACCAAGCCGCGCTCTCTCGTCACCCGAGCCAGTAACGCTAGACAGGGGCTCGCCACACGCACTCGACGCGCGCGGTCAGCGCTGCCGCAGCGGTGGCGCCGCCCGGCCCGGGGGCGGTGTGCGCACAGGTCGTGTGTCGGTCGGCCGCCGGTCCTGCAGTGGTGGTCTGGGGCGGCGTGGCGGCGGCTGGCGACGGGTGACGGGTGACCGGTGACTGGTGGCCGGTCTGCAGCAGGCCGACCCAACGAAGCGGCGCCGGACGTCCGTCCGCCGACCGGCCGGCCAGCCAACTCGGCCCACGTCCGGTCTGCCTGAGTGGCTGTGGAACACGGGCCGGAGCCGCCCGCTCGCTGCCTCCCGCGCTCCCTCTTTAAGAATATTTAAATAGCCGTGCCGTAGGCATTTGATAGCGCTGTTGAAGGGCTTTCAGTGGGCATATAAACATCGTTCTCGGTCTAAGGAGTCTATTTTGTTGCTACGGGCCCCATACAACGGGTCTCACTCCTCTACCAACCCGCTCGCCCGCTGTTTGACCATGTTCTCTGCCCGCCCACTCGCTTTGTCGGGGTGTCCACTCTGTCCATCGATTCATTTTCTCCTTGTCGTGTTCTGTCGGCCTGCTCACTGCGTGTTTTTCTCCCTCCCCGCCGCCCACCCGCCCACTGGTCATCCCTCTGTCCTGTCCACGGGCCGGTTCAGGCCGCTCCTGTCGGTTTAAGGTCGCCCGCTCGCCCGCTCTTTTGCCCTGCTCACCCGTCCACTCCGCCCGTCCGTTGGCCTGGCCCACCCGTCCGCTCCGTCCGTCCGTTCGCCCTGCCCATCCGTCCACTCGGCCCGTCTACTGGCCCTGCCTACCCATCCACTCGGTCCGCCTACTGGCCCTGCCCACCCGTCCACTCGGTACGCCCATTGGCCCTGCCCACCCGTCCACTCGGTACGTCCATTGGCCCTGCCCACCCGTCCACTCGATACGTCCATTGGCCCTGCCCACCCGTCCACTCGGTACGTCCATTGGCCCTGCCCCTCCGTCCACTCCGTTCGTCCATTCGTCTTGCCCACCCGCATACCCTGCCACCGTGCATTTCCCACCCTCGCATTCTGTCTCCAATTACCACCGCTCTGTCCACCTTCCCACTTTTTCATCCCTTTACGTCGATGACCCGCTCACTGTCCGACTTTGCCATCCGCTCACCCTGTCCGTTCTTACGCCCTGTCCACTCGCCATTTTGTCCGCTCCTCTGCCCAACTCGGCCTTCCCCTGCTTCATCCGTGCGTCTGCTCACTGTTCGTCTCTCTGCCCACCTTGACCGTTCCTTTGCTCACTGTCCGTTCCCCCGCTCATTATCCGTCCCTCCGCTCACTCCATCTCTTTTCCCGTCTTCACCATTCTCTTGCTCGCTGTCCGTCCCCCCGCACGCTGTCCGTTCCTCCGCTCACTCTCCGTCCCTCCGCTCACTGTCCGTTCCTCCGCTCCCTGTCCTTCCCTCCGCTCACTGTCCGTTCATCCGCTCACTGTTCGTCCCCCCGCTCACTGTTCGTTCCTCTGCTCATTGTCCGTTTCTCCGCTCACTGTCCGTCCTTCCGCTTACTGTCCGCTCCTCCGCTTACTGCCCGTTTCTCCGCTCACTGTCCGTTCCCCTGTTCGCCCCTATTCGGTTCCACTCCTGAGCTCCAGCACGATGCCGGCAATGCGCTGAAAGTCTCCGCGTAATTCGGCGCGGCCGAGCGCATTGTTATGGAGATCTGGCCCGCCAGCCGGCGCGCTGCGTTCCCCACGTCTCTCCAGGGGCCTGGCATGCCGGGAAATGCAGGCAAACTGGGACGAAGTTGTCGAGCTTTTGTGTCACAAATCAAGGTTACCTCCGTTTCCTGACAATGCTGTCCTGGGTCTGAAGGACGCGCGCCTAGAATACTAGAGTTTCCACCTTTTTTCAATTTTGTAGGGATTCATGCATTCTTCTGTCTTTGCCAATATGGGTGTCATCCCTTTCTTTTAATGCAGCCTCTTAGTACCACTCGCGCACCTTTTCAGGAGCGACTTACCTGCGCCTTAGGTAGTGTTTTGTAGAAAAAAGAACGAAATATATATGCAAGGAAACTTATTAAGTTGCTAGTTTATCAACCGCGGCTTGTTCCAAATCCCATTATTTTGTTTTGAATCCACTCATGTTGAACGCTTACGTGTTTGCCATTTTGCGGCAACGCAACGGTGCACAATGAAGCCTTAGAGCTGGTGTCAAAAGACGTTTTGATAAGATCGTAATTGGGCTCAGGTACGAAGCAGGTGTAAGTAACCATACCCTAAGTGGATTGCTTGGCGCAACATCCCCGAATCGATGGAGACCTGGCAGTGTATTACACGGGATACGGCGACGAACGTATGCTCGCACCCATAAGTGATATCAATGAATTATAAATGGATGAATTCATATCGCGTAATATTACGACATGAACTGGATATCAGTCTCATAAGTTATGCCCAGTCCGTCCCATTCCTGGCC
Organism: Pollicipes pollicipes; assembly: GCF_011947565.3. Lineage (NCBI taxonomy): Eukaryota > Metazoa > Arthropoda > Thecostraca > Pollicipedomorpha > Pollicipedidae > Pollicipes > Pollicipes pollicipes. The sequence goes on along the minus strand of NW_023596297.1, from coordinate 29,447,575 downwards.
CTGCGTTATCGCCCGGCGTTTTTAGGTCATCACCCAAGCCAGGCCACAGTGTGAGTTCCACGCTCGCTGGTGAACACCGATCGGCGACATATGAGCACGGCCAGTCCTGATGGTCCAGCAGAGAGACAGTCCGATTATCCTACCACGGCCTGCACCCCGGCTTGGTGGCTGTTGACAGAACGTGGGAGCTCAGACCGTGAGCGAGTGATGAACATGGACGTAAGGCGCTTATGGCGTGGTCTTGCCTCCCGTGTGGCGTGCGATCGCCGTGGAGTTTGTTGAAAGCATAGACTTTTTCGCCGTCGGATCGGTCATGCTTCAGCACGCGTTCGGCGGTTCACAATGCTGCTCTTGCCGCAGGTCGTCGGACGAGCTGAACGGGATCGAGTTTGAGAGCCCCGTGAAGAACGGAGGGCGCGCCCCCATTCTCCGTTCACACTCGTACGACATGGACAAGCTCACGGACACCGAGTCAGACCCGCCGTCCCCGCCACCCAAGGCGCGACACCAGTCGACGGGATCCTCGCTAGATGGCAGCAGGCACCAGTCGACCGGCTCGTCGATAGATGGCAGCAGACAGCAGTCGGCCGGGTCGTCCATAGATGGCAGCATTGGCCGGACTTCGGGGCAGCGTGTCACCTCCAGGGTGCGATCGCTGGATAATGAAGGAACCTTCCCGTCAGTGGGGCTCAAGGTAACCATGGTGTTTGATGCGTAAACCTACGCTTATTCGCATATCCGCGATTTCCGTGCGCATGAATTTGATCCATGCAAAATCAAAATAGGCATCTATCATGTAGGCATACGTAGACATACGTTGTAAGTTCGCCGCTACACTACGACCCCATCTGTTGTGCACCGACCGCAAGCGCGCCATTGCCGTACGCCTGCTGCTACGCGTTCTCTCCCGTCTCCGTCAGCCGGTGCCGCCGCCCAAGCCGCCTCGCCGGAGCATCGCCTCGTCGCCACCCGTGCCCGAGGGCATCTACGAGCTGCTGGCCGACGCCAAGTCGGGCGGCGGCGACAGCGAGCGGCTGGCCAACGGGCGGCGCGCCTACGAGAACGTGCACGGCTTCTGGCGGCTGCAGGAGCGGCAGGCGCGCGACGACATCGGCCTGAACTCGGGCCGCGCGCGCGTTAAGGACCGCCGTCGCAACCGCACCAACGTGTACGAGAACTGCCGGCCGGGCGAGCTGACGGCCGTGTGGACACCGCCGCGCGCCGCAGAGGAGGCGGCGGCGCCGGCGGCCGAGCCAGGCCGACGCTCGCCGCGGCCGATGTGCGTCAGCGCCGCCGGCGTCAAGCCGGTGCCGCCGCCGCGGGTCTGCTCCCGTCTCCGGGTGAGTCGACGCTCCGGCCGCACGGTCGCTCTCGGCGTCGCTGGTGGTCGGTCGTGCGAGCGAGTCGCTGTCGCGCTTGGGTGCGGGGGTGCGGCATTGCAGATGCTTGCAGCTCGTGGTCCTCTGTGTCGGAAACATGGACTGGGACGACTCCGGCTTTGGGAGCGCCGCCGCAGTGCGCTTGGCTTGCTCTGTCGCCGGGCTCGCTGTCGGGCGCGCTGGCCTGTACGCGCGGCGTGCCTGTGCGCCCAGGTGCACCCGCTGAGTCCGACCCACTACCAGCAGCCGCCGACGCCCGACCACCCTCCGCCGTCGGCCTCGCAGGCCGAGCAGAGCATCGCCGACAAGATGCGGCCGCTCAGTCAGGTGGGCCGCGCCGCGCGCCATCTCTCGGCGGGCGAACCAACCGCCGGGCGCGCCGCGTTAGGCTGGGCCGGCTCGCCGTCGCTCGGCCGGACAGCCAGCTGTCGGCTCTCGTGCGATGCGCGAGTGCCATCTGAGGCTGTGACCCTGTGACCGTGCGTATGCGCGTGTCGGTGCCGATCGCCTGACCCTGTGGGGCCCGATGTGACCTTGTGTGACCCCTTCATGTATGGGCAGCAGTCGTCCGATCGCGTGGCTTCCTCCCGATGTGTTGGAAGGATGTGTCCTGTGCTGTATGATCCCGTACTTCCTGCCCCTCCTCCCGTGTGATGGGGCAGTGCGGCCCCTGTGCGACCCTTGGTGTGTAGGCAGACGCCGGTGTGCCGCCGCAGCCCCGGTGTCGCCTCGCGTGACGTCGCCGCGCGCGTCGGCAGGAGTCGTCGTCGTCGCCGCCGGTGGGCGGCCAGCGCAGCTCGCGCGACATGGAGACGGAGACGGACGACGACCTGCTGCAGGGCAGCGCCAGCGGCTCGAGCGGCCACTCGTCGCCGTCGGCGCCCGGCTCGGACGTGTCGGCCTCCACCGACAACATCGAGGAGGTGCGCCAGGACGCGCCGTTCGCAGGTCAGTCCGAGGCGACGGCGGCGCGGGTCTGCTGGGCTCGCCAGTTGTGATGTGTGCGCCGGCGAGCTGTGGCCTGGACGCGTGTCTGGGTGTGCCGTCCGGTCTGGTGATATCTGGTCGCCTGTCAGACTGGTGGGCAGCTGACGACGTGATGGTGGCTTTTGAGCCGCTGGCATTGTGTCTTGCGACTGAACATGGGATCGAATGTTGCTTAACAGGGATTACCTCCCTGTTATCTGGGCAGTGGATGCTAGTCGGCACCATTACGCTATTAGTCACCTTTGAGGTGGTGTGAGGGGTCCGGAGGTAGCGGGCGAGCCGGGTCTGAAGAGAGTCGTACTATGTGGGAGGGGTAGCCGGTGAGACAGCGCCAGAGTGCGGCGCCCCTCACCGAGAGTAGGCCGCGCACTCATCTGCGCCAAAGACACGAGCGGGCCGGGCAGGCGGCGATAGCGGCCAGTCGGCTGGGACCAGCGCCCGTTCTCAGGATATTGTAGGAATATCTCGGCGCTATTGGGGTCCGCTTGCTCCGTAGTTTCAGCATTTTGTCCGCGTTGCTTAACTTTCTGTGTGTGAGTTCTGACAACAATCATCTCTCTGTAGAATGTTAGTTGCATTTTCCACAAGCAAGTGGTTCCGTTTGGCGTTGTTCCCTCCGGTCCAGTGAGACAACACTTGGTTCGCATGACAAACCCCCATGACAGTGAGACATGTCATCATCGCGCCAATATTCTCGCTGACCGCTGGGCGGTCGTTTGGCGCCGTTTGATGCCGTTTGATGCCATTTGAGGGCGGCACCTGGCGTGGTGACGACTGCAGGGAGGGTTGCAGCCTTCAAGGCTATTCATTAGGGGCCAGACGGCTTGCAGACAATCGAATGGGTCTCTTCACCATTCGTCCGTGTTCGTGGGCGACCCGGTGTGGCAGAGTTAATTTCTAACGAGCTGTCGGTGGAATATACGACATTGACATCGCTCAAGGAACGTTCGTGTCAAGTTCTTGAAAAAATAAAACATTTGCAATGCATGTTAGTGCAGCGTTTTACGTGCCCTGCTATTAGAGTGCCACATGCACGGCCGCGTAAAGTAGTGAATATGCATGCATTACTCGGAAGATCTACTCCGCGGCTTCATTGCTGGAAAGCCTGCAGCGAAACTGTGCGGTCATGCTCAGCTGTTTCTGGGCAGTATTTTGGTTAAGCTGGGGCGTTTGGTGTCTGGCGTTTGTCCGGCTTACTAGTCCACATAGGCTGCAACTTAGAGCGCAGCCCGGATATACAACCGAGCTGGGTACGGTCGTAGAAATCTTCAACGAAATGTGTGGTGATTTTACCAGCCCCCTTTGGAATGATGGCGTTATTACTGTTAGGTCATTGTCGTCTCCAGCCTCAGTAACTTGTTCCGATGCCATCGGAAGGAATGAATCGCTTTTCCTTTTAGAAGAACCCACGAACCCTTGGGTTTCGATTGTTGCTTATTGCGTGTAAAGCTGCCTTCGACATTATCATAAGGTGTGTGACTTAAGGTTAAGCCTAAAGTGAATGCTATTTTAATAAAACAATATTACTTTCTTAGCAGAAAGTTGTCATATGGTTCCGGCTTCAGATAGACAAATGTTACGACGAATTTAAGCAAGCATTTGCTTCACCCCCCCCCCCCCCCTCCCTCTTTTTGGATGAGGTATCAGTAATTATCACGCGTTGCATTCAGTTAATCAAACCAATCAAACACCGAGATCGTCCTGATGACGTGGGCAGCTGGGCGTATTATTAAGCTGTTGCTGGAGAAGAGCCGCCCTTGCCGCCCTCTCGCTATTACGCCTGCGTGGCTGTGACTGATCGACATCAGTCTGGGAGTGGGCTTCAGGCCATTTCGTGGGTAGCGCCGGAGCCTCCGCGAAGTCCCGTCTCCTGTGTGGGCCTGCCGTCCGACCTCTGTCTCGCGCCGCCGCCGCCGCCGCCCTCAGGGGGCGTGCAGACGCGCTGCTCCGGGCCGTGTCACTCGCCGCCGAGTTAGCGCGAGGTCACGCACGCGACGGCCAGCCGGCCGCGGCCGAGCGCGTCCGCCCCCGGCCGGCGGCCTGCCGTCCCGCTGCCGTGTGCATGGCACGCCCGCCCCGGGCCGCCGAGCACGGTCGCAGGAATAGACGCGCCGTGCGGCTGCATGTTATTGGTCGCGTCGGCGCTGCGGCCGCGGCCAAGGCCGACACCTGGCGCCGCGCTGGGGACCAGGTGATCTGGGAGACTTCACGGAACTGCTCTGGCGGCGGCCGGTTGTGCGATGATCTCGGCGGCGTGGAGCGGCGCGGCGCGGCGTTCCGGGAAGCTGGCGACGTGCGTGGTGCGGACCCCGCGCCTTGGGCGGACCGCGGAGAGTGGCGGCTGTCGGTCGCTAGTGACCAGTTGGGACGGCTTGCTCGAACGACATTGGGAAACCCATCCTGTTGTAAGAGTGATGCAGGCTGTGGACGGCGTGTCCCCTGTCGGGCAAGGATGCGGGAGCAGACTGTTGCTCTTCAAAAGCAGTTTGTCGTGCTGGATTTCTGTACTTCCTTGATAGGTCGGAAAACTGAGATCACTGCTTCGCTGTTTCGCACTCTGATAACGCGACGGCCGGCGACTGCTCAGTGGCGAGGACTAAAGCACGCACCCACTGTGAGACGGCGCGTTCGGACCGCTCCAGCCCAGCTGGCCAGTGGCTAGGCGTCCGTTCGTCCCCACTGAAGCGCCCCCGATGCGACGGTGCGTGTATCTGTTGGTCCTCTGACCGATGTCCGACCCGGTGGCGTCGGACGGCCGTCCCCATTGTCCGGGCCGGCGTGGCCGCCCCAGCCGGGTCCCCCGCCGCTGCCCAGGCCGGCCGGGTGACCTCACGGGCGCGCCGCGCCAGGGGCGCGTCCAGCGTCCGTCCCCGGGAGGCGGCGACCACGTGCTGGCCCGCCGCCGCCGGCCGGCGCGGACGTCGCCGAATCAGCAGATAAGATTATCAGCCGGCCGCCGAGCGGGGGCCGCGCCGCCGGCGCCGCCGCCGCCGCCGGCCGGCTCCCGCTCAGGGTCGCCCCGGCCGTCCAGGCGCGCTAACGGGTCAGCGAGCAGTGCGGTGCCCGGCTGCTGACGCGCGTGCTGTCCGTAGTGGCGCAGCGGCGGCGCCAGCTGGCGGCGGCGCCCGGCGGCGCGTGGGGCCGCGCCGAGTGGGCGTGGGAGCCCAGTGCATCGCGCGACGAGCTCGGGGTGGCGCGCGGCGCGGACGGCGGCCGGACGACCGACGCGGCGTGTGCGGTCCGGCGCGGTTGCGGGACGAGCGGGCGCGGCGTCGCGGCCCGGTCGGCGGCCGCTGTGCGGTGCGCGGGTGTCGCGCCGGACGCGGCACGGCTGTCGGCGGCGGGCGCGCTCGCGCCGCGTTAGTGGCCGCCCAGCGCGCGGCGCCGGCGGAGACTGTGCGTGGGACACTACCGGCCGGAGCCGGCCTCCCAGCGGCGCCAGGTGAGCCCCGTCACGGCGGCGACACGTCGCACAAACAGCTAGATAGCACCTCGTCGAGCCGGCCCGGCTGGCGGCCGCCGCGTGCGGCCGCGTCGCCTCGGTCGGCGGTGCCGCTGAGTGGCCGGGGTTGGTCGCAGGACTGCCGACGGCTCGCTGTCGTCAGTGTTGGCTGCGGTTACTCTGAGAACTCTGATGGCGTCCGGCGGTCGATCCGCGCAGCCGGCGTCTGGCGGGTGTCGGGTTCGCTCGGCATCGCGGAGCCGAGTTCGCCGCAGTCGGCGCCGGTCTGGCGCTGATTCCACACATCCGTGCCTGCGCAGCCACCGTGTCCCCGGTGGGGAGAGGGACGCGCCGGCCGGCTCGGCTGCATCCGGCCAGCCGTGTCCGCCCATCCACCCGAGCTGCCCCGGTGCAGACACCAGCCCCCGGCCTCCGCCCAGTCCAGGCGCCCATTTGGACCGCAGTCTGCAGCGCCGGCTCCAGCGGTGTGCCTCGGCCCGTCTCCGAAGTCACTTCGGGCCGCCGATGTCGATCGTCCTCCCCAGAGGCGGCCCGCCCCCAGACAGATGGGCCTCGGGGCCCCGTCAGTCTCCGAGGCCGCCCCAGACCGCCGATCTCGATCGTCCTCCCCAGAGGCGGCCTCGCCCCCAGACAGACAAGCCCCGGGCCCCGTCAGTCTCCGGGGCCGCCGGCGGCTGGCGGCAGCGGCACAGACCGGCTGTCGGTCGGCGTTTTTCCCGCCGCGCCTGTCACGCGGCTGGTTTGTTTTCGAGCGCGCCGTGTCGGCCGGGTTTTGGCGGGCGCGCGATTGGCGCGGCGGGCGGTCGCCCGGCGGCGGCCCGTCTAGCAGGCGGCACGTGCCGTCCGCCCTCGCCGGGCCCGATCGGCTCGAGCCGGCGCCGTCCGATCGGTCGGCCGGTCGTGACGGGCACGCCGTCCACGAGGAGGGGGGGGGGGGGGGCTGCCGGCGCACCTCTCCACTGTTAGTGGCGGGGAGGGCCGACCCAGCGGCGGACGCGCCCGACCGCGGATCGGCGCCGCTTCCTGCCGCGCCGGCGGGAGCCGCGCACCTCCCCTCGCTCCGCCGCTGGCGACGCGCCCGTCGCTGATTGCGCTTAACACGTGCGCCGCATATCTGCCGTTCCGCAAATCATCGCCGCTCCCGGCGGCCGGGGCGCCGGGGCGCGGCCGTTATTGTCGGAGCCGGTCGGCCCCCTCTCGTCCCCTCCCCATTCCCCAGGCTCCGGCGCGTCTGTCGTCCGGCACTGCCGGTGCGTGCGTGTCGGCAACAGGTGTGGGCGCTCGCGCCAGCGGCGGCGCGGCGTCGTGCTCGGCCGAGCGGGGCGGTGCCGGCCGGCTGCCCGGTCGGGCCGCGGCCGGCCCGTGTTGGCCGTATGGGTCGCTCCTGGGGCGGCGGCGGGCAGTGGCCGAGCATGTCTGCGGGACGGCCACGTCAGTGGGCGCCGATGACGCGGGGGGCGTCCGGCAGCTGCGCTTGTGGCCAGCACGCGGCCGGGGCCGGGCGGCTGAGTCGGCTCAGCCGGCCGCCGTCGGGCAGGCCGCATGCACGGTCGTGCGCGCATGCGGCGCCAATGACTGGAACAGCGCGCGGCCGACGTGGCGTGCCGGCGTCGCCGTGGCTGCCGCTCTGGCCCCGCGGACCGGCGCGCTCTGCGGCCGCCGGCCGGCGCGGGACAGGTCGTGTGCTGACCCTGGGTGACGGATGGCGGCAGGGGACGCCAGCGGTCCGAGCGGGACGGAGCAGCACCCCGGCTTCTGCCCAGCAGAGGCTGCGGCTGCCGTCTGCTCAGGGCAGCTGGCTGAGCGGACCGGCAAGGAGGCGCCACAGGAGAAGCTCATCACCGAAGTTTTCAGTGACAGGCTGACCGGGGTTAACTGCGGTCGCGCCTCTATCCCCGACAGAAAGGCCAGCGGTCGGTTTCCGGCGACGGTGCTTCATGCGGCGACATGTTGGTGCTCGCCCTGCGGCAGTGCCCCGCCCCTGCTGCGCCCCGCTGCAGGCCGCGAGCCCTCCCCCGATCGAGTCCAATGGCGGTGGCGTGCCACGCCTCATTGTCCGCACAGGCCGCGTGCGCGGAGGGCGACCTTCGCTGGGCCATAACTTCCGTTTAGCGCCAACGAACGCCTGTGATGGGCGCGGCGTTGTGGCGGCGCGGCGGCGTCTGCTGCGTCCGCTGCGCACTTTCCTCCGCTGCGAGGAGCGCTATCGCGTCCGGGGGCATCTGGACGGGCCCTGGGCTGTTGCCAGCGCTTCCCCGATGGTGCAGATATTGGGTGACAGCTGGCAGTGACAGATGATTGGTATACAAACTCGCCAATGAGATTGCGCGCCAGATGGAAGACGGTTGGCATTTCCCTGTTTTGACCGCTGCGGATTGGTGGCAAAGAGGTGTTTGATCCGTTTCGGAATGCGGTTGGTGAGCGTTTGAATGCGGCCGTTGAATGCGTTATGATTTCCACCGGAAAAGTGTTATTGAACGCGTTATTCAAATATGTATGTTATTGTTGTTGCATGTTGCTCAACCTGACGCGTCGCCTGAATGGCCGTCAAGTATCATGCTGTATTCATCGTGACCTCTGTTTTACATAGAATGTGCGCTTTGACAGAAGTCCCTTGCAAACATTTTAATGATTGGACCGTCTCCTGGGCTGATACCAGTGAAAGATATGCGCTAAGCATGTTCATAGTTTAGTAGCTGAGTCTCGAGCAAAAACTTGGTGATCATTAGACGACTTCCGTAGCTGACGAAAGTAAGAGACATGCTCTTAAATACGTGCATAGCTCAGTAGGGTGGTCTCCAGTAAAAACTTGTCGGCGCACAAATTGGCATGGAGTTTTTATAACAGCGTTCACGGAAGTGTAAGACCGGAATGTGTGCAGAAAGTTCTCATCAAAAGATAAATACTTAAAAGAAGATCGGAACGTTCAAGTGCCATTACGAACGTCGTGAAAACCTTCCGTCGAACAATATGATCACGGCAACGTACATTCAACAAGATGTTTTACAAGTAAATTGGTCAGGTGACTCAGCTGCTGCTGGTGCTTCCCTTGGGGAAGCATGTCTTGAGGAAGTGTCGGTGCGGAAGGAGCATGTCATGTTCCGTCCATGTCGTCTGTCATAAGCATAAAAGCCACGTGACATTCCGTGATTACGCTGATAGCAAAAGTTCGGGGCGGACGGCACATCGACCGATACACTCCCTGATCCGGTAGGCGCGGTGTGTGTGCTTATATGGGCCGTTGGCTGCGGCCCGCCCCGGCTCGGCCGTCGTCCGTGTAGCGCGGCCCGTGCGCCGTGTCGCCGGCGCTCCGGCAGCCGTCCCGAGGTCTGCTGGTCCTGCGGTCGTGTAGTGGAGCCCCGCGGCGGCCTGCCCCCTCAGTCAGCGCTGGTGCCGCCGGCGCCCCGGCAGCCTCCGTCGGCGGGGGCGGCTCGGCGTGACCCTCCGACCGCGCCCGTCGCGCTCCCACGGCCGGCCGTCCGTCACGCGGACGAGGCGGCCCGGCCGGGGCCGTGTGGGAGCGTTCACGAGCGCGGGCGCGGCCGCCACCGTCGGCGGGCCGGGCCTGAGGACCGCGCCCCGCTCCTGAGACCCGCCGGCTCCCTGCTGGCTGGCTGGCTGGCTGGCTGGCTGGCTGGCTGGCTGGCTGGCTGGCTGGACTGGCTGGCTGACTGGTTGGCCGGTTGGCTGGCCGACTGGTTGGCTGGCCGGCTGGTTGGCTGGCTGCATTGGGTAGTGTCTCATCTCTGCTGCAGCAGCCTCACTATATTTATGGTTAGGCGTTTGTCTTGCTTGAAGGAGAATGTGCGCTCCAGGGGCCCGCTTCGCAGTCCACTCAGGCGGTGCGCGTATATTCCATTTATAGTACGCATACTTCAACGGCCGTCATATTTCCAATGGCCCCGACAAATGTGCATGCACGAGGCTGCGTTATCGAGAGCGGCATGTTGGCATGCTAACGGGCTCCTTTACGGGGAGGGTGTGGATGACATCACTGTGCCGTGTCGACCTGCCCCCAGCCGCGCGGCGCGCACGGGGCGCCCGGCCTGGCTCTCTGGTGGGTGTCTGTCGGCACGATCGGCTCTCCGGGAGGTGTGAATTTTGTGGTGGGGTGGAGGGGGGGGGGGGGGAGGCTGTCGGTGGGTCCGGTGTCCGGCGCTCGTCCCCGTTGGCTGCTGCCCTCGGCGCCTCTGACGTTGGTGACCCGCTCAGCCGAGACTGGTGACACTGGTGACGCGGCCGGTGGATGTCGATGACCTTGGCGGCGTGCCGTCGCGATGTGTGTGACGTGGGTGGCGTGAGCTCCCGATATGGGCGACCTTCATGACGTATCGGCCGGGCCGGGCGGCGGGGACGCCGTGCAGGGCGTCGTCTATGAACGGGTGCGGCCCGGCCGTCAGCCGGCATCACGCTCGCAGCCGCCGGCCGTCCGGCCCGATGACACGGCATGGGTGGACCGCGCCGCCGCCGCCGCCCTCGGCCGCACGGGATCCGCCGACGGCCGGGCTTGGGCCGGCGCAGCGGGGCCCCGGCTCGGGGCGGCGTGTCACGTGACCCGCCCTCGGACCCCGTCCAGAGGTCGCGGGACCGCGGCGCTGGTCACTGCGCCGCCGGCCTCGTTTTGGCCACTTGGCTGGCTCAGCTGTGTACGAGGGCCGCCACCTGGGTCCAGCGGCTCGGCAGTCGGAGCGTTTTTGCCATGCCTTTTGCACTGCCGGCGGTGCGAACGACGGCTGCTGTTGCAGCACGGCGCTGTCGCGCTGCGGTCGAAAAACAGCGTGCAGACTTCAGTTGTGTCGGCTTTCTCGTGCAAGGGCGATGCGCGTTGGGGTGGAAGTGAGTGTGCGGTGCCATCCGCTGGCGCTGAGTCAGCCGGCCGGGCCGAGAGGGCCGCCGCCTGCAGCGTCGGCATCGTGTGTACAGCCGTGCCAACGCACGCCAACAGATCATATTTAATGTCATGCAACCGCACGCTGCCAAACAATTCCGCTGCCGACCGCGCCCGGCTCTGTGCGCCGGGCCAGTCTTCTCCCGAAAGCCGCCGTGGTAACAACAGTGAGCTTAAGCTCCCGCCCGTCTGCCTCAAGATAAACAGCAGGATGAAATGTCCTTGGGAAAATACGCACGATTCGTACCGACTTGCCGTAATGGAGCGGTAGCGCGCGGACGCACGACTAGAAGTGCGGTGGAATGTCGTGAGAGCCTTATCCACACGAACATTGGCAACAACGCCCGCTGTGTGATGAGTTCACTTCCGACTGTTGTTGAAACGACGACGGCTGTTTCCGCATCTCGCTTCCCGGACCATGCGTTGTTTACAAAAGAAAAACGAAATATGCAGGCTTTTCCACGTCACCCTGTATCGCCTGGCAGCTGCAGTAGATGGCATTCGCCTCCTCCGGGGTCGGGCGGTTTGTTTTGGCCGCTATGGCCCGAGTAACATGAAGTGCCAATATGTGCCGGCCGCGGCGCTGTTTGCCTAACGGGACCGGACGGGCTAGCAGGCTGGCCGGAGGCACACCCACACCGAGCTTGGCGTGAGCTGCGCGGCCAGCCGCCCGTTTGTGGGGCGCTGCTCCGCTCTGGCGGGGGCCCTTGGTCTTTATGGGCTGGCAGCTTTGCCGGCATGCAAGCACGGCCCAACCCGCAGGGTGTGACCGGCGAGGTAGGCGTTGGGAGGCCTCTCGCATGTCAGCCGGCCTAGATCACCTGCACGTGGGGCTAGAGATGCGCGGGTTGAAATCTAACGCAAGTATCACGGACGACTGGAAAGCCGTAGGTAGCGATCAATTTTCCAGTAGCAGACTCATGCCTCTCGCTCCGATAAGAAACGGGGTATTTTCGTATGGTGGTATGCCGTGCGCTCTGGGCCGCTGTACTTCCGTGCTGTCGGTTTGTTGATCTACCCCAACAGCACACCAGAGCAGCATGTGAAGCCTGTCACCTGGCGTGTGACGCAACTCCGGACAATCGCGCGACTGGAGAACAAATACTGGGCTGTTTGGGTGCCGACAGTATTGGCACACCACGTCGGGCCGCGTCTTATGTGACGGTCACGTGCGCTCTGGCGGATGGATCTCTGTCAGCTTTCGGTGTGGTGCCACTGTGATCTGGCGTCTGGAGAAGCTCAGTCGTCGTCAGCGGTGACGCGTGGGACTGCGGCAGGCTGGGCGCCGTCCGGAGCGGGCCGGGCCTCTCGTCGGGACCGCGCTCGACACGAAGTGAGACGTGGACGTGAGACGTGAGACGGGGAGGCGTGAGACGGGGAGACGTGAGACGCAGGGAGGTGAGACGGGGAGACGCGATATGTGGAGATGGAAGACGCGGAGACGTGGAGTAGGGAAGATGAGACGGGGAGACATGAGACGGGGAGACATGAGACGTGGAGACGGGGAGACGTGGGACGCGGAGACGTGAGACGCAGGGACGTGAGACGCGGAGACAGAATCGCGTCCAGGGCGCCGCCGCTGGGCGCCGTGCGGCCTGGCCTCCGTCGCTCGCCGCCGGCGAATCACGCGGCCGGATTACCAATGAATGGCGATTAGCGGCGCTGACACGACAGGCCCGGCCGACATCGGGCCTTGCTGTCGACCGGCGGCGGCGTGTAAGTATGTGCAGACGTGTATGCACACGGTCCCGACCGGGGCGGCGGGCTCGCGCCGGCTCCCAGTGGCCGGGGCCGGGCGCCGAGGTGGCGCCGCCACCGGCTGGTGTGTCGCACTGTGCCGTGCGCCAGGGCGCAGTGCATTCGACCGATGCCAGGCCATGGTCTGGCCGTCCGACCGGCCGCCCTCGACGGCGGCCGCGCCCCGCTGCGCCGGTCGCGCCTCCGCCGGGCACGCCACCCCGACGCCACCGATCCGATGAAGACAAACGACGCGGGTCGGCGGCGGCCCGTGACGCGACTCGGGCAGCCGAGACAGGCGCAGTCGCCGCAGGTGTCTCTGTATGCCGGAGAAAGCCGGGCTCGGCCGCCGACCGCGCACCGCCGCCGCTGCAGCGGCCGGCGGCGCCTGGCGCACGCACCCGCCGCCCGATTTGGTCGTATCTCCTGCGCGGCGCGGCGGCCGCGGCCCGTCTCCGGACAGGCGCCTGCTGTGACAGTCGCGGCGGGTTTGGCCTGACGTGTGGGGCGCTCCGCTCGGCTCGGGCCATTGTTGCACTGTCGAGGCTGATCTACGCCATGGTCAAATGCAAACACCTGTCTGGAGACGCTCCGCGGGCGCTGCTGGACGCGAGGGTGTTTTCGACCGTCCGACATGGCAATAGGCGGTCATTGGGCGGCCAGACGAACGTCTGCCGGTGCGTGCGGCGCGGCGGGCGCAGAGGTCTGGTTTATGGCCGCGCCGCCCGTGGCGCCACGCGCTGCGGGCGGCGCCGCGCGGCGGGAGCGAGCCTGGTCCGGTGAGCCGCTCGGCCCGCTTCGGCCGGCCGGCCGCCACACCCCGGCGCCCCGGCGGCGGCGCCGCAGCTCCGGTGAATGGTCGGCGCTGCTGCAGCGGCGGCCAGGCCCGGCCATTGACGGCCGACGCCGCCGGCTGCCTCAGTCAGGTCACGTGCGGCGGCGGCGCGGCCGACCCGGCCGGAGCTCCGTAATGGTGCTCGGTGCACCGGCGGCCAGGGACGCGCACGTGCAGACGCGTGATGGCGCCGATCGCGGCGAGGACGCCGCCTGCACGCCGTGACGCGTCAGTCGGGTCCGGGCCGTCGCCAGCAGAGCAGAATGGGATGGCCGCACGAGAGCTGTTTGACGCGCAGGCATTGTGCGGACAATGCGGTGCTGAGGGCCGCCGTGTGATCTGGGTCGCGCAGAGGATGCAGAGTTGACTGGAACGAACGGACAAAGAGCCTGCCTGCCGGGCGGTACAAGCGGAGCGGGCGGCGATGACGGGCGGTGACTGATGGTCGCCGGACCGTGCGCCGACAAACAGAGCTGGTCGGCACGCGTCGGGGCTGCACCGATCACGCGGACAAACAATCCAGACGATGGGGTCGTGTCGGCGGCCGTGTTATTATGTTTATGCTTGACTGTGGCAATGTGCCCACATAAGCGCTTGGAAAAGTAAGCACGTGAGTCAGTGGGGTTTAGGAGGTGCCAGGCAAATCAGGAAAATTGGCCAGCGGATTCATAAATCAGGAGCGTCGCATGTGTATCTGGTTCCGTGACTAGGACAGGCCGGTTCGTTTTTTGCTCGTTTTAACAAGTGATTCCTGATCGAATAACACACGCCCGGTGGCTTTTGGGACTGTTTATGAAGACGGGTGGTTTGTAAGAACTACCCCGGTGGGCGGCGTCGGAACGTCCAAACGAATCTAACGGCGTTAACGGTTTTGCTGCGGATGTATACGCTGCGAGCGCCGAGTCGACGGCTTCGGCCGGCCACGTCTGCCCCCGCGGCCCGCGCCGGTCGGCCAGGCGGCCAGCCTGCCCGTCGCCGACCGCAGCCCCCACCAGAGAAGGAGGGAGCCGGGAGGGAGGGGAGGGGGCCGACCGTCACCCAGCGTCGGGTCGTTCACCCGCCGGCGTCGCCGCGACTTGATGGGTGACGTCGTTGCCGGACGTTGTCGCGTTGGCGGGTGCCGCCGCGCCGCCGCCGGGGGCGCGCGTCGGCCCGCAGAGGGCGCCGGCCAGCGCGCCGCGCCGTCGCCGGTGGCCTGTTGCCGAGCGGCGCGTCAGGTGGTGACAGGGCGCTGACGGTCCGCTGGCTCGCTCCGTGACCGGCGGGGCGACCTCCGCTGCCAGAGCCGCGCCGCGTGGGCGGCGGAGCTCTTTGACGTGGCGCCGTCGTCACGCCGCGATGTCGAGCGCCACACGCCGCTCGTGCGTGTGGCGTCTGCGTGGGGCGGGTCTCGAGTCGTCGCCCGGTGCTGTGGTCGTGGACGCCGGCCGGCTGTGCAGCGCGGTGCTGCCGCCTGGTGCGACACTGCGCTAGATGGACAGCTGGAACGGGTGGGCTCCGGCGGGTGTTGATGCGTCCTGCTGTCACGCGTCTAACGTGTGCCCGGCAGCCGTGTTTTCCCCGAGGCTGTGTCAGGCTCCTCCTCCCGGTCTCCGCGGTTGTCCGCGTGGCTTCATCCGCGTGACTCAGGCCCGCGTGCCGGTGATTTGTTATCGCACGTGTCCATCCGCCGTGACATGTGTCGTCCGCGGGCGCGTAGGTGTGCACGCGCGATCTCTGTGTTCTGTAATCGTGCGCCTGTGTCCGCCTGTGATGAGATGGCCGTCTTCGCGCCGCCAGGTCTGTACCGGGGCTCTGTGATCGGCCTGCTGTCTGACGCGGCGCCGTTACCGGCCCCGCGCCGGCCCGACCGGCCCACCACGCTGCCCGCCTGCTACGAGAACGTGCGCATGGCTTCGTCGACGCTCGGCGATGGCGAGGAGGAGGGCGTGCTGCGCCGCGGCCGGCCGACCACCGGCGGCAGCGGCGGTGCCGGGGGCGACCAGCGCGTCTCCAGTCTGGTCATCCTCAGCCCGTTCAACGAGCAGGAGGAGTGGAACAAGGTGTACGACATCGTGGCCTCGTACGGCGACGACATCATGACCGAGATCGACCAGGAGCTGCAGAGTCGGCGAGGTAAGCCGCCGTTGGCTCTCGGTCATCAGTGGTGCGGGCTGTGCTGTAAGGGGACCTTCCTAAGGCCTGTTTGTCCCGGCCACGACTCGAAGGGACCCGCAGGTGACTTTGGTGTAGGGTCCAGGTGACTGTGGTGTAGGGTCGGGGATCGGGAGGCCTTCAGAAGGCCTGTCGTAGGTGGTCAGCTGCGTGGAAGATAGCGCCTGGGGTTTGGGCGTGGACGAGTGTAAGCACATGCAGTAGGGTGAGTTTGCATTGAGTCACTACCGTGGACAGTCCAGGAGCCGCGGAACTCGGTGTTTGAGGGGTTTCGCGAGGTGCGATGGTAGCTGACGTTTATGTGTATGTCACAGCCGTATGAAACCGCAACGAAGGCGACAATGTGCGCCTGGGTGGCAGACATTCTGCCATTAGCGTGACAGATGTGCCCGTAGTCCGTGTTTACCCATTCCGAGCACAGTCCAGAATGGTCGGCTTCCTCTTTCCCACCTGTGTAATTGTGGAGCCTGACGTTGTTACGGCCGCACCGTGGGAGACTTACATTATTCCGTGATGGAAGCAAGCAACAATGGGTGGGAATTTTCCGCTTCAGTACGCCGACAGGAATGCGTGTTTCGCTGTTCGAGGGTGTTCACGTGTTGGGTGTTCGGGTAGGCCTGGCGGCGCGGCCGTGCCGCCAACCTAAGCGACTCCTGTCACCCCGCGGCAGTCTGTCTAGCGCTTTGTTTACATGTCTTGCCGTCGGACCTCCGCCTGGCGATGCGTGTGC
The DNA here is from genome assembly GCF_011947565.3 of Pollicipes pollicipes. Classification (NCBI taxonomy): domain Eukaryota; kingdom Metazoa; phylum Arthropoda; class Thecostraca; order Pollicipedomorpha; family Pollicipedidae; genus Pollicipes; species Pollicipes pollicipes. Next base: position 29,431,402 of record NW_023596297.1, on the reverse strand, counting down.
GGGACCGCTCGGCTCTGTGTCCTGTTTACCGGGTGACGGTTCGCGTGCCCGGGACATCGTCCCTGAGGCCCGTCTCGCATTCCCGTGCCTGCGTGTCCCGCGCGCCCCTCGTCCCGTCTCAGCGCGGTGTGTCAGTTCCGCCGCCGCCGTGGCGTGCGGCGCCCCGTGTGCCGTTGTCCGCCGCACCTGGCTGTGCACGCATGCCGCGTGCGCGCGGCCGAGCGGTGACGTCACGCACCCTCTGCCGTGCCGACACGCTCCGCTTCGTCGTGTTATCGGGGGGGGGGGGGGGGGGAGGGGCGGGGAGTGGTCCCGCGCGCCCCACCTGCGCCGGTCAGACTCTGCGCTCCCGTTTGGCCAGGATCCCTGAGCGCTAGCGTGACCACCGCACTCCCTGTTGTTCTGTGAAAGGGTGCGCGACGAGATGTGTCTCGTACGCTCTTAAAAAGGCCTGCGTCCGCTGAGGGAGCCGACGGAGCGACCAGGCCGTAGGTGGCGGAGCGAAGGGAACGCCGCGGCGGGCGGCCGGGGTCGGGGAGGGAGCGCGCCGTGGTCGGCGATGAGCCCCGCTGTCCTGGCCGGGTCACGGCCGACCGGCGAGCCGCGCCGGCCGGCCGCTCTCCCTCCCTGGGCCGAGCGGGCGGGGCGGCCGGGGTCGGGGAGGGAGCGCTCCGTGGTCCGGCGATGAGCCCCGCTGTCCTGGCCGGGTCACGGCCGACCGGCGAGCCGCGCCGGCCGGCTGCTCTCCCTCCGTGGGCCGAGCGGGCGGGGCGGCCGGCCAGCGCGGCCCGTGACTCACCGCGCCCGGAGGTCTCCGCGGCGGCGGCTCACGTGACAGCCATCCTGTCGCCGCTGAGCGACGTCCGACGGCCGAAGGGCGTCGGGTCACCGTTGTTCGCCGCCGTGGGGGTGGTGGACAGGGCTCGGGGACCCGGGGGCGGCGCACGTGGGGAAAGGTTGACACTACCGTCTTTGGCTTGGGTATTTTGCTCGGTAATTTCGGCAATGCGCGGACGTCTGTGGGCTGCAGCAGTCCTATTTACAAGTGGCGTCGATGTGCGATGCCATTTTCCTTTATCACTGGGATTGGCTCGGAGTTAGGACCACACAAACGCACTGGTGACAGCGGGCTACAGCTGCTGTTTCCGCCGCTGTGTGCGTCAGCGTTTGTCGGTGCGCGCTGCGTGCGCTCCCGCTACTCCCCGTAGCCAGCGGGCCGCCCCGTACTCTCCCGCAGCTCCCCGTCCCCTGTGGGCCGGGCTGTGCCGCTGCCGCTGCTCCCCGTCCCCGGCGGACCGGCCTGTGCCGCTGCCGCTGCTCCCCGTCCCCTGTGGGCCGGCCTGTGCCGCTGCCGCTGCTCCCCGTCCCCGGCGGACCGGCCTGTGCCGCTGCCGCTGCTCCCCGTCCCTGGCGGACCGGCCTGTGCCGCTGCCGCTGCTCCCCGTCCCCGGCGGACCGGCCTGTGCCGCTGCCGCTGCTCCCCGCCCCCGGCGGGCCGGCCCGTGACGCTGCCGCTGCTCCCCGTCCCCGGCGGGCCGGCCCGTGACGCTGCCGTCTCGTCGGCAGGCTACCAGGCGACGGCCGAGCCGGGCCGATGCTCGTCGGGCGGCGTCTCCTCGCTGCTGCGCACGCTGGGCCTGGCGCGCCACGAGCCGGCGCTACGGCGGCTCGGCTTCGACGACGTCGACTTCGTGCGCGGCGTGCTGGAGGAGGCCGACCTGCTGGAGGCGGGCGTCGCTCAGCCAGAGGAGCGGCAGGCGCTGCTGACCGCCGCCGCCCAGCTGCCGGACGGGTTGGGCCGCGCGCGCCGCGAGGCGACCGTCGTCGAGACGGTCGCCGGCTGGCTGCGCGCACTTCGGCTCGACCAGTACGCCGACGTGTTCAGTCGCAGCCTCTACACGGACATGCAGCGTGTGCGCAAGGTGTGGGAGATGGAGCTGGTGACAGTGCTGGAGGTGACGAAGCCGGGACACTTGAAGCGCATGCTGCTGTCGCTGCGGCCGCCGCCGGTCGAGGGCGAGGACGGGCCGGCGGCGCCGCCGGGACCGGACCCCGGCACGGAGCTGAGTGACCTGGTGAGTCCGGCGGAGGTCCTCTCGGGTCCGCCCCGACGCGGTCCCTGGCCATGACTCGGGTCCTGATGCTGTCTGACCCCGGTCCGGTTCTACTCGCTGACTCCGACAGATCTGGCCTGCCCCGTGTGGTAAGTCTGGCCCTGGCATGGTTCCCATCGCTGGGTGGGAGCGTGCTCTGACTTCATTCCAATGGCGCCGTCACCTGTCAGCCCGGACGCGGACGTCGATGCCATCACCGAATACAAGCACCGGGCTGGGTGATTTGTGGACGGAGGCGAAGCGGGTAAGGCAGCCCTGATCCCGACTCAAAGACAGCCCCGACGGCGCCGGGCGGTCGAGTCACCCTCCGGTGAGCACACGCGAAATCCGCAGCGGGCTCGCTTGACCGGAGTGGAAGCTGAGTCGATGATGCCGCGCGTCCCACCCGCTCCCGAGTGTAGCCCTCCGACACACCCAGGCTTCAACGTCTGATCGCGCTGCGTGAGTGGCCGCGAACGCCGTTGAAGGACGCCGGGCCCCGGGGGACTGCGCTCCTGCCGCCGACCGTCCGTCGGCGGGCGGCGGCCCCGGCCGCGGCCGGTGTTTGCCCCGCTCCCGGCACGAGACTGTTTGACCTCGGGGCTCGGAACAATACAGACAGGTGCCAGAGGGGGCCGTGCCAAGATCGCCGCCGCAGCAGTGCCTCCCCTCCGCGGCAGCAGTGCCCCCCCCCCCCCCCGCCGAGGCCTTTCTCGCCGTCCGGGGTACACGGGGATCGGGGTCGGTGTGACGTGCATCCATGCTCCGCTTGTCGGACTGCGGCGGCGGAATGCGTCTTGGTCGCGAGTGAACGACGTGTTTGCGTCCTGCTATGAACAGGCTGAGCTAACGTGCGCTCGGGTCAGGTGGACGCGACAGTCCGGCTGGCGTTCGTGAAGGCTGATCCGTTATGGCTAGTTTGTGGGCCGGCCATGTCACTCCGGGGCGGCGGGATAATATGTTGATAGTGTATCGCCTGTTTGTGTGGGGTTGATAGGGTAATCGTATTATGTTAGGAGTCGTCCAGGATCTCGAACTACATGTATCATGCAACATCCTGTTGTGGGGCCATGGGACGTCTCTGCGAGCATCGAGTGACGCGCGCTCTGACCTGACATTGCGCGGCCGGCCGCTCAGGACTCAACGCTGGCGCTGCTGCGGACGGAGATGGAGCAGCTGCCGGTGTCGGAGGAGCGGGACCGCGACCAGGAGGAGTCGCTCTTCAAGGACTACACACTGCCGCGACCGACCTCCGCGCCGTCCGTCTCTCCCGCGCCGACGCCGGCCGAGCGCACCAACGGCCACGGCCGGCAGCCGGGCGCCGCGCCGGCACCGCCGCCGCCGCCGGCCAAGCCGCGGCGCCACCATCCGAGGGGTGAGCCTGGCGCGGGCGGGCAGCTCCTCCGCGGCCGGCGCTGTCGGGTGGAGGAGCGGGGAGGCCACGTTCTGTTCACAGAGGGGAGGGGGAGGGACAGGAGACGGCTGCGTTGTGCGGCGCTCTCCTGGGTCGTGTGGTGTGTTCCCTGCTTGATCTGTATAGTGCTGTATAGGGCTGGCTGACGCCAAGCGTGGCCGTTTTGTGACGCGGTGTCGCCCTGCACGGCGCCGGAGCCGCCCTGCCGTGCGCCTCTCTGGGCCGACCCTGACTGGCGCACCTCCCCGAGCCGGCCCTGATCGGCGCGGCGCTCCGGCAGGCTCCAGCAGCGGCAGCGAGGGCGGCGGCGGCGGCGGCCGGCCGCAGGAGGACGGCGCCGACGCGCGGCGGCGGCGGGCGCAGGAGGCGCTGCGGATCCGCGACCCGTCCCAGCTGGTGGTGGGCGTGCCGGCCGTCATCGCCACGCAGTGGCGCCACGAGCCGCACCACCTGGTCAACTCCAGCATACAGTGAGTGGGGGGGGGGGGGGCTTCCCCATCCCCGCAGCTGACAGGCTCCTCCGCCCAGTGCGGCCTCCGGGTGCAGTGGGTGGTGATGTGTCGGTTAGCATCTGTACGCAGTGGGGGAGAGGGCGCAATCCAGGCGAAGTGTCCCGTCATGGATGGTTATGCTGGTGGTATCAGTATGTGAGAGCTGCAATGTCATGCAGTTACCACTTCCCGTCATTCAATCTCGTATCGGTAGTTTTTGCGGCCATGTTCTCGGTTCCAGCAAAGAGCGAATGCCCGTCATGCTTCCGAACAACATAAGAACTGAAGCATGTGTTCACTCCTCCGTAACTTTATCTAACAGCGGGAAGTACTTTTCACCTGTATTTTGACTTCGTGACACTCTCGGCCGACCGAGGCGCTGGCAGTTGCGCCTGCGAGCTCCCCGCTGGGCCTCACACGGACGCCCTCCGCCGCCTGCCGCTGCCTTGTCACGGCCGCAGCTGACCGACTCGGCCGCCGCCAGGTACATCGCCGAGTACCTGGGCTCCACCCTGGTGAAGGAGGTGCGCGGCACCGAGTCCACCCGCAAGAGCATCCAGAAGCTGAAGAAGACCAGCACGCAGATGCGCAAGGTGCCGCGCATCGTGCTCTCGATCTCACACGCCGGCGTGCGCTTTCTGGACGCCCAGACGCAGGCGAGTGCGGCCCCCCGCTGGGGCCTCGGGGCGGGCCGGGGCCCGCGGCACGGGGGATGAGAGAGGGGGAGGCGCCGGCTGGGACGTGAGGCCCCGCGCCGCCCTGCCGCGTCCGCGCCGTGAGCTGGAGGCGAACAGAGGTCTACGGTCGGTGTGCGGCGGTGGACCAGCGGGAGTGGGGAGGTGTCTGGTGGCTTTCCTGTGCGGTCGGTGTGCGGCTGTGGTGCTGGTGTTGGAGCGCGGCGGATGCTGTGCTGGACTGACCGACCCGGGACGGGGTCCGTGCCCCCTCCCTCTTCCCTTTGCCTCCGCCTCCGCCTCCGCCTCCCTCTGCCGGCGGTGACGGGCCGTGTCGCCTTCCAGAAGCCGGTCTGCGAGCACGAGATCCGCAACATCCACTGCGCGTGCCAGGACGCGGACGACCTCTCCCACTTCGCCTACATCACCAAGGACCTGGACTCGCGCTGCCACTACTGCCACGTGTTCCGGGTGCAGAGCATGGTGAGTGGACCGCCTGGCGCGGCGCGCGGCCTTCGCACGGACGGTGCTCGGCGGCGGCTCGGCGGACGCCCGGCTGGCACCGGCGCCGCCTACCGGCCATTGTGAAAGCGTCGGCATGGCATGCTTGGGGCATGTAGACAGTTCTGTCGGACTGTCGCGATGCCCTTGTGTGTACGTGTAGGTACGCTTGACTCGGCGCCTCCTGCTCGGTGTGAGAGTGCAGATGGCGCCACTGAGCGGACGGAGCAGCCTGCCGCTGAGGGTGCGCCGGTCCGTTCCAGGACCTGGCGACCGAGATCATCCTGACGCTGGGACAGGCGTTCGAGGTGGCGTACCAGCTGGCCATCCGTGAGCGGGAGCTGCTCAACCAGTCGGACGACTCCAAGCTGGCGCTGACCGGCCACCAGCGCTCGCAGTCGGCCAGTCAGATCGCCCGGCCGGCGGCAGCCGCGCATGCGCGCAGCAGCTCGGCCAATCAGATCACGGCGTCGGCGCCGCGGCCGCCGGACGAGCGCCCGCCGCCGCTGGCCGACTGACCCACGCTGACGGAGATTGGTACCTTTTAGTGACATCTAGCGGTTGCGGGGCCAAGCATAAGTTGATGTGCCAACCGCTGGTGGCGCTAGTTCGCTGGTGGGGCACAGGTTTCGAGCTGAACATGCTAGTCATCCAGTCACCTGTACAAATGGACCAGTCGCGCGATCGGTGGGGTGGTAGAGCTAGCGACGCAAGGCCGTCGCCCCATGCGTTGGCGGCCGCGGGGCCGGCCGGCCGGCCGACATGGCCCGTGTTACTGGAGATGCTCGCTGTTATTCCGTATGATTTAGCCGCTGTGAACCAAAGATGCATGCTGCTCAAGGAGGCGCCGGCGGCGGCGCTCGCCCCCGCGCCCGGGCCGGCCGGCGGCTCAGCCGGAGAATCTCCCCTGACGGAGCAATAGAGTGCGGCCGTGGCGGCGCGGGCTGGGCCGCCTTCCTCCCCCACACTGGCAGGGCAGAGCCCCGCTGGGGCGGCAGAGCCCCGCCAGCGCGGCAGCCGACCGTCGCTCCGGCCGAAGCGTGGTCCGCCTGCTTCCCTTGAGTTCCGCGATGTTTTTCGAGGCAATGTGTCGTTCATGGCTGGCCGCATCGGCGATGTTGTGGCGCGTGGCGCGTTTTAAGCGGGACATGGACAAGAGGCGTGCGCCAGAGGCTTTGTCGCCGGACGTTTGGCCGGGACATGCTATGGCTGGCGTGTCGGGCGCTGCCGGCTAGGCCCCGACCAGTGTTGTTGATCGTCTACCATTCCAGCGTTAATATTTCTTTAAACATATATGCATATATGATAACGTTCGCTTCAAGTCCAATAAATACCTGTGATGAGATACGCCGCGTGTTATCGACCGGTGGGCCGCTGGTTCCGGCCGCTGCGTAAAAACCGTCCCCGGCCCCATTTTCGCCAGCCCGCCAGAATTGCGCTGGCTCGACGAGCCGGCCAATTTCCCCTTTGTGACACCACTCGTCGCCCATTTATATGCTAATTCGGTGTGTTTTATTGTTGAATGAGCAGCCGGGCGCCGGGATTAGGCCATGCGGTGAGGCGGAAGTGAATCGCTGACTTGCGCTCGCGCCCGACGCGCCGACGCCCGGCGAGGGGGAGGCAGGGGGCGGCGCCGCCGCAGACCGCCGGCCAACACCAGATCCCCGTCCGGCCGTATGAGAAATGGACAGCGCCTGATCGATGAAATTCTCATTATCAAGTATGGCGAGCCGTGTTGACTTTGATAAAGCGGGGGGCTAATGGCTCGGATGATTTGCCGGCAAGAATCGGAGAAAATGAGGCCATGAGGAGGCTGGCAGGGCGCCGGCCGATCCGGCGCTGGTGATTGCCTGTCTTTGTGCCCGGCCTCTGTCCGCCAGGCGACGCGTCGCGCGTCGAAAAAGGCGACGGGCGAGCAGGGAGGGGGGGGGTCGTCTGCAGCGTCGGACTCGACGAGACGCCACGCCGGCGACGTCGCCGGCTCGGCTCGGCACAGCGGAGTCATTCTCCGAAATGCCGGGTGAAACTGGAGGCAGGCTGCGGGCTCGGCCACGGTTCTGGAAGAGCGTCGCCGGGCAGCGATCGTCGATAGAAAAACAACGTTTTCCGCACTGATCTGAAATGCGTTCTGCGTTTTCTGCGTGCGAGCCTGGAAGCGGCCTGCCGTCGGACGACAGGCGCGGCGGGGCGGCCGTGTCGGCGCGGCCGGCTGTTGTGACGCGGCCCATCACGGGCAGCCGCTGACGGCCGGTTCAATGAGTCTCATTCAGGCGGCGCCCCTGCCCGGGTCCGCCTCAATATCGCGATTTCACGCCGTTTTGAGCAGGCGTCGGCCGCCGTCAATGGACGCCGCTCAGCGCGTGCCGCCGCGCCCGAATAAAAGTCAAATGGGCCTGGCGGGCGGCGACTGCCGACGCACGGCGACGGCCGCCGACTGTCCGCAGCAGGCTCGGTGACGGGAGCCGAGGCCGCCGAGCCGCTCGGGGCTCGCAGCGGCCCGGAGGTCTCATGCACCGGCCCCGGGAGGAGGCTGCCCGCGAGACGACAACCGGCGGGGGAGGAGGAGCCTCCGAGACGACACACCGCCAGGGGAGGATGCTGCCCGCGAGACGACACACCGGCGGGGGAGGAAGAGCCCGCGGGAAGACACACCGCCAGGGGAGGATGCTGCCCGCGAGACGACATACCGGCGGTGGAGGAGGAGCCCGCGAAACGACACACCGGCGGGGGAGGAGGAGCCCGCGAGAAGACACACCGCCAGGGGAGGAGGCTGCCTGCGGGACGTTGGGCGGAGGAGGCTGCCCGCGAGAGATGACACGCTGCACTCCGCTCGTGATCGGCCGCCGCCGGAGCCTGCGCGGTTGGTTTCCGCAGACGTGGCGGTTGCACCACCCCACCCAACCATGGTTAGATTACGTAACAGGGAGCCGAGCGTAGCTATCAGTACCTACTGCTCCACGCGGACCGCTCCCGCCCACCTCCGCCGACTTCACAGCCAGAGGGGCCACGTCTACGTCATCTGCCGTGATGGGGGGGGGGGGGAGGGGAGGCGCAATCTGGCCATCTGCGGCGGCGGGGGAGGGTGGGACGTGTTGCTGCCGACAGGCCCGCTAATTACCCATTAGAAACCCGTCCCGACCGGCTAATAGCGGCGGCAAAAAGCGGCCGCCGACTGCTGTCGGCGGCTGTGATGTGGGGCCAAGGCCTGTCAAGGCTGGCGGGGACCGGCGGTGTCACCGAGGCCTGCTGACACGCCGGGACCTGCTGAAAAGCCGGGACCTGCTGAAACGCCGGGACCTGCTGACACGCCAAGACACGCTGAAACACCGGGACCTGCTGAACCACTGGGATCTGCTGGAACCCCGGGACTTGCTGAGGCACCGAGACATGCTGAAACGCCAGGGCCTGCTGAAACACAGCTATTAGCTGTACCGCTGGGGCTTGCCGCAGCGCTGGACTTGCTGGAACACGGGACCCGCTGAAACACAGGGACTTGCCGAGGCATCAAGACGTACTAAAACACCGGGACCTACCAAAACATCGGGACCTGCTGGACCTCCACGACTTGCTGAGATACTGGGACCTGCTGAAACACCGGCACCTGCTGAGACCGGCACCTGCTGGGACACCGGAACCTGCTGAAACGCAGGGACCAGTTAAGACACCGAAACATGCTGAAACACCGCGACCGGCTCGGACACAGGGACCAGCTGAATCACCGCGACCGGCTCGGACACAGAGTCCAGCTGAAACATCGGGACCGGCTCGGGCATGCGGGCCAGCTGAAACACTGGGACCGGCTCCGTACGGAGTCAGCTGAAATACCGGAACCGGTGCCAACAAAGTTATGGAGATCTATGGATCTGCCTGACGTAAAGTCACGCGACTCGTTTTCAGGTTTCGAGCTTTGTGTAGACACTGCACCCAAGTAACTGGTGCGTTAAATGTGAAGACTCGTTGTATGACGAAAAAGATGCATGCAGCTAAAGGCAGCGATCGAAAGTAGTGACCCGGTATACAGTTCGCTGCAAGTCTCAGTTTGTTTTTTGCATTGTTAGACCATTGTTTGTACAGTCTTGGTTAGACCCAGTTAGGCCACTCTGATTTTGATTTCCTTTGGAATTCAGAACCCAAACACGTGAAAGTTAGCATGCATCCCTGCCAGGAAAAAAATCAAAAGAAAGAAGTTTCGCTCGTGCTCCCCATGCAGAATGGCATACGTTGGCTCGATGAGCTCAAGCTTCTTACGCTGAGATATCGGCTTCCAATGCACCAACAGGTTACGGTCGGACAGAGTTATAGTGCAAACATTGGTTATCTTGACACGGTACTCGATGTATCAAACTGGGTTGACATGGTTACTGGTGAAAAGGGTTGAGCAAGGTGAAGCAACAAATTGTACCTGAAAACAAAGACACGTGAATCCAGAAAATGTTCCGAATCTGTGCAAACACTGCTGCGCACTTGCAAATTTTTATATTTCCTGCTACTCGGCACGGGCCACTGAAGTCTTTCGGCTTACCCGCCAGTGCTTCCGGCAGCCCTCAGCAGTGCTGTTTGGTAATGCGGCCGCCATCAGAACGTGAGGACCTGAATTCCTTAGATTCTCCTGACCTTTGCACAATGTTCGTGGTGTCTGACGATCGCGGTGCGGTACATAATTTTCTAATCTGCCACTCGGTATGGATCGTAGCTTTTCGGCCCAGCCGCCCGTGTCTCGTGCGGTGTTCAGCGTGGAACCGCGTTTTGGGTGTTGGGGTGTGAGAGCTCGGCATATTTACGATGTCTTACATCTTCTACTCACAATGTCCGCACACCCACTGCCAGAGATGCCCGAAGCGCAGCCGTGCCGAGAGACCTCGGTGACCCTTACCTTATCCCTATCAGGACTCTGGAAGTATATTTGCAAGCGGGCATCAGTCTCGGTACAGATTCGGAGCGTTTTCTGACTTTACGCGTCATGGTTTTCAAGTGTGTCACGAGTAACTTTTGCTTAACCCTGCTCAGCCCCGTTTACTAATGACATAAGCCAGGCTTGTAAGATCGAGTGCTGTCAATATAACTCATGTTTCCACCATACCGTTGTTTATCCAGGCCTGCCTATTGAAATATATACATTGAAACTAGATAACTCACCACAAAAACTCTTAATTCATGATGCCAAAAAAACAGGAGCTAGAGGCTCTTCGTTCTTATATTCACTTGTATGTTTGATTACGGCTGAAGGAGAGACTGCGCCAAAATCCTTGGGACCAACATCGCCGGTTCACGTTAGCAATGGCAGAAGCACAGGTATGCTGCCGTCGTGACATGTAGTTAGCAGAGACGCAGAGGTGGGTCTTCTCCAACGGTCACTGAGTGCGCATTAAGTGTCGTATTTCTAAACAACAGGCCCAAAAGTTGGTTTTAACTCCCCATGCATTCTGTGGGGTTGACTCCCATTTTTGAGAAGAACAAATTTGATACGGGAGCCATCGGTATTAAGCATAGCTAATTGTCTTATAATCTTCATAACGTGGTTGCAATCATTTGGAAAATATTCCATACCTGGCGCCATGTTAAAGCTCAAACATCTTGGGAAATCGAGTTCGAAACCTTTCGTTCATAAAGATGATGACGTCCCCACTGAGAAACTGACGTTTCAGTGCAAAATTTTGTCTGGCTTTAGAGAACAGATTTTACAAATGATTCAGTTATCGCTGTGAGTGGATCAAAACCGCCCCACCCGTACCTATGTCGCGTCAAAACTTATACAAATATAGAAGAGGACGTGCGACACCTCTAAACATGACTCCGGTGATGCACTCGGCTTAAGAATGTGGAACAGAGCGCGCAGTTTCTGAGCCTTGACGTTTCCCCATTTGTTTTGTCTCTTACAGTGCAGCGCAGCTGGCTCGTGCCAAGAACTGGAGCTGTATAACGGACAGGCGCTCCTCTGCTTTCCTATTGCCCGGTCCGCGGGCCGACGCCGCGTGACCTCGCTCTCCGCTGACACACACGGATCGATCGGTGGCTAATGGCCGCTGGGCCTCCCGCCAGACCCTGACGGGCGCTGGTTCTTCCTGGCAGACCTGATGGGTGCTGGTCCTTTCTGGCAGGCCCTGACGGGCGCTGGTCCTTTCTGGCAGACCCTGACGGGAGCTGGTTCTTCCTGGCAGACCTGATGGGTGCTGGTCCTTTCTGGCAGGCCCTGACTGGCGCTGGTCCTTTCTGGCAGGCCCTGACGGGCGCTGGTTCCTCCTGGCAGGTCCTGACGGGCGCTGGTCCTTCCTGGCAGGTCCTGATGGGCGCTGGTCCTTCCTGGTCGACCTGACGGGCGCTGGTCCTTTCTGGCAGGCCCTGACGGGCGCTGGTTCTTCCTGGCAGACTCTGATGGGCGCTCGTCTTTTCTGTCAGGCCCGATGTTTTGGGCCAAAAGAAGTTCTCACAAATGTTTATCGCAGAAACTGAAGGAGTCGCCCAACATAACATTTTTTTTTTTAAATGGCGTCACAGATATTTGTAATGCTTGTAGTTTTGTGCGTATATTTGCTGGCAATATTAGTGTCACGTAATTAAGAACACATTTACGTCAAGACGAATGTCCTGAAACAGCTTTAAACAGCATTCAGTGTGAGCCTGTCTATTTTTTTTCGAAACATGGAAAATATGGTGCATTTGGCACCTAAGTGTGCATAAACATTAATAGAAAAGATGTGTCATTTAAGTAGGCCGATGTTACACACCCATACACACACACACACACACACACACACACACACACACACACACACACATATATATATATATATATATATATATATATATATATATATATATATATATATGTATGTATGTATGTTAATATATGTCCGCAAACGTATAAAATTTTCATCACATATCCAGCCATCCTTTGTTTTGTTCGGTGCGCCCTGCAGCCATACCCACACACCATCTCAGAACTCGACACGGATGACAGCCCAGTGCTCGTTCCGTCGCCGCACAGCTGCTTGCGCCGGTCGGCGGGCCACCGCCCAGCCGCGGCAACAGCGTCAAAAGAACTGCTGACTCCGCCGGCCGGCGAGTTTCGACAGCTGCAGGCCGCAAAAGTCGGAGCGCGGTACCAGGCGCGGTGCTATCACAAAGGACTCAATCATCCAGATTGGCAAGTTTGAGCTCTGGTCCTCTGCGACGGCCCGGCCGGCGCCCAGTCGACCGTGGCCGCTCGTTCGCTTTTCCGAACAATAGAAAGAAGCCCCGGGCTGACGTAAATGGAGGACTTCCTGCAAAGACTTCCTGTAAAGGAATCTGAACTCAGCTGCATTTTCAGGCTTAAGCTCGGATTTCTCGAAATGCATGGCAGCTCTCTGCAAGATGGACAATGCGGTGGCAGACAAACAGGCTGTTCGTGACGCGGCGATGCTTAGCGGGCTAAAGACGACATTCGAAATCACTGGGCGCGGAGGAGCTCATGCCTGCAAGCTCGAACTGTTGTGGTGTTTCCACGTGGCGGGCCGCCTGTCAGTCTGCCGCCCGTCCAACAGGCCAGCAGCGGCCGCACGTGGCCCACTCACTTTCTAAGCCGCTGGCGGGCCTCCCTGCGCCCGTTAGCTGAGGCGCGGCGGCAGCGGCAGCCGCATCCGTCCTCCCGGCGCCGGGGGCGGAGTCGTGGGCGGGGCCTGTTGCCGGCTATTGTTGCTAGGCTCCGCCCCGCGGCCGCGTCTTGCCGGTGACGATGCCCAATCACGCTCCAGTGCGCGGCCACCGCCGTCGTCCCGGCCCGCTAATAATAGCGCTCCGGAAAACCGGCCAGCAGCGCGCCACAAAACTGCCGCGGTCCCAGCGCAAAAAGCGCGCCGAAGGTGCGGGCGCCGCGGCCTCGCCACGTTTGATGTAACCGCGGCGCAGGCCGCACACGCGGGCCTCGGGCGCGGTATCGGTTTCGCGTATGTCTGCGGGAAACATCGCCCGAGATGTCCCTATGAAACCACGTGGTAGAAAGCTGCGATTTGTGTGCTTTTGCAGGTGCTTGTATTCTGTGGCATCGCTCGGGCCCAGTGGCAGGTCAAGAGCTGGTAGGGACGAGGTGAGCCCGCGGGTCAACAGCGGGTGGGGACGAGGTGAGCCCGCGGGTCAACAGCGGGAGGGGACGAGGTGAGCCCGCGGGTCAACAGCGGGAGGGGGCAAGGTGAGCCCGCGGGTCAAGAGCGGGAGGGGGCGAGGTGAGCCCGCGGGTCAAGAGCGGGAGGGGACGAGGTGAGCCCGCGGGTTAAGGCGGGTGGGGACGAGGTGAACCCGCGGTTGAGAGCGAGTGGGAATGAGGCGAGCCCGCGGGTCAAGAGCGGGAGGGGACGAAGTGAGCCCGCGGGTCAAGAGCGGGAGGGGACGAGGTGAGCCCGCGGGTCAAGAGCGGGAGGGGACGAGGCGAGCATTCCAGTCAAGAGCGGATGGGGACGAGATGGGTAGGCTTGTAAATGTGTGTTTTTCCATGCAACGGCAAAAAAGGTGATGTTAAATGCAGCAGAGGTGGGGACCTGACCAGGCTTGCCCCCCCCCCCCATGGAGAAGCTCGTGCGCAGGAGAGATTTGGTATAGAAAATAGGTGCATCATTGATAGACACTTTTCAAGAGTTTAACAAAACGCAGGGTATTGCCTGTCTCTGGTGCTGGCCGCCTCCACCCCGGTTTCACACACCCTGCATAGGCATGTTCTGGTTAATCAGATAGATTTCCCGTCGTATCGTATTTCCAAGAAGGCTACATCACAAGAACAGACCAAAGTATAAAGGATTTCAAAAAATAAGAACAAAGCGAACCGCTGTCGTTTGTACTTGCGGATATCGTGTCTGTTCGTTTAACGAGGAGCAGGCACCGCACGAGTTCAAACCACCGAAGATGATTGGATTTTCCTCAATGAGAAACTTATCACCGACATTTTTTCATCAAGACAAATGTTTCTTCGATGTCATAACCGTTTGGTATGGCCATAAACCTATGACAATTATAAGTATATTGCTATATAATTATTGGGGGCTTCCTAGCTCGGAGCAGGAAGTATTTTACCCTTGAATATTTGGCCAATTCGACTAAATGTTTTTCTTCGACATCGCGTGTTAATGCTCTACACCTACCAACGAAAGATAGACAAAAAACAGGGGTCATCGCAATGAATTTTTTTCAATATTTATCCAATAACATATTTTTTTCCCGCGCTGAATAACTGTCATTTGATGCGGACGTTTGACTTAAGTGCCATGACCCATTAACCCTTTGCTGAGACCGTATGCCTTTAAAGGACTTGGTAGCGCAGAGGCACAAGCGGTGACCCCAAGCACGCGTGATGAGCCGTCTCGGTGAATTCTGCCATCGCGGACAGCACCAGCAGGCGTGTGCCAGCACGTTGCGTCAAGCTGAAAACTACAGTTGCTTTGGCCCAGACGCCCTTGGTAAGAACCTGCCGGTCATCTCAAAATTGAAACCTTAGTTTTTCGCGTTTAGTTACTTTCTGGCTTAGAAAAACCTCATCGGGTCATGTGAGCTGTATACGCACTGCTGCTGACTTAAAACCAGAAGCATTGGGGTTCAAGCCCCCTGCCCCGCCCCTCCACAAATTTATGGAAAGTTCCGTGTACGGATTGGAGATTGTATAGCAGCCGGATAGAGCAGCGTTCGTCAGGCCGCCGCGGCTTAGTGGTAGGTCAAGCCGACGCGGCTTGACCCGCCGAGATGGGTCAAGCTGATGTGGCTTGACCCGCCGAGATGGGTCAAGCCGCGTCGGCATCACTAGATGCCGACGCAGAACTGTCGTGAGCCCATATAATTGTACGGAAGAGAGGACAGGAGACAACTTCCCAACATTGATATTGCATTAGCTCTGAGGCGACACATGGTACGAAATCGACCCAACTCTTCCCACCAAGTTTTGGGAACTTTGCAATGCGCTGGAAAGACGGCAGGTGGGCCTGTTGGAGGGTGATAATTACGCCCAACGGCGCAGGAACCCGCTGTGGGGCGGGGTAGCTGTAGAGCTGGGGGCAGTGGTCTCTCCAGCTTGGGTAAGACTCCCCTAGCTTTGAATCGTGATAAAGCATTAGCCTTGTGCCGCTGGATGGTAAAAAATAAAGCCTGCATTTTGGATCCTACAGCACCGATCACGTGGCATCAACGAAATGTAGGTTATTGGTGCACACTCAGGTGCCTAATTGTTTAAGCAAACTGCACGACAAGCAACTAAGCAAACAGTCCTAAGCGCAGTTCGGCCAGCGTGTCACATATCCCTACTGATTCCTCATCCGCCACCGATCAACAAGCTGGCCAACGGAAAACGGCTTCCCGTGCGACCGGTTACGACGGTACGCCGGTCTTTCGTCGATCCACCAATCCATCTATCCGCCGGCCCGTCCATCCGTCGGTCCATCTATCCGTTGGTCCGTATATCCGTTGGATCGTCTATCCTGCGTTCTTTCTATCCGGTGGTTCGTTGTTCCGTCGATCCACAAATCCGCCGACCCGCTGGTCCGTCGTTGCGCCTTTGTGCCGTCGGCGGCCGTCGACGCGACGGCGCCGGCCGGGCCGCTCTCGCCGTGCCGCCCCCCCCCCTCCCCCCCCCCACCAGCCGCGCCGCCGCTGCCAGCGCGGCCTATCTGAGAACGCCGCAGATGCCGGACCGACGCCGCCAGAGGAGCGGAAACTTTTTCAATGATCTATAGTAATTGCTGCGATGGGCCAATTGTAAGCCTTTGTGATCTGGATGAGAGTGGGGCGCGGTGCGGCCGCCGAGGGAGGAGAGGAGGAAAGGGGGAGGGGGGGGGGGCTGTTTGCCGAGCGCGGCCGGCCGGCCGGCGCTCGGACCTGTCGGCTAGAGCACCGCCGGTGGAGCCGCTCTTTTCGGTCCAGCTTGCGCCGATCGTGACGCTATGACAATGTGGTAATTAACTGGACGGACCGGATCGGCAGGGGTGGGGTGCAGAGGGGGCGAAAACAGAATGACGTGGTAGGGAGAGGACGATTTTTCGCTTTTTGCGGTTGTTTTGTGGGCTTGTCTTGCTGGGCGACAGCGGATATATTTGATATTAGCTTAGCATAATTTATCCAATGCATCTCAGTTGCGATCATTCCGCTGGTGCTCGATGGATGAAAGCAGGAAGACGGTAGTGTGTCAATAATGCGATAAACGGCCTTGCACAATTTGCACGTGCCATATGTATAAAATTTGTGGAGGAAAAATTTTTTCAAAGAGGAACGCGATCTTGTGCATTTATGATCAGAAGGTACCGAAGACGTTGCCTCGAATGCTACCAAAAACCTTAGCAATATATAACAAACATTGGAGAGGAGTACATCTTGGAGAGTACATGTATGTGAAAAGGGGCATGGCTTAAAATGCTGCACTAAAAACAACCTCCGAAATCTTCTAGCTTTTATCTCACACTTTGAAAACGTTTTTTTCAAGGGCAGAGGCGCCAGTTTTTAGAAATTATTTGGAAGACCGAGTCGAGGGTCGCCGATCTAACCTCTCCAAAATTGTCGACGACTTAAGCCCAACTTTTGTTGACGAACGGCAATTTGCATTCTTTATATTTTGACAAATTCATCAGTTATAAATTTAAGTAGCAAAGTGGTCATGACCAGCTAATAATGCTCGCCCCCTCCCTCCAAAAGAGCCTTTTGGGCAAAAATCTGCTTTTTATTTCGGACATCTGCAAGCATCTCTCTTAAATCAAGCTTCTGCAACAAATCACCACCCAAACATTAGCAGGCGTGCCAAGCTAACATTGGAGGGAGTTTCAACATGGGAGGGAGGGGGACGGTTCCTCATAAACGAGGACGAAACGACCCCTGTTGGCATGCGATAACCCTGATGTACAGGGATACCTCAGGAAAGTGTGCTGCGCTCGAGGCTCCTGCATGACGCGCCGTTACCAAAGCCGCTGTCGGGCGCCGTGAAGTACTATTTTCGTACTTAAGAACCGCATTACCTTCCTCCCCTTCCAAGGTTCTGCCCCTGCGTCGATCACGGGAAGACTATATGCGTCACACCATGCACAGCCCTTTCAAAAAAAGAAAACACCAATGGGCCTTCTTTGATTTTCTTGGCGGCGTACTTTGCATCGCCTGCTCAAACTCCCCCAGGAACACGACTCGCTCGCGACACATGGAGGCGGTCGAGTTGCGTTGATTCGGTCGCTTGCGACACATGGGCAGCTGTCGGGCTGTACTCTCCGGAAATGTGCTTATGATGACTTCCAATGGTGGAAATCCTGTTTGCGTCCTTAGAGTGCATGGCTCTCATGTATATGCGACTTTGGCAAGTAGGAAGAATATTTTTTCTTCTGCATTACGCAAATTACAAGCTTGGGTAATGGCTGGCTGGTCATGCTGGCGCTTCGTTCACCCTGGCGCGTGTGGTGGAGGTCAGCACCGGCCCCCGTTTAGATACAGCTCAGCTCAAACAAAGCTGTGCGGAAGAATTGAAACCAGGTATGGTTATCACGGGTGGAATAATCATCTGGACCATCGTCCTCGTATGGTGTGCTAGTGTGTACACGGCACACCAGAGGAATGTGCGCACTAAACACTAGAGCCCCACAGCCCCAACCATCATTCTATTCGTGAGCCCTGTTCAGCTTTGGTCGCGTTCATTAAGCTCTGGTCCAGCTCCCGTCGTTCAGCAGTCGTGCATCTCCCGCCCGGCCCTGGTTCCGTTCTGGTGCATCTCCGGCTCAGCTGCGGTTCGGTCGTGGGCTGCGTTCCGTGCGGTCACGGCTCGACTTCCCAGGAACGCAGGCCGGTCCGGCTCACAGCTCTGTCTCGGTGTGCCCGCTCAGCTCCCTCCCTTCCCCTCCCAGAGGGGCGGGGCCGGCCGGCGCCGCCGTCGCCCGCCCGGTCCTGCCTTCCGATCGGTGATTTTATTAGCCGACAGCCGCTTTATGAGACGCCGCTAACGCCACACATCGGCGCGCCGCTCGCGACGATAATTGCGCGCGCGGCGCCAAATCGGGCACGTGGCCGGCCCGTGCGGTCATTGTGCGTCACGTGTCCGTGCCAGACGGCGAGACGGCCGCGTGGGGACGGGGTCACGCGCCGACTGACTCAAATCCGCTAATAAACGTATCGAATGTGGACTAACGTGGCGTGACATAGCCGCGCAGACCCGCTGTGTGGAGCCGGAAATCCGCTGTCTGGCGTCAGATACCTGCTGTGTGGAGTCGGAGACACGCTGTATGGAGTCGGAGACACGCTGTGTGGAGCCGGAGATCCGCTGTCTGGAGTGGGTGACACGTTGTGTGAAATTGGAGGCACGCTGTGTGGAGTTGGGAGATCCGCTGCCTGGGGTCAGGACCTGCTGTGTGAAGTCAGAGACGTGCTGTGTGTTGTCGTAGACCCACTGTCTGGAGCCGGAGACCCGCCTGTCTGGAGCCGAAAAACCCACTGTGGGGAGTCTTGGGTGCCGATGGTGTAGTGGTCGACACGTCTGCGTTAACCACCGCGCGTCTGGGAAACCAGAGGAACGGGGTTCGATTCCCCGCCGTGCCCGCCCTTCCGGCCGTGGTGAGAGGCGGGCGACGCGACATAGCCTTAGCAGCTGAGTGCATCGTAAAGCCCCAATGACGACGGCGCTGTTTGGAGTTGGAATCCTGCTGTGTGGAGTCGCAGACCCGCTGTCTGGAGTCGGAGTCTAGCTGTGTGGAGTCGGAGACTCGCTACGTGGAGTCGGAAACCTGCTATGTGGAGTCGGCGAGCCGCGGTGTTGAGTCGGAGACCGACTGTGTTAAGTTGGAGAGGATTGCTCATACACAAATTTGCAGTGAAATGGACGAAGTTATTTTTCTTAGGAAAGCCGAAAGACGCAGGAAAAAGCACCGCAAAGTGCCGGCCCGCATAAAAGTCTTGTTTCAAGTTACAATGCAGCACCTTCTACCTAACCATAGAGATGCGCTCACTTCTCACACTGCCATAATTTTAAACTTTTTGGGCTTGATATGGACCCAGTGGTAGGTAAGCGTGCCATGGATGCACTAAAAACAAAAACAAGCATGGCAGTAGCTTAGACCATGGCGTTATAGCAGAGTCATCATTCAGACTATGACGTTAAAGAGAGGTCATAATTCAGCTTGAATTATAAAAGCGGCTATATTTATGTTGGTCTTCGTCCATTCGGGTGCACAGGTGTTTCTTGGGATTACAGCTTCCGCCTCGTTGTAGAAAAAAAAACGTAACTTGGCCTTTGTTTGGTAAGTCTCATTCGTTTAAGCCACTAAAATCCACTCTGTAATTTCTCTTATTTTTACTCCCTTTGTCGTGGCCAGTTTGGACAACACCGCGCCGTTTCTTTGCGGTTGTCAGTCCCTAAAAGTGTTCCGAATCCCACATTCTCTTCCAGTGTTTCATCATACGTAACGAGGTACTCGGCAAAGTCAATGCAGGCTAGAAGCCATGAAAGGGGTAAAAGAAAACGACTCCAGCTAAACAGGGAGCGCATTCGTTGACAATGGGCTGCAGGCGTGGAGGGGGAGGGAGAGGGGCGGCGAGAGCGTCGAGCCGCGAGGCGCGCTGGGCCGCGCCGGAAGTATCTGACAGGCTCGAGCGTCCGACGCCGCTCCCCTTTTCCGGCGCATTGTCAAAGCGTCGCTTCCGACGGCGTCTCGATGATGGCCAGATTTGAATCATCGCGTTCGACGGCGGGCGTCGCTCGGCCGGCGCCGGGAGCTGATGACGCCCGCCGGCCGTGCGTGATGACGGCGACACGTCACCGCCGGCAGATGACGTGCCGCCGCTGACGGGTGACCCCCGGCGCTTCACGCCCCTGCGGAGAACACCGAAGCCTGGCACCTGACCATGCGTCCCTGGGAAAAGTCCTGTCTTGTCAGCCAAACGTTTGGATCAACGCATAACAGGTTACGCCAGTCCCATTCTGCAGAACTGAACACGGATGACACGACCATTGGCGTAGTCAAGTCTCATTTGTTTAGGCCTAAGAAGTGGCCTAAAATTTAGCCAGCGTGATCTTTCGAATGAAATGAGGCTCCTCACAGGCTTCAGAAGTGGTCAAGTTTCATTCGCTTCGCGCCGCGCTGCCAAGAAGACCCTCAGTTTGGAGCTGCGGCTGCTGCATCCGATAGCAGCTTATCGTGATGGGGAAAGGCTTCCTGATTTGTCGAGGGCGCGAAGGGCACGGAAGCCACACAGGGTACTTATGGCATAAAAACGTCTCTTGTGCTTTTTCCGGTACCAATACAGGATCAAGTGCAAAAAGCCTCTGGTAAGTATGTCAAAAGGATCCCTTAGACTACGGAGGCGGTTTGAGGGTCGACTTTTTGCAGCATCATGAATGTAAGACCGGCCTAAAATGCATACTACGTACCTGGAACCCCTCAAAAAGATCCCGAGATCTACGATTGGGATGATGTCATTGAAGGGCTATATGGGTTCAGTTCAACTTTTCATATTCACTTACAAGTCCGCTGAAATTCTCATCCTAGGTGTGTGTTGTCGGCTAGTTCGAGAAAAAGGGCGTCGAATATTTTAATGAATCTCCTAAAAAAACTCGAAACTTAGTGTCGTGTTTTTTCGACACTACGAATTAGAAAATAGTTGTTTTGCATAGGTCATGCACTCGCACTGTATTATCACCAGAATTGCGTCCGGTGCCTACCGACGCCACGGTGTGGCAAGCCTCAGCCAAATGGGCACCAAGGTGGCCGACGTTTTCTATATTTGCAATATTTTTGCCAAAATGATTTGGGGTTCGCGGTCCACTGCCTCTCCCCTCGCACAGGACCGACCAAGGGACGAGCAGGTCAGAATGTGAGGGTTCAGGGTCAAAGGACTGGAAAAGGTCTTCCAACTTCACCACGCCTCCCTTGTCACTAATGCAGCAAAGCAAGTGCGACAAGCATGGCGGTGGCGGAGACAAAGGTCTGATAGCATGCATTCATAACGACCTACATAGCCCGCAACTGGATGCACTTTGCCGCGCTGTTCCGCCAGCCGGTGAATGATTGGGCGGACCACCTGCTGACCGTGGGACGGAGCAGGGTCAAGCCGGCCGGCCGGCGCGTGTCACCCCGCCTGCCCGCGCCACCCCGCCGCTGACTCAGGTCATAGTGAGGCCGGCCCCCGTCTAACCGTCTGCTGACCGTTGGACGAGCAGGGTCAGGAATGAGCAGCCGGCCCGTGCCGCCCCGCCGCTGACTCAGGTCGGAGTGCGACCGGTCCCCCGTCCGACGTCACCACCGGCCGGTCCTTGTAATCCGGCCGGCTTCCTGTGATCGTCGTCCTTAAGCATCACTGCAACTTACGCCGTCTCTGATTTGTGCGGTCCGGACGTGCGCATCATATCAGCTGCGCATTGACAAACTATTCCTATTTATCAATTAAGATGCATCGAAACGGCTAGCATAATTTACCTGTTTTCCCATCCACAACCTAAAAAGTGTGTTATAAAATGGCGTAAGTCGTGTTTACGTTGCATGAAATTCACCTCACATGAGATAAATGGCCATTCAATCGCTTACTTTATATTATCTGGAGTTTTGAAAATATGAGCTGAATAAGGAGCTTAGAAAGAGTTCCTTAATAAGGGGTAAACATAAGCGCTCTCTCATTGTTGTCCCGCAGATGACGAACCTCTTCAACAAGGAGACAAATTGGGGATTGCAGAGTTTGCGGCTGTATGACAACTGGGCAGTGCATTCAACTTGAATTCAACGCAACGACCAGAAAGCTTATGTGCAGCGCAAAAAACAAAACATCTTGAAAAAACACCTTGAAAAAACATTGGCCGGGGTTTTCACTTGGGTTCATTGGATTTAAGGATCGGGAGATTTTTTTATAGCGTGTTCACCCAAAAATGAAACAGGAGGATGAGCTGTTGAAATATTCCAAACTCACTCTCAGAGGATTTTATGTCAAATATCATTATATTTGGCAATTCAAGACTGGCCATGCTTCATTGGCAGGCATGGCATGCCGAGTGGTCATGTTTCGTTATTAGTTCCACCACGATGTTCTACAATGGAAGTTGTTTTTCAGACATTAAACTGAGCGCCCACCCCAGGGGCGCGCCACCATCACCCGATCGCCATTTGCCGCGCGTCCCGAGCGCCCACGTACAGCGACAGCGCGGACCCGTCAGGTGCACCTCTTCCCGAGCCTGTCAGCGGCGCTGACATCGCTCGCCGCCGCCGCTGAGCGCCGCTCCTCGCCGCGCCGAGGGCGGGGAGCGCTGCGATCGGCTCTTCCGGCTGGCTGGCAGCGCCGGCCCGCCGCCTGCGCCGGCCCCGGCCCGCCCGCGACCCGGCTCTATCGAGACTGCCATCTATCCAATCCTGGACCTTTCGCCCGGCGACAAAGAGGAACATACGGCCGCCGTGGGTCTTATCTGCCGAAAGCTGCGCGCTCTCTTTGTAAAGAGATTAGGGGCTCAAATTTGAAACTGATACAGTCGCCCGGGAGGAACGTCTCCGGGTAAGCAGCTTACGCAGCAGTGCCTCTCCTCCCGTTTCTTTTATGCGCTGGTGGGGATACTCGAGCGCTTTGCCCAGCCGATTTCGCCGCAGCGTGGCGGCGCAGGTGAGGCGGGGCCGAGCCGGTGCCACCCGTGAAAAGGGGGCTGCGGGCGCGGCGGGACAGGCCGCACACAATGGCGGCGACGAGCGGCGGGATTCGTCCCGACCGCAGATGACGCCATCGCCCGATCTCACCGGCCGTTCATTTGGTGAGCATATACACGTGCTGACTAGCTGTGTAAGGTAGTGAGATATATAGCACCTTCTAAGTGTTGATGAAAGCTATGAGGAACCTGAGAATCACTGACAAATAAACGCGCTCTGTTCTTCTTCCAGAATTTATGTAGAATCAAACGTTTCTTCATGCAAAAAGCCACCCGTAAATAACTATGCTAAAATGATGCGCTGAGCTACGGCGACCCCAGGTCTTCTCCACGGCTTACTCCGGGCTGTGCACAGCCGGGTCAGGTCTTGGATGGAGGGCAGGGCGGCGTCATCGTTCAGCTCTCGCAGTCCAGCCTGGTCCCTTCTGCACAGCTTCCTGTCCCTGTCCGCAGTCCTGCCCCGCACCAGAGGCCCTGCCGTCAGCGAGCTTCGGGTCCTCTTTGTTCTCGGAGGGCCGCAAGGTCGCCTTCGACCCTGCCTGCCGTCAAGGGAGGTCAGCTGGCGCCGGGGCAGCCCCGGACGCCGCGGACCGCGCAACGCTAACGACGGCCGCCGCCGTCGGCAGGAGCGCCGACCACTCCTCCCGGGGGACCCCGGCGGCCGCCACGCTCCGGCGGCTCTCGAGCAGCGGCGCTCTCCGCCGGCGGTCGGGCCGCACGCCCCGTCGAGTCGGTTTCCTGGCCGCACATATAATGCCTTCCTGCGTCGGCGGCGCGCCCATTCGGGCCCGGACGGGCCGCGTCGCGCGCCCATCAGAAGCCGCCCGCCGCCTATTATCTCCGGCGCGCTCTGCGATCGGCGCAATTACCGGCCGAAGCTGACGGGCGCGAGGGGAGCGGCCCGCCCGATCGGAACGAAAGTGGCAGCAGACGGAGGAGACGCCGCCGCACGGCCGGCGCGGAGGAGGCGGCGTCGCGCGACGCGCGCTCCCCGGCCGCCGGCGCCGGCTCGGCTCGGCGCGGCTCGCCGGATGACCGCGCGCCGCTGGTCGGCGGTGTTTTGTGACGACGCACGCTCCCCGGCCGCCGGCGCCGGCTCGGCTCGCCGGGTGACCGCGCGCCGCTGGTCGGCGGTGTTTTGTGACGACGCACGCGACACGTGTCGCAGGCCGCGACGGCCCGCCCAGCGGCGACGCGTCCGGCCGGCGCGGCGCCGCCGCCCGTCAAAGGCAGGTATGCGGCCGGCCCGCCTGCGACAGCGACTAAGCCCGTGTCGCGGCCATAAAAGGTGCCGACGCCGGCTGTCGTGCCGCGGCCGTCGGCACGGGAAGCGGCGGATCAGCCACCGCTGCTGCCATCTGTGGACGAGTGCTGCAGTCACCGCCGGCCAGCGGACTTGACAGCCGGAGCGGGAGGCAGAACAGCAGTGCCGTTGGAGGCATGTGGCGTCAGAGGCCTGCCCGATCAGCTTATGACGCTGCTAAGCCCACTAAAGTGTTGCTGAAAATCTGCACAACCCAGAGGCATGCTAGGAATATTAACATAGAGCAGCTGCATACGCCCAGCACTGCCCTGCTGAAACCAAACGAACGGGATGATTAGAACTAGGAGCGGTGGCGTGAGCTCCTGTGCTGGCCAGAAGCATCTCGGCGGATAAACTCAGTCTGCAGCTCGGCTGCTGCGTCTACCGCCCCTCCCCCCCCCCCTTCCCTTGCTATCACCACTCGACTCAAGATGGCAATGCTTCAGCTTCAATACGCGTCAGTATGCAAACTCTTTGCCTCTCCCTCCCGTTATGTCGTGTATTCCTTTGTGCTCCGCGAGTCGTTGATCCATGAAAGCAAACGCAGCCATCAGCGCTCACTGGACACGGCCCGTGCCGTAATCTCCGGCGCACTCCCCTGCTGCGGACGCCGCCAGGTCGACGCTGCACGGATGTGTCCTGTGCAGCTGTGGACGGAGCCGTGACGTGTGCCGCTGTGTGTGACGTGTGCCGCTGTGTGTGCCGTGACGTGTGCCGCTCGCCGCGAGCGATCACATGGCGTATCGTCGCATCTGCAGAGACGGGCAGGCTGAGGCAGGACACGCTCACCTCCAGCAGACACACGCTGACTCACGATCACCAGCGCAACGCCGCCTGAACTTCCCGCTGTCACCTCTGCCTCGCGTCGGGAGAGATTCCTCCCGGCCGGGGCCGGGCGGGCGGACTGCGTGCCCGGGCTGCCGGGGCGTCCCCCATTTTACGCCGGCCGGCGCGCCTCCTCGCTCGCCAATCAATACTCGCCATCGTCTCAGTCCTTCGGCGCGGAAAGCTCTCGGCTGTAGCGAAGAAATCGCCCCAGGCATTCCACGCCGCCGCCGTCCATCATACCAGCAGTCGATTCCCCGTCCCACCCTCAGGGCGGCAAAGTGAAGCGACAAACGTTTTTATTCGCTGGGGAGGTGTCATGCATGTAACCGGGCCACTGACTGCAGTTTCCGTCACTGGCTAGATGGCTTCCAGCTGGGGCGAGAGCTCGTGGCTGGGATCGCGTGCTGTGTGGCTGGTTAGTGTGCATGTGTGCGCTTGCGAGCACGCTAACATGCACATTCGTAGGTGTGTGCGTGCTTGCATGTGTGTGAGTGTGTATGTGTGTGTGTGTGTGTGTGTGTGTGTGTGTGTGTGTGTGTGTGTTGTGTGTGTGTGTGTGTGTGTGTGTGTGTGTGTGTGTGTGTGTGTGTGTGTGTGTGCGTGTGTGCGCGCGCGCGCGCTTACGGGAGTCTGAGTCAGCCAGGACCAAAATACAGTAACTGATGCAATGGATCATTTCCATAAAAACCCCAGTCCCCAGCGAGCCGACGGGAGGGGAGAGCTTGTTTGACGACCGCCAGTTATCGCTAATTGGATGTTTGCAGTTGCAAATATGATTACTGGGGGCAGGACGAGCGAACGGTCTGGAAAATGGCGCGTAGCTGTGCACTGCGGCTCCCGGTATTTCGCGTTCGCCAAGCTTCCTGATCGGTGTGTGCCAGACTGATGTGCTGTGTGTGCCAGACGCTGTGAGTGCAGAGCTTTCTGATGTGCTGTGGGTGCAGAGCTTTCTGATGTGCTGTGGGTGCAGAGCTTTCTGATGTGCTGTGGATGCAGAGCTTTCTGATGTGCTGTGGGTGCAGAGCTTTCTGATGTGCTGTGGGTGCAAAGCTTTCTGGTGTGCTGTGTGTGTAGAGCTGTCTAATATCCTGTGGATGTAGAGCTGTTTAAGGTGCTGTGGATGTAGAGTTGTCTGACGTACTGTAGATGTAGAGCTGTCTGATGTACTGTAGATGTGGAGCTGTCCGATGTACTGGGGATGTAGAGTTGTCTGATGTGCTGTAGATGCGGAGCTGTCTGTAGATGAGCTGCAGATGTCCTGTGTGCGTCAAATGTAGAGTTGCATGAAGTTTTACAGGTGTAGAGATGTCTATATCCTACGCCTGCAGAGCTACCAGACGTGCTGCCAAAGCAGAAGTGCATGATCTCCTGCGGCCACGGAGCTGTGTTCTAGGGGTACAGAGTTGTCTTGCCTGCGGATGCCCGGCAGAGCGGTGCGGTGCAGTCTGCAGGTTCTTCTGCCGGCGACTCCCACGGATACAGTGGTCGCGGAGACGTCAAAGTTTTAACCACGTCATTAGTATTCAAATTGAGAAATTTTATCCCGGTTAATTTATGTGCGAAGATTCAATTAAAGTCAAGAGCGGCGGGCTTTTATTCCCCGCCCGAGGCCGGCGCAGCACACCGCCAGACGGCGGTCGAGGAGGGGCTCCGACCGGAACCGAGGCACGCGAGCCTCATCGGGCAGTCGGGCGGCCGCGGAGGCGCGCCATTTTTCAGCGCGCGCCGCCGCTTTCGGCGGGAGATCCGTTGGTCACGCGCGGTGCGTCTCTATGCGTGGCGCGTGCGGCGTGTTTTAGACGCCGCGGGTCCATTGTCGTCGCCACCCTGGGAAAACGACACATGAATATAGATGGGAGGATCGGATGTGCGACGAGTCGTCGTCGTCAGCGGCGGCGGCGGCGGCGGCGGCGGACGTCATTAAGGGCCCACACCGGATCCGGCCGGTCGGGCCGCTCCGGGCGGGGAGGGGGAGAGAGGCGACCGGCCCATTGACCGCGCGCCGCTCACGAGACGTGTAACGACGCGCCCCGCGCTGTTGTGACAATGGCGGCCAGATGATGACGAATGCAATCGACCGGGCCGGCGGCGCGCGGCGCGGCCCGGAGAGCCGCCTTATTAGATTGTGCGCCGCCAAGCGAACACGCGAGTGTTGGCTCGTTAGCCGGAGCACGCTAACAAGGCGGGGAGGAGACGCGGCGGCGCACTTTAACCGGATTAGAGCCGCGCCGAGGCCGCCGTCGGCGCGCAGGAAGCGCCGCCCCGCCCGCCGGCCTCGGCCGGGCCCGGATCCGGCCCGCAACGGATCCGGAACGGGCAGGCAGTGCACGACGAAGGGAAACGGACGTGGTCTTAGTCTGGTTTTGATGACGTCATTTGCAGTCGACACCCTGCGGGGGTCGTCTCCAGGCCGACCGTTCGAGAGCTGCGTCTCCGAGTAGTTTTAATGGCCTGCGCGGCCCCAGGCATGGACTCAAGACTGCCGTCGAGTGCGCCTCCTTGTTGGGGATTTACTGCCTGCCTGAGGGGAGAACGAAATGATGGCGTAAACAGACGCAGTCGGCCAGAAAGCATGCTGGCGGAAAAGCGGAGCTCAGTCGTTGAAACGCTGGAGCGACGAGGCATTCGCTTCGCGACGTGTTCCAATAAGTTAGATAAGATGCATGGGCTGCCGACGCTGTTGTATCTGGATTTTCAACTTATTTGACTTTGTTATAAAAAGCAAGGCAAGGAAGAAACAGCAAGGAAGAAACAGCGCATTGGGTATTTTATTCATCCTTGACTTGATCATACAGTGAAATCAGCATGTAAATCACCAACTAGCTCAAACTGTATCAAGTGATAAAATACCACACAGATTTTGCATGTCGGCAAAAGAATCTGCAAACCATTGCTTTATTTTCATCCTAGACTCCCGTGGACTATTCTTGAAGTTTTTCTTCATTATGGTTTCGAGATCCCTTCTCCTTTCACATTTTCCAGGACAATTCCACATCGGCGTCTCAGCACTTATCGACGTTCCAGTGATGCATGACAGCCAATAGCGATTTCCAGCAGTACAGAACCTTATACGAACGGGAGCAGTTTAAGCCTCACCACGGACCGCGCTCCCCCCCCCCCCCCCCCCCCCATAGCGACGCTTACAAGGCGCAGAGCTGAACAAGAACCATCAGCTGCTGTTGTGCATCGTTATACCACAATGATAGCTACGCAGCAAGACTAAACTTATGCTAATATAGCTACCATCTCAGCGTATATGCATTTTAGCTCTTTTGATGGAGTGCTTTCCTTGTTTTTAAGCAATTCTGCAAGGTAAATGAGAAGTGTGGGCCTCAGGCATACAGACTGTGACCTCAGACCAGAATCGACTGTTCTTTTCAACAGGACGCACAGCTGAATGATTAGTTGCCTCAGGAGCCACCTCCCTGATGTTCATGAAAAATGAAGAAACCATACTCCATGCATTTTACTTTGGGCGTGGCCTTGTGTCGGACTGTGGCAAGAGATTGACTTGCCTCACACCTGCAATTTTTTCCTGTTGTGGATGAACGACCACACATACATTTACTCTTAAGGGTATCTTTCTTACCGTTCTCGTTTCATTACTATTACACATTTACTGATGCATGTTGCATACAAGTGTCTATCAGGAGTGAAAAAGTAGCCTTGTAGCCCTAAGCGGGTTTTCCAAAAAAATCCTTGCGGGACTGCACAAATGTTCGAATTTGAGCTGACAGAGTTTCGGAACCTTAAGAAGTAGCTTGATATGTGCGAGGCCGATCTTGCCATTGTATTCTTGTTATCTTGCATTGGCCATAACACCATGCTGGCTGGCGTTCTTTGCCATTTGCGCACAATGAACAATCACGCTACTTCAACAGCTGGCGCGCGTTCATTAACCGCGCCTGCATTAGTTCATGCCCCGCCAATACCTTACCGCGTCTGAACGCACAGGCATCAGACAGCGGTGTCGGTATCAGCAGGAAGATTAGTGAGGATCTGCCCCTGCCACAGTCCTGCCCCTGTCTATACCGGCCTCTGCCGCAGCCCTTCCCCGTCCGTCCTGCCGTACCTCCTGTCTGCCCTGCCCCTGCTGCAGTCCTGCCCCTGTCTATACCGGCCTCTACCGCAGCCCTTCCCCGTTGTACCAGCCCCTGTTTGTGCTCGCCCCCGTTGCAGCCTCCCTCTGTCCATACCGGCCCCTGCTGCAACCCTGCCCCGTCTGTACTGGCTCCCGTCTGCCCCGCCCCCTACCGCAGGTCTGCCGCTATCTATACCGGCCCCTGCTGCGGCCCTTCTCCGTCTGTACCAGCCCCTGTCTGCCCCGCCACCAGCCACAGACCTGCCGCTATCTATTCCGGCCCCTGCTGCAGCCCTACCCCGTCTGTACCAGCCCCTGTCTGCCCCGCCACCAGCCACAGTCCTGCCGCTATCTATACCGGCCCCTGCTGTAGCCCTACCCCGTCTGTGCCCGCCCCTGTCTGCCGTGCCCCCAGCCACAGTCCTGCCGCTATCTATACCGGCCCCTGCTGCAGCCCTTCTCCGTCTGTACCAGCCCCTGTCTGCCCCGCCCCTGCTGCAGGCCTGCCCCTACCAGCCCCTGCTGCAGCCCTGTCCCTGTCTGAAACAGCCCTTGTTGCAGCCCTCCTCAGTGTGTACCAGCCTTGTCTGCCCTCCCCCTGTCTATGCCGGCCTCTCCTGCTGCCCTGCCCCTGTCTATACCGGCCTGTGCTGCAGCGCTGCCCCGTCTGTGCCAGCCCCTGTCTGCCCTGCCCGCTGCTGCAGGCCTGCCCCTGGCGCTGCCGCAGCCCGCCCAGTCAGTGCTCCGATGATCGTTCCCGTGTGGGCGTCGCCGCCCGGTGAATCAGGCGTGAACCCATCGCCAGAGCCCCTCTGCCCTGGTTCACGGCAGTTCATGCCCAGTGAATGTCAACGCGGCCGCGTAAGTAAAATTTTCAACTCGGCTAGACGTGAAATTGGAGCTCGGGTATAAAGACCGTGTGGCGGCGAGCGGTGGCTCAGACGTGGCCAGAGCCCAGACACTGACGCATCCAGACACCCGCCGACAGGCGTGGGATCAGACAGACTGACAGACAGATCGAGAGACGGCGCGGCGTGGGCTGACGCAGCAGCCGACAGGGCAACTGACTCAGCTGCAGTCCGGCAAAGAAACATAGCATCAACGACAGGCCAAAACACATCAATTCTCACAAACTGTCTCACCGAGTCAATAACCTGCATACAGGCGTACAGGTACACGGACAGTCAACCACACGCACGGTCTGGTCGAGTGCTGCTGAGACGGTGTGTACGGTGCGAGACTGTGGTGATCCGCTCCCTGTGCGACGCAGCCACCTCGATAGTAGAGGTCAGTGGCAGTGGGAGCAGCTCTGTCCGGAGAGGTCCCGGCAGTGGGAGCAGCTCTGTCCGGAGAGGTCCCGGCAGTGGGAGCAGCTCTGTCCGGAGAGGTCCCGGCAGTGGGAGCAGCTCTGTCCAGCGAGGTCGCGGCAGTGGGAGCAGCTCTGTCCAGCGAGGCCCCAACAGTGAGAGCAGTCCTGTCCGGAGAGGTCCCGGCAGTGGGAGCAGCTCTGTCCAGCGAGGCCCCAACAGTGAGAGCAGTCCTGTCCGGAGAGGTCCCGGCAGTGGGAGCTGCTCTGTCCGAAGAGGTCCCGGCAGTGGGAACAGCTCTGTCTGGAGAGGTCCCGGCAGTGGGAGCAGCTCTGTCTGGAGAAGTCCCGGCAGTGGGAGCAGCTCTGTCTGAAGAGGTCCCGGCAGTGGGAGCAGCTCTGTCCGGAGAGGTCCCGGCAGTGGGAGCAGCTCTGTCCGGAGAGGTCCCGGCAGTGGGAGCAGCTCCGTCTGGAGAGGTCCCGGCAGTGGGAGCAGTTCTGTCCAGCGAGGCCCCAACAGTGAGAGCAGTCCTGTCCGGTGAGGCCCCAACAGTGAAAGAAGTCCTGTCCGGCGAGGTCGCGGCAGTGGGAGCAGCTCTGTCTGGAGAGGTCCCGGCAGTGGGAGCAGCTCTAGTCTGGAGAGCCCCGGCAGTTGGAGCGTGGTCAAGCCCTGCTAGTGTGGTGAGGCTGGCGTGCGCAGAAGTGCTTCAACTATGAAGCAAGCGTGGCGAATACCGTTAGACAATGAGGTGTGTCGTCTTTTTGGCAGCGTCAGGTCTTTGGGTGAGCCAAGGACAGCACATGCTAGTGTGTCATAGCAGCAGGCAGATGTGTTACGGACGCAATCCTCACGGCTGGCACGTACTCAACCAACATGGTGACCTAGCGCTTCATATTTGAGTTATAACTTGTTCAGAACTTAAACCTGGAACAGTAGCAACGCTTGCCCACGATGCACAAGCTGCTTTGTCAAAGCAAGGGGAGCCAGACGCGTGTTAGTGCAGCTGGGAGTGCATTGCCTGACATTTGAACTCGTATTTTGAGCCGTGTGTATCACCTGACCATGCCAATGACAGTGTGACAGTGCATGGTGTCGCGTGTGCCACGAACGTACATCTTTGCATTATGCTTTGGCACTCGCAGTGATCGCAGTGATTGATGATATTATAAGAACAGCGGTCTTTGAATGGTTTCAATATCTTGGTTTCACACACTATTGGTGCAGGTGCCGGCAGTAACTTTGCAAGTGTCATAAGTGCTGCTTTCATAATGCGCTCTTTGATCTGTGGTGTTTCTGCGGAGTGTCGCTTGTGCTGAAACGTTACAATAAAGGTGTTAATAGTGTGAGAACAAACCATGCGTATAAAGCTCGTGCCTGACGCATGCTTAAACTGACATTTGACCCTTGCAGGGGCTCGTCAATCCATAGGTCGAAGAAAACACGCAACAAGCTCGCACGTCAATGGCACATAAGGATCGCAGAGTAACTATTTCCTAACGGATGAATGAATATCTCATATATCTTCAATCGCTAGAATTCTGTAACAGGATACATCTGAAGCAGATGAAAAATAAATAACATGTAACAACCAAGACAATGCCACTTTTCACTCGCGAGGACCGCTTGGAAGAGATATGAACAGTCTATAACGGCACCAAAATAACGACATTGTTTTCTGCTCACCCCAAATGTCCTAGCAAACCATCTCTTATAACCACTATCGGATTTAAAATGGTCTTAAGGAGGGAGGTCATAACCACACAACCCTGCGCTTCACAGACCTGCCACAGGTTGTAGGTTTTATATGGTCCACTCACTTTTACTGAATCTGCGACGGTTTTTGGTTCAGTTGTGGTCTGCTCGCCCGCCTTGGGCCCGTCCCTGGTTAAACTCACGCGAGTTCTGATCGCCTGTCTCAGATCTGTCCTTGGTTTAGTTCCCTGGGGACTGTCTGTTCTTCTTGGATCTGCCACTGATCACGAGTCGCTTAAATTCTTCCGGTTCTTACTAGATCTACTGCTGTTCCTGGGACACTTAGCATCTTTTCGCCTTCTCCTCCCCCCCCCCCTTGGATTCGCTACTGGTCGAGATACATAAGTTGCATGCCGAATCATTGCTTAACCTCCTAAACTGAATTCAATCAGCATCTGCGGGATCATTAAATGACGATAACTTCCTCATGCAGATGCAGCAACGGGTTTTTCCAAAGAGAGATTAATCACTCGCTAACAAGTGAATGAGCCGCGTTTGTACAGTGATGAACGCAACCCTTTGTGGGCATCTCCACCGCACCGTGATAATGGGCGTCTCCAGTTCATCGGTTATCAATGGTCTCCAGCCAATACGTCACGAGGAGGCTTCCCGCTCAATGTTAATGACTCGTTTCCATTATGTATGTGTAATGGCGCCAGCGGGACGCGTCGTATGGCGGGACCGATAGGCTGCGTGCCGGCGGGGAGGGGCGGCGGCGCGCTTATCACTGCCTCTGCACTCCTCGGACGCCGCCGGCCACAGCCGATACCCGCCAGCCACGAGCACGTGCCACGTCCCCGGCCGGGTCGGCACGTGGCGGCCGGCGTGGGAGGTGCAGCGAGCCGAACGTCGGCCCACCGGCTGGGCCCCGGCGAGGACACGTGGGGCTTGATCTCTCTCCCCGAAAACGTGTCCACTCTGTCTAGCAGTGCAGACGTACGCGCTTGCTCCCCTTTGAGAATGGGGATTTTCTGCACGCCTTAGCTTGCGCTGGTAGCGTGTTAATGTGTCCTGTACCAAAGTTTCGATAAGTACAGTCAATTAAATGAAATATACAGTGATAAGTGCAGTCAATCACTAGGCGTTCATCTCAAAGGGATTAAAAACTCGCATTTCAAAATGCCGATGTTGGGTGACGCGCCTTAGGTCTAGGCCCAGGCTGGTTCGCTGTGTTATTGTACACCATTTGCATGTGCGTGTGTAATCTTGGCATGTAACTGCAGATCCAATGTACTTAAAATATATTCCTATTCACCTTTGTAAGTGTACACCGGGCTTTGCACATTCTGTTGCAAATTTAGAACATTTATTAAAGTCATAGTTCGACTCCGTTCTTTCTTATAGCATTGTGTTTTAAAATATCGTATTTTTTAGTATACT
Organism: Pollicipes pollicipes; assembly: GCF_011947565.3. Taxonomy (NCBI): domain Eukaryota; kingdom Metazoa; phylum Arthropoda; class Thecostraca; order Pollicipedomorpha; family Pollicipedidae; genus Pollicipes; species Pollicipes pollicipes. The sequence continues at coordinate 29,397,985 of NW_023596297.1, read as the reverse complement.
TCGTAGTAACGTGCATCATAGTTTGTTTTTTTTGCAACGCGTTGCAGCGAGTGAATGAGTGTTGCAGCGAACCGAACCCGGCAAGCGTTGTAACGAGCCAAAGACCTGAAAAGCCTCCTCGTGAATGGATTTCAAGCGAACAAATGCAGATGCAACTTCAGTTAGCAGGGTATAACCAGCGAAATAATGGATCCTGGTACAGTAAGCACGGCGTGCTGACCAAGCACAACCACAGGCCGCTGGCTCAGGGCCTGTAGCGTAATCGAGAGAGCGGCTTTACGACCCGGCCTCCAAGTTGGAATCGTCTAGCACAGGCAGTGCAGCATACACGAAAAACTAAATCGGAATGTCTCTTCCCTCCAAAGTCTTGCCTTCCGTATGCGTCTCAGGCTGGCGAGGGGTCCGACCAATGGGTCCGTTTCTTTGCGTCGTCGCAACTCGAGGACGTGGCTGGAGGTAATCGGTTGCACGTCATGTGAACATTAGCGTGACTGACATGCGGCAACGGCTGGACATTTGGCCATGGTCCCGCTCTGTAATCCAACAATAAGATAGATGCTTCGTTCACGCCCGGTTGACTCCGAGCGCTCAAATTGCTTGTCAGAACTGTCATGTGTACGGAAAAACAGCAAAAATGGTTGAGACCTGCCTTGCGGATTATACTTGGTCACAGCGATTATGTCTTAACAATGCCGCTCCAATGTGAAAGTATGGCGACTAAAAAGGGAAAGACCAAAAGGATGTGTAGAAGCAGCTGATTGTGCCGTATTCAGCATGTCATAAGCATGTTCCATGCATACAAGTTGGTCTAGTTATTGAAACCCATGGCGGTGTCAGGGATGAATCAAACTGTACTTTTTCATCCCAACACCAACGGAACATGCACGAGTTCTACGAACTATACGAGGCAGAATTCTTATGTACGTAGATGTGTAGATACACGAACTTATAGCAGCCAGCTGCACACGCTCCTGTGCCTGCAGCAGCCGACATGCGCTGCGTCCGTGCATCGAATTCAACCATCACAGCGTTATCTGCAGGTGACCTGTCAGTTTCGTTGGGAGGCGAAGCAAGTGACACAGCGCCGTGTCGGTCTGCATTAGCGAAGCGCAAGCCTTGAGATGGCACCGATGCACCGGCGCCATCTGCGGCGTCCCGTGGTATATGTCCTGCAGCGACAGTGCGCCTTGGCAGTCCTGCTCGCCTGGTCGCTGGCGATACGCTGAGGACCGCGGCGGGGGGGGGGGGGGGTCGGCAGTGTGATCCGCCGAGCACCGACCCTGTTCAGCGCTGTGCCCTTCTTCTCTGCCTCTCTCCCTCTCCCTTCCTTTGTTTAACGCCCCCTTTCTCCAATCTCGCTCCCTCTTTCTTTCCTTTTTACTCCTCTTCCTCCCTCCTCGCCCCTTCTTCTTTCTCAACTTCTCTCCTATCACAGACCATCCCTCCCTTTATGCCTCCTCGCCAAATCTCTCTCTCTCTCTCTCTCTCTCTCTCTCTCTCTCTCTCTCTCTCCTCTCTCTTTCTCTCTCTCTTTCTATCTCTCTCTCTCTCTCTCTATCCTCCTTCTCTCTCGCTCTCATCGCTTCTCTCTCTCTCCTATCTCTCTCTATTCTCTCTCTCTCTCTCTCCTTCTCTACTTTCTCTCCACCTCATCTCTCTCTCTCTCTCTCTCCTCTCTCTCTCTCTCTCTCTCTCTCTCTCTCTCTCTTTCCCCTCTCTCCCGTTTTCTCTTTTGTTTGGTTTTCTTTGCTTTTTCTCCCTCCTCCCACCCTCCTTCCCTCCCTTCATCATCCTAACTCTCCCGTCCCTCCGGCACCGACGGTGTTCCTGTGATCACCGAGGCCGGCGGCGCGGCCCAATGGTTTTATTGGGCCGGCCCCGGCTGATCAAAGCCGGGTGTGATTGGAAATTTTCTGCCCCGCTGCTGCCCGCCGCTCACGCCATGCTGCACACCGCACAGCGCTGCCAACTACAGAACATTGGCCAGACATTCACACGCGCTGCCGACGCCGCAGACAGTTTGTGTCTGACGGCCGGCGGCGTGCCGGCCGGAGCCTGCTAATTGGGCCGAGGACGCGCGCTGCTGATGGCGGCCCTCCACCGAGCTGCGGAGGCCGACTGGCTGACGCTGATGCAGGCGGACGGGCCTTGGCGGCAGCGGATGCCGTGGGCTTTCACGCAGATGTCGCCTGCTGCTGAGTGTGGACGATAGATGCGGAGCTGCTGCGCCTGTACGCATTGGGTAGCCGGTTTTTCAGGTCACTGGTATACTGTAGGGGCAATGTCACCCTGTAATGCCAGCCAACGCTCATCAGTGGCGGGGACGAGCTGCTGACGTCAGCGACGGCTGAACTGCTCACACTTGTAAATGGTGCCTTTAATGGCCGATCCAAAGGGGCCAACCAGGCATGGGCAAGTCCATGGCGATAAAGGAAACAAAATTAGATCCTGCTTCAACAAATTCCACTTGTCTTAACTCTTGGGAAATGGAAGCTATGTTTAGTTTACCAAGAACTTGTGCTGAATCCGCCCAGGGGCTACATCAGCTGTGAATAACTTTGGCCGGGACACCAGACTCCGGGAAGCCTGGCGGTCTCTGTTTGTGTGGATGATGCTTTATTACACGTTTCCTTCACACGCACAGAACTCCTAGCACGCAGAAACAAGTGGCCATGTAAAATGCATTCCTTGCAATATTCCGCGATCACCTCACACTGCGATCAGCGCGCGGAAGCACAAAATGTACATCGGCCTGCCACCTAGCGGGAAAGACCGAAATATCAGCCCCTCCTAAACCCTAAACGATAATAGGTGGCGCAAGTCTCCGATAGTGCATGATCAGGATTCAGAGGAATCGTCTGCGTTATCGGCTTCATATTTAACACCAGCTAGCCACCGATCAGGTACTAAAAGTTGCGACATCAGCTGTGAAAAATCTTGACATGAGCTGTTTATATTGGAGTGTTTGTATAGTATTATATATTGGAGTGTTTCGGAGACAGGTTTTCCCTTATGCTTCTGCTACAGGCTTCATATTCAACATCAGCTACCTACCAATTGGTTACTGAAAGTTCCGACATCGACTATAAAATAATCTTGACATGCAACATGTATAACTTGACACACACACACACACACACACACACACACATATATATATATATATATATATATATATATATATATATATGTATATATATATATATATATATATATATATATATATATAATATATCTCTCTCTCTCTTCTCTCTCTCTCTCTCTCTCTCTCTCTCTCTCTCTCTCTCTCTCTCTCTCTCTCCTCTCTCTCTCTTCTCTCTCTCTCTATATATATATATATATATATATATATATAATACATATATCTATATATATATATATATATATATATATATATTATATATATACTATATATATATATATATATATATATATATATGTGTGTGTGTGTGTGTGTGTGTGTGTGTGTGTGTGTGTGTGTGTGTGTGTGTTGGAGTATTTCGAGGGCAGGTTTTCTCTTATACAATGTTGGCTGCATACCACAGCAAATTCCGCGTTTATGAGCTTCTTGATGATTTGTTCAAGATTTCGTATCGTACGTTTGCCGTTATCGGATGTCGATACAGAATGTTACCCTAGTTCATCTATTTCTTCAACATTTCGGACAGTTTCATGGCTATTTGCGAAATAATTCTTACACTTTAAAGATGCAGTCACAAACACAAAACATACACAAAAGTCCGGTTTCATCAAACTCAGTAGATTCAGTAACCATGATCAAAGCCCTACAAAACACATGCCCAAGGCATTTGAGAAAAAACGCACGCTGCACGCTTTAATTCCAGACGCACTTCTGTATGGCTGAAAGTTTTACATTTCGTCATATCAACAACATAGAAAAGAAACGACTCACACAACTATCAATCAACGAAATGCTACTGATAGCACAGCTCACCCCGCAATGCAGATCCACCGGTCCAGAAAGCTTTTAAATTCGTATCGTGAAATGTAAAACTTCCAACCGTACAAAAGTGTGCCTGTAAGAAGAGCATGCAGCATGCAAATTCAGTTTTTTAGATGTCTCGAACATCTGTTTTGTAGGGATTCGATGAAACCGAGCCTTTTTATGAGTGCTGTGTTTGTGACGAACATAGTGAAGGTGGATAGTGCTGGACGTAGATGATAGTGAACGTAGATGAATGTGAATACAGATGATAGTGAACGTAGATGATAGGGCATGTAGATGATAGCGACGTAACTGACAGAGAACGTAGCTGATGTGAACTGGACATGGGAGAGGGGGGAATTGGCCCACCTAAAGGGATACAAACCGTCACACGTAGCAAGAGGGCCTCGTGCATTGGTCGGGACCACTGAAGCAGCTAAGGACCCACAGTGTCTAACACGGGACCCTGTGTCAACAATAAGCTCAAGGAAATGGCTAGGGGCGCATTTTTTGAAAAGGCCAGTGATGCGACCTCAAACGTCAAAGAGCCTCCTGCGGGGGCCCTTCAATGAAAGGAGTTATGATAAATGACGACGCAATTGTCAGAATAGAAGTGACGAAACACGGGGATTTTTGTGAAGGTCACAAAGTTCTAGGGGGAACTATAGTGAAGCATGGCCCTTTCTTTGACGAAATCCTGGATCCACCCCTGCGCCCGACCATATCAATGTTATTTGGTAAGCAATCCTCCCCGCGGAGCGGGGCCACTAGCGCCATCTATATTCGTCTTGTGGTAGTCACATCACGCACAGTGCTTGCGACAGGTGGCGCTCGAGCCGCCCACCAGATAATGTCCATTGCATGGCGCTCTCGTCAATCTACATTGCCCCGTTGTGTAACCATCAGGGAACTGGTTCGGTTCGGTCAGACTTCAGAAGCGGCCTGAACCTTTGATATAGACGGAAAGAAGTAAACACAACAGGCAATCGACCGAATTAGTTTGAGCCTCTCTTCATTGCCAACAGATTTGGTCGCATCCCTCCAGTTAACGCAACAGCAACACTTGACTGTGAAAAATTGAACTGGAAAGCTTCAGCAGTAACCCTGGACATTTTGAGTTAATTCTTTACGCGTGCTGTCATAAGCCTAGCGCTAAAAAAGCTTTAAGCTACACGGAGAAAACACCACCGTTTAACGTAAAGGCTCGTCACACGGCCGGTTAGTTACATCTGGCAGCGGATACCCTGCCACGTTACCCGGTTGGGGCAAGTGAACCAGACCCAGGCGACGTGGACACCTCCGATGAACTGGAAGCATTCGGCGCTGTTGTTGCGGCGCTCACAGCTGGCATCCGTGACGTCATCGCGCTGGACATACAGCAGATCAAAGATGCTGCTCAATCCGGTGAGTAATATCAGCTCCTGCAGCAAAGCTTGTCGTCAGCTGGATTTGCATCTACGCGGGCCCAATAAACCCACAAGTACGCAACTTCTTCAATGCGAAGGACTGACTTGATGTGGTCGACGACCTTTTCACGTGCCTTGTCGAAGAGAAAGGCCTCAGACTGGAGGACATTCCAAGGAGCCCACGGCGACAGCTGGCCGAAATCTTTTCACCGCTCCCCAGAGTGTGACGTCATTGCTGTCTTGACCACGACGGGCCATGTACTGGCCCAGATTGAACAGTGACGTCCAAGATCATCGGGGTCACTGAGAGCAGTGCTGATGTCATGCTCAATCCCAGCGGAGAGAGCCGCCACTGAGCACTGTTATGCCCGAGTTACTCTTTCAGCGAGTCGTCACCAGCATACGTAAACTCGAAGGCGACCTTGATCTCAGCTTCAGCAGCCGTCTCACCGGCTGGCTGGAGATGGACCACTTCAAGTCATCAGTAGCTTCGGAGATGATCTGCGTTGTCCTCCGCCTCATATTCAACAGATGGGACGCACCAAAGGGGCTATCATCAGATGATGAATCAACCTGGTAGGTAGAGGATTTTAGGATCTACTTTGGACATGAAGTGTGACATGGGGACTCTTATCGGCCTAATATCCCTCGTCAACAGGACGGACAGATTTGCCCAAAAAACAGCCAAACGCATCAGCCATGAAAACACGGGAAGAGGAGGATATCTGAACCTAATGATGCCACCCAGGCACCACTGATGTACCGCAACACACCGCCGCGAGATGGAGACCGGTCCCCAGCACAACCAGCCTAAAGAATAAACCTCAGGGATGAGATCCCACTCCCTTTACATCACTACAAGCTTAATCTCCAGTGCTACCAGGACATCCGCCGATGTGAACTCTCATGGTATCAGAAGGCAAGGACAAAGGCTATCTATGATAAGGGCACGCGATTTCTCTCACATCTTTCAGATGCCGACCACGTTCCTGTGTCAGAATGTCAGGAGCGAACAATGGGACCGCGCGCGCCAAACTGCGGTCCGGAAATGTACGGTAAGAATGCGGTGCACCGACCGCTTCACAGCCCGGAGACGGCGACACCTGCAGCTGGAGGTGCGGGAGCAGAAAACTGTACGAAGTAGTCGTGGCCCTCCAACTTGGAAGAGGGTTGCTGGCTACCCAGCGATAGATATCACGAGATTGCTCTCGAGACTAGGCAAGCTGTCATGGTCTGTTGATGCTTTTTCGGGACGTTCCAAAATTTTGCATCGTTTACAGAAATGTAATTAATTCGCAAATATTCAACATTGGTGTTGTCTTGATGCGTTATATTCCTATAGTTTCACTCATGAGTTTCATTTTACACAAACGATGGCCTTTCGACCGATCCAGGGCCCTAGGCGTTTCTGGGGACATCGTTACAAACCTAGGTCCGGGCATGTTCGAAGCTTTCGTGCGCGCTGCTCCAAAACGCTCGGGCGGATTGCAACACGGGTGGCGCCAGCTGGTGTGTCAGTTCGGCGAACTGGCTCTGGCACCAGTTTCAGGTAGATCAGGGCGCATGGCATGGCATGCCCTCAGCCGGACTTTTGTGCAATTCATACAAATCACTGGTACAGAGAAAACAGAGGTTGCAGAACACGGGGATATACATAAGGCCGGGTGACAGCCTGGGTTCCGTTACAGAGAGCGTGCTTTTGCAGTCGGCAGCCGTCTGAGGTCAACGGCGTGACCTGCAGGCACGTGCGGTATTTTTTAGTGCTTTGAGTGCCCGACACACTAACCAGCCTACCGAATTACGACCGGAGGAGAGACTACCGCCGGTGCTATCAGACGGTACCAAGCCTTAAGTCTTCCGTGGCAGGACGCTCTCGCGGCGAACGTGTGCATCTTTTGTACCCCTGTCCTTGGGGCCAATTGCAGGGGCTCAGACGGCGCGTTATGGTGCGGTGATGGGCTTAAGATCGAATCCAGCCAGTAAGAGGAAGTTCGACGTACGTGGCGCGTGCCATGGCATCCCTCTGTCGCTGTTGCCAACCGGAAGCTCCGCCAGGGCGGTTAAATTTGGCGGCTAGGATTGTGACATGCATGTCGGACGATGGGCATCTCTTTTGTGTGACCCGATAGCTTCAACCCGCGGTGTACGGGACGGGCGCGCTGAGCGGCATCCTTCCACCGCGGAGACCTCTGAATTGGTAGCCTTAGAAGCTGCAGGCTTCAGACTTTGGCGATGTTTTCTGTGACACGAAGGCTGCCAACGCATACTCAGATTTGGGTGATCCATGACGAGGTGTGGTCTGCCCAGGCGTGCTTCATGTTGTACTTAGCGCACTCTGCGTCACAGAAGCCATGGCCCAAAGGCCCGTCATTTGGTGGACGGGGGATCTTCATACAAGCCACCCAATTGCGCCGCTTCAGGTTTACAGGCATTAAGGCTGCGCATGCGATGCAAGAGCCTTTTAATCGCCATTCGCGGCTGGGTTGCGGTACGACCGCGGGTCCCGACTTTGGCCCCAAGCCTATGTTGTACCAGTTTAGACCGCACTAACTTGATAATAAGTGACAGCGTTTCAGCGGTACGTTAAAATAATATTTATGGCCGGTGTGACTACCAAACCTTCACACAGCCCGGATGGTCATCATCGCTCACGACGAGTGACCCATATGACATTCGCCGTCGGGCACAGTGGCGCTTATAAGGGACCTTTCGTCTGGCAAATATAAACGCATTGAAAACCTGCCTCCATGGAAAACTACGAGCATGACAAAGCATTATGTTTATTTACCCCTCTGCAGCCAGCTGCTCACTAGCAAGCAGCTAGAAAGCAACATCACAGCACATCCGCCCTAATCAGATGGAGGAGGACACAAGGCATCCCGTTGTCCACGACTCCACAATACGGGCGACGAGGTTGACAGGCGCGTTTTCACGTCCAGCATGTTTTTTAGCACTCTCCATAGTGCTGGGCTCCGGCGCACCCCGTCACCATTTTCACGCAGCAGCGCTCTCTGCAGCTTCACAGCCCACTGCCCTCCGTCGTCTGAGCACCATATAACCGTCCACTGCACCATTGGAGGCCGGCGGTGTCCATAAATCACCCGTCGACGTGCATGACAGACCAACCCGCGCAATCACAGCGCTGGCAATGGGATCCCTTGACATAGGAGGTCATACCACCTACACGCAACGTTCTCAAGACAGGTCACTACACCACACAAGTCACCGCAAGTCTCCGTTCGCCACAGCCGGACTCCACCTCGCGCGGCGTGCCCGGGCCTCACTGGACAGGGTCCAGAGTGCACGTCCGGGCGTCGTGCCCGGATCTCACTGGGCAGAGTCCAGCGTGTACGTCCGGGCGGCGTGCCCGGGCCTCACTGGGCAGGGTCCAGCGTGTACGTCCGGGCGGCGTGCCCGGGCCTCACTGGGAAGGGTCCAGCGTGCACGGCCGCCGCAGGAACTGGTTGCGCTCGCGGACCCACTTGTTGGCGATCCACTTGGCGCCGTACGCCACCGGACAGCCGCCGTGCAGCGCGCGAACGTCGCCGCGGCCGTTGCGGCGCAGGTTGTACCAGAAGGCGGCGGCGCCCCGCTCCGGGAACACGGACACGCCCAGCTTCGGGAAGGCGGTGGCGCCGCCCCGAATCACGTCACTCAGCTGGGGACGACCGGGCGGGTCAGGGGACACCGTCACTCAGCTGGGGACGACCGGGAGGGTCAGGGGACACCGTCACTCAGCTGGGGACGACCGGGAGGGTCAGGGGACACCGTCACTCAGCTGGGGACGACCGGGCGGGGCAGGGGACACCGTTATCCGGATAAGGATGAACGGAGCGGAGATAGGGGGCTACATCACTCGGCTGGACACGATGGCAGGCATACCAATCTCGGAACCAAACGTCCTCTTGGTATGCCGCACAAAATTTCAAGGACTACGTGCGAAATCTCTGCACTGATTGATGACGCCATCAAATGCTTACACAGATGGATTACTCACGTAGAACATAAATGTTGCGATGCGATCCCCCGAGTTGAGATAGTCAGGAGTGTGTTCGAATTGCTGAAACCATGCTGCGCGTAAACAAAATGCTCGTGATCAGCCTTAAAGCCAACGGTACCATTCCACAAGCAAATACCACGCTACAGATCTGGATGCAGTGAGCAATCAGAGCTACGTTTTGAAAGAGCATGATCGTTAAAATGCAGACAAATACCAGCCGATGGCTAAAATCACATTGGCACAACAAAATTAACTCCCGCTGCCTGCATAAGCTACTCGTCCATTTCACACGCATATAAATGCTTACCACATTGGCTGGTACAGCGGCCGTGGGATCGATTTTCGCTTATGTTACTATGTTGTTGTTTATTATTGTATTGTGTGTATATATATGTATATATATATATATATATATATATATATATATATATATGTGTGTGTGTATTATGTATGTTGTTCACAAGTTATGCTACTACACATGTAGTCCCTATAGTCGATATCCTCGCATGTTAAGATGGCGAGACTGGTAGGGGAAACCAAAAGATAATATTTCAGTGCGTCAAAGAATCAGCGAAATGTGAGTTGAAATCATCGCATGAGAGTAGGCCAGCTTGAAGCGCCACCGTTTTATTACACGAAATTCATTTCCACCTAGATCTCTCGGTGCCTGGATTTTGTCATTCGTGTTTCGCTCCTACAAGTTATATTCATATACATGTCTTAAATGTTTTCAAGGCGATACAGTCCGAACTGAGGCCAATATTGCCCATCTGACTTCGAAGAGATGTAGAGTAAGGGAAGAGTGGCCTATCTAACACAGTGAGAAGTTCTGTCCGGATTGCCAGCTTACACTGTAGTGGGCTGCTCCGACACCATGCGAACGACAATGGAAGATGAACTCACCCATGCCGCTTAAACAACGGTGACCGATATCACCAAGACATGACACACTGGGCGACGCCTCCCGATACAACTTACATGCCTGGTAGCATCTTTGTAGAGAAAGTCGTCGTGGTAATTGTAATGTCCACCGATCCCATAGTTAACAATCTGCAAGACACCGGGGGCATCATGCCGTGGTTGCAGGACACACCGTCGAGCGGTACTAAGTATGTAAATCCGAGCGGGACAGCCTCCGCCGGCCGCCGACGCTCGAGTCAACCCCGCTGGTTGGCTGCTGGAAGATTCTGACAATCGGCATGCACCGCGCCACCCGGAGAAAGGTCAACCGTCGGGAGGTCAACGGTCGAGAGGTCAACGATCGAGAGTTTAATCACCGAGAGGTCAACCACCGAGAGGTTAACCATCAAGAGGTCAACCGTCGGGAGGTCAGCCATCAAGAAGTCAACCATCGGGAGGTCAACCGTCTAGAGGTCAACCGTCGAGAGGTCAACTGTCGGGAGGCCAACCGTCGGGAGGTCAGCACGCAACCCCATCCACCCCTGGAGCGCGGCGGACGGGGTGCTGAAGCTGGGTGTCGAGGCTCGTTAGGGCATGCGGGGTATCAGACGGACACGGTTCAGTTTGGAGCTGGGTCGGCTCAGCAAGCAGTAGTCCCCGGCGGCAGCACACGCTCTGGTCATGCAGCAGGCCCCGGCGGCAGCATATGCTCTGGTCATGCAGCAGGCCCCGGCGGCAGCACATGCTGTGGTCATGCAGCAGTCCCCGGCGGCAGCACATGCTCTGGTCATGCAGCAGGCCCCGGCGGCAGCACATGCTCTGGTCATGCAGCAGGCCCCGGCGGCAGCAAAATGCTCCCGGGGGCATATGTCTGGTCATGCAGCAGTCCCCCGGCAGCAGCACATCTGTGTCATGCAGCAGTCCCCGGCAGGCAATGCTTGGTCATGGCAGGCCCGGCAGGCAGCACACATGCTCTGGTCATGCAGCAGGCCCTGGCAGCAGCACATGCTCTGGTCATGTCCGAATGGCGCGATCGCTCTGAGACGTGTTCTGAGACGCTTTCGACATTCGTAAAAATGAAGCAGGGCGAATGTCATAGCAATATCTATTCGATCTCAATCGGTTGGGCTTTTGCAGGATAAACATGAGATGCAAAAATGGGAGCCACGAACCTCATGAATAATATGTAACATTAAACTGAAGCCATTTGATTGGAAATAAGCCAACGCAAGTACCTTTTCGTCGAAGAGAGCCGAAAATTGGGAACAAAACTGGTAGCTACGTTACAATGGAGTGCAAGGAATGTGCTTTGAAAGAACGCAGTAACAAAACCAAATATTGAAAGAGCGATTATTTAGCGAAATGGGAACCTGAAGCTCTTCGTTGGCATGTTCATGCGTAGAACGCCTGGTACAACTGTGCCGTTAGAAAACCAGACAATGATATGCTATCAAGCACAGATTCCTGGCCGCATAGCGAAATAACTTTTCATCAATGCGACCCAGAAGCAGGTCGGACATAAAGCCCGAGGAGGATGAGTCTAAATCCGAGAAAGCCAAAGATCCGTCTCCGGCAACCCTTGCCTCGTGACCGTAATTTATGGAACAGGACCCATCACTTTGCCAAGAGCGCTCCCAGACATTAGACAGGCACCGATGCAATGGACAGTGACTCGGCCGCAACAGCAGCAATTCGCAGCCATCGCGCCGACTCCGGTGGTTTTCCGCGCGGCCCGCGCACCGTTGCCACTGCCGTTCCGGTGCGTCAGGTGTGCGCAACTGCACCGCTCCCCGTCTCGGTCCGCCGCCGCCGCCACCCGGAGGGGCCCGCCGCCCGGCGGAGACCGTGTCAGGACCGTTACCCCGGCCGCCGGCGCTGCCCCGCCGCAGGCTCAATCACCAGCCAGCTGAATATTCCGCACGGGAGTGCTAACCGCTGCAGCACAGCCATGGTCCGCGGCCAGGTGCCGCTATATAGCCCGGTGACTGGCAATTCGTCCAGTTTCGGCGCGTCGGGAGCCGTTGCCTCATGCCCGTATCGCAGCGCCGCGCGTGGCGTGCCCCAGATGGTGCACCGGAACTCTGCATGGCTGCGGCATCCGTTTTGTCGTCTTTTCCGGTGAACTTCGTGGGTCGACTAGCGGCCAATGCATACGATGTTCTTCAGGACTTTTCCTTTTCGAGATCGTCGGTAGCGTCACAATTAAGATCGTTAGTCGGAGCGAGGTGCCGACAGGCTTCGCGAATAACACTCCGGCGCGGCCAGCCACTCAAATCCGCCGAAACTTACCCGCCGAAAAGCATATTTGGTATCAAAATGCAGCATGTAATGGCCTCCGCTGGAGTATCGCGATATCTGCAAAGAACGCAGCGTTCCATGAGCTGGTCTCCCCGGCCAGCTGGTGATCTGTAAACGCGGCCTGTGCCCGCCGCTGCGGTGGGCCGGCGTGGGGTGCGGCGCGTGGCGAGTGGAGACTGGTCGTCTGGTGAAACGGGGGCAGTTTTTCCCCCGGGCTCGTGACGCGTGACAGGAGGGCCGTGGCCCGACCCCGGGGCGGGGCGGGCGCGTCTCCGAGACGTGTACGGCTGGCGGTTGGTGACGGAACTAAGGTCTGCTCTACATGTCATGAATGTATCAGCGGGGTAGCCGCAACGACGACCGCGAGCGCCGGCATGGCGCCGGTAGGATCAACCACGTCACGGCCTTTTTCAGGACATCTCGCGCCCAGCGCCAGCCACGACGGACATGTCCGAAGAAGTCGCCACAATGCGTGTGGAGTCTCGTCCAGCTTGGTAATCATCACCGAACTTTGGGCGGTGGCTTAGAACATCAAAACGTAAACTAATAGGAAATCTGAACTGTTCATTTGGTAAACAACCATTAAACACGCTAAGGTTTTTGGCCTCAATATAACACGGTGACACAAGTATGACTGGTCACATAAAGGCGTATGTACCGGTGGCCCATGTACGCTTCTTAGATGCTTGTGGTGATAATCGGTTCCTACACTGCCATCCCATGCTTGCTGTAATGGCGCGTTTGGTTTTACAATTGGAAAACTTAGTTGGAGAATATATTTTTTATTAGAATTTCTGTATGAATTTCTCCACCCATGACGCTAATTTTACGCCCATGCTGGCGTCACCGCCGGAGTGCGGCAGATCCAGATGAGCTGGGGGGGGGGGGGGGGGCTGCACCTCCACCCTCCGTCCGGAGTGCGGCAGGTCCGGACGGGAGGGGGGACGCTGCACCTCAGTCGCCCTCCCCGTCAGCCTCAGGTGCTGGCGGCTTGTGAGGCGCGCTCCTCGTGCCGCGTGTGCTGTGCTGTGGTATGTATCGCCAGTACCCCTAGGATAAACAAACTGGGCGCTCCTTGATTGCTCCTTGATTTTGACTGATCCTGTCGACATTTGACGCATGTGTAGAAACAAGCGTTGTCATTTATTAGAAAACTGCGAAATCCAGCTGTGCAAAAATGCGATTGATGCTTCCTATGAGCGGTATGCTAAATAACACACGGAGTTGAAGAACATAGTGTTGCAGCGCATAACCTGCCACTTCAGGCATGTTCACTTTTTTGCCGAGTCTTGGCTTATGTCTAATCACAATGCACCACCTGAAGGTAACCACTCTTTCTAAAATAGTCTCTTTTGGTCTGGAATGATCGGCAAGCAGCTCTGAAAGAGATCAGTTAACTGAAAAAGATACTGGCGCCATATTCGTGCGTAGGTTAATTTAGGGGAATAAAGCTCAAGGACCTCTGCTTTGGGGTTGTATGCATATTTTGCATTCTAGTTACAGTGACTTTACTTTCACAAGAAGCCATAGGTCCCTTTGCGTATTTATGCCTCACCGGGATCAGTGATTTAATTCTCGTTCAAACAGCTTAAGCACACGATAAGGTTTACACAGCATTTACTGCCTTTACCTTTGGCAATAGCTTATTTCAGGTGCTAGCAAACTAAGCACGTAACAAAGTCTAGAACAGGTTAATACGGTACCAGAAACTTTACTGTAACTACAAAAATGTTCCAGCTTTATTTTCCAAGAACGAGTATGACCTCCCAACTCAACAAACCGTCCCAAATTCCACGAGTGGCAAACGCTGGAAATATCATAGATTGCACGCCGTTTGTCCAACCGTATCATCCCAGACCGGAACTATGCCAAATTGAACCACACCAGGTGATTCACCGCCTTCAGTGGGCCCGGGCTACGCCTGGAACTAGCCTTTGAACACATGGCACATAAGATCCCTCAAAGTAATCTCATCCAAAATACCGATTGCACTCCAATTCCAAATCTCTACAGAAGTAGGATAACTTCAATTGCAAAATGTGCGCACGCGCTCAAAGTTATTATTTCAGTTTTGTATGCTGCCATGTCTGAAAGATTTTATAGGAAGTCGTTAAGCAATTCAGACGTATGATACCGCGACCAAAGACCCCGAAGGCTGAATAAGGGTCAAACAGTTCACTAGGACATATTTTTCAGTCAGCCTACTCATTTTTAGATGTGAGCTAAATAAGGGAAAGGGTGAACCTGTTCTAGTGACCGCAACACCCAATGCTGATCAAAGGCGCCGCTAATGATAAAAAGAAGACTGCGTTTTTGCACAGCTAGATTTCAACATTTTCCAACCGCAAATGACAGGTTTTGTTGCTACAAACGCCAGGCATCGAAACTCACTACTTTCGAAAAAGATAACATGTTTCCCCTCGACGCCAGCCTTACTGCGGGGTGCGCGTCTAAGCCTGAGCAGCACGCGTGCGTGAGGTAAGCGTCCAGCGCGTGGGTGAGTCAAGCAGGGTGAGCGTGGTAAGCGGCGGCTGTGAGCGCGTGTGGCCATGCAGCTGTTGCGGTCACGAGGCAGGCGTTAGTCACACCGGTACACACTAGACTGCGGAGCTCCGCACTACACTACACCACACTGATGCCGTACACTACACTACACTGCGACGCTCTATACAGCGACAGGACGCGTGTACCACATCCACCGCCAACTAGCCAAGGTTACTAAATGTTAAAATGAGTGTTATCACTATTATTAATGTTATTATACGTCATCGCGCGAGCGTGTTACTTAAGCATGGACACCGTGCAACATACTATTCTTTCTAAACAAAGATTTCGGTATAATGACGATGATATGAAGGAGAGCCCAACGAGTACACATTGCGCAGGACCGAACAATGCCTGAACACATTATTTCTGTCTAACCCTACACAAACTGCGGCACTGATCATCATAGCGCCGCTGTCTGGTGCACTTGATCATCTTGAACAAACATTAGCATTATTTAATTATGAATCATGACATGGTGCCGTCGAACCACTGACCTGGAACGTCTCACATGGCGCAGGTCTGTGTATGTCTCACTCGGGACTCTGACCCGAACCGCCCCAGGCAGGGCAGCCGGGCACTGACCTGGAACATCTCGGCCTCCGCGCGGGCCACGTCCGTGACGAGGCCGGTGATGGCGGCCACACGCTGCGACAGCGCCTTCACCGCGGGGTGGCGCGTGTCGTCCAGCCACGCCGTCTGCGAGATGCGCGACTCGCTGACCGCGTCGCCCAGCCTGCCGCCGACCACCATGGAGCGGGAGAGCTGGCGGCGGACGCGGCCGGAGCCGGAGGGGCGTGACCTCATCGATAGGGCACGTTAGCCCCGGACATGACGTCACTCAGAGATGGGCGGGTCAGCTACAGGGGCACGTCTGTACTCACTCGCCGCGGCAGGTCGACATGTGAACGATGGTCAAACGTCATCCATCTGCGTGATGGCAGAAGCGGACCAAGAGCTAGGTATAGAGCACGTCGCTGCTACCACCAGTGAGGACAGGTTTGCTGGGTTTGTTCGCCAGGACAGGATGGTTCAGCATGTACTGTGTTCTTTGACTCACAAAACAGGGTCGGGTTCCAACATAGGCGCAATACCATAGGAGGGGAAGGAGGAGGGGGAACAGAGTTCAGGCATTTTATTTTTTGTTTGTTTTAGAAAGCTAACGCCATGTCGAGGGCAGAATTTCACTGATGGTAGGGATGCAGTTGTTTTATCAGAGATGAAAAACAAACATCACGCCACGAGTTTGCGGGAGAGACTGGAATCACAATTCTCATTTAGTCCGACGCTCCCTTTCTCAGGTAAGGCAAGCGTTAAATAAAAGAAATGGTTCACTTACGTAAAATATTACACAGTTCATACCCGAAGCTTGGTTAGAGCTCAAGTATCTTAACAGAGGACTTACGTGCTGACAAGCCAAAGCAATGCAAGCTTACCTCTTCCGTGCAAAGACTCTTTATTATCTCGATCTCTTCGTCAAGAATGACGTCATGGAAAACAAGCAGAGGTGGGTCCATATGCTTTTGCTCCACCTTGATCGGTCCTCAGTTTGAAGTAGGCAGATCCTCGGTCAGCGTTCCAGCACTTTAACTTGGTCCACTTCCCTCGGGTGCTAAAAAAAATTGAAGACAACGTAACAACCCCATCAATACAACAGCATGGTGGAGCTTCACAACAAACAACTTACCTCAAACAGGCACGATACAGGGTTCCACGCCCTTCTTCCCACCACTTGAACCGTCGCCGGCGGGCGTGGACGCCGATGCACGCATCTTCACAATCCTCACGCCGTTCCAGCACGCAGCCTCACGCAGCCAGAACCCACCCGTGCGACGTCTCAGTGCCACGACCTCGGGTTAAATCGCAGGGCACGCTACCAGGCCGCGGCGACCCCTCGGACCTCCGGCGGCTGACCCGGCGGCTGACCCAGTCCGGCCGGACCCACAGACAACTGGCGCTCACCAGCAGCTGCTCGCCGCGACAGAGCGCCTTGTAGTTGACAAAGTCCTGTTCGGTGGAGATGTTGAAGCCGAGGCGGAAGCGGTGGCGGCCGCTCTGCTGCTCCCGGCGGCGCAGCTCCACCGGCGAGCGGCCGTTGAGCGGCTCACTCAGCACGTAAACGTTCGTATGGTTGGCCGTGCTGGCCACCTCGTCGTGCTGCGGCGAGAAGACGGCTGGTGAGCCGGCTTACTCGTCATTCACACATCCGCCCGCATCTAATATATGCATATTAGACAAAGCGCGCGCCCACCAGCGCATCCGTAGTGGCACTATCCTGCATGAATGGACTCCGCTGCAAGGAACATGCCTGCCGCTTCCTAAGCCGTTCCTCGTCCCAAGCAAGACATCCATACACAGAAAAGCTCATATGCAGCCACCAGCAGTGCCCGCCGTCTGTGCAGCCGGCGAGGTCAGCTGCCTGTCCCCGCCGGCGCCGAGCGGCGCATACGTACAGCGCTGCGGGCCATGCGGGCGAAGGGAGCGATCTGGAGCGGGCTGACAGTCCGGTTGCCCTCGTGCTCGGCCAGCCGCAGAGCCGTGTCGAACCACTCGACGGCGCGCGAGTACATGCCCTGGTTGTGCGAGTGCTTGCCCATGTACAGGCAGTCCTGGGCGGTCAGCGCTGTGGGAGAGGAGGCCGAGTGAGTCAGCCGAGGGAATCAGCGGACGTGCAGCGGACACCGAGCGAATACCAGCGCGGCCGACAAGTCAAGGATGATGGTGAGTTGCCAGCGCTCTCTGCAGGGGCTCCGCAGGCGAGGTACGGTCTAGACTGGCAGGCAGATGAAGCCATGGGAACGCCACCAATATCAACTGATATCGGCGTCTTTGCGTTTACCAGCATCATCCATGCTCCTACTTTCCCGGTACTGTCCGCCATTAATGTTCCTCCTCACACCGTCTTCTAATGGTATAGCAAGGACTGACTTTTCAGAAACATTCCTATGTGTGGATAATTATCCCCCTACTCACCGTGTACACTCCTCAACATGCCACCAGCCAGCCCTGCGACCTTAAGCCTGCGCCTGCGCCTGCGCCCCGCCCCCGCCCCTGCTGCACTCACTGGCCGAGGTGCGCACTCCCAGCATGTCGCCTGCGGCGAGCTGGTCCAGGTCGATGTCGTACGTGTCATGCAGGCGCACCAGCGCCTTGGCCACGCCCAGCAGGTCGGCCTCCTTCGGCAGCCGCCTGCCTAGCTTCAAGCGACTCGATCCGCTTCGACACATCTGCGGCATTAGGGCTGGGTCAGACGAGTCAGGTGGTGTCAGCCGGGTCAGACAGGTCGAACGGGTGAGACAAGTGAGACGGGTCAGACAGGTCAGACGGGTTACACGGGTCAGACGGGTCAGACGGGTAAAACGGGTCAAACGGATCGGACGGATCAGACGGGTCAGACGAGTTAGACGAGTCAGACGAGTCAGACGGGTCAGACGGGTCAGATGGGTCAGACCCCAGAATCCCAGAATCAGGCTCAATCTCAAACTATAAGGTATCAAGTTCAGCTCAGAATAAGAGTTATCTAAATGCGGCTCAGCAAAAAGCACCTCAATTCAATTTTGACTCCCATTCAGTGTATGCTTTGAAAAGGAACTTCTTTATGCAGTGATTGCATTTATCCATTGCGTTGTGCCGGGTTTGACGAGACTAACCTTTCGCTTCCCGTCATATTTGGTGTACGAAGATTCTACTGTTAAAGTATATGAGCCACCTCAACGGTAGATAATTTAATGCACTACGTTACGTCACAGTATCTTAGGCTGAAACAAATTATCAACTTTATTCCCAAGAAGTTCCGATAACATACCGTGCAGTTCAGTTAAAAGCAATTTGGATGGGACCTTGAATCAAGGTCTCAGAATTCGGACTCAAAATCAGATTCCAGGTTCAAGAGCTCCAAATCGGGATCAGACGCAAGTGCAGTAAATTTGAATGGGCTCCAGCCAGGATTTGACGCCTTGAAACTCAACACCCAGACCATGACTTATTTTATGTGAAAACGGTCGACTCAACTCAGACCTCTGGACTAAAACCGGTCTTCTCCACAAAAACAATACCAGCTATATTCAATGCAATACAGCACAGCCAACTTTAGTTGGGATTTGTGTATCTATGAAAAGGCATTAGGCGTGAGCGTGTCTCCACTTCGCCAAAATTTTGTCAAAATCAACGGAAATTTGCCGAAGACATAAAAGGGAAAAGCCGCTATGTCTTGGACAAGGCTGGTCTTCTTCGAGAAATGATTTCCCACACGCACGCTCCATACACGAGAAATGATCTCCTACACGCTGCCACGCTGATGTACTTGTCTCTGCGGCATTGTCATTTGGACGAGCCGTGGGCAAACCCCGACTCCTCGTGTCATGTCAGGAGACCATAATTTGTTTGACTTTGGTCCGGGTGGTCCGCGTGCGAACCGTACCCCGGTGTGGCGAGTGGCTGACGCGCGGTGGTCAGAACAGCACAGGGGTAATCTAACCCCTCATCGCTGTGTCGGGAGACCCTCGTGAGGTTCTCACAAGGTCTGCCGCGTAGTCAATGTGAGAACCGCGTCCGCCGCTTCCTGTGGGCTTGCCTGCCAACGTGTGTCCCGTGCGGCTCCTGTGTGAGAACCCTGCCCCGAGCGGCCGCGTTGGCAGACCCACATCCGGGACTGGCCGTGTCGGTAGACCCACATCCGGGGCTGGCCGTGTCGGCAGACCTACATCCGGGGCCGGCCGTGTCGGCAGACCCACATCTGGGGCCGGTCGTGTCGGCAGACCCACATCTGGGGCGGGCCGTGTCGGCAGACCCACATCTGGGGCCGGCCATGTTGGCAGACCCACATCCGGGGCCGGCCGTGTCGGCACACCCACATCCGGGGTCGGCCGCGTCGGCAGACCCACATCCGGGGCCGGCCGCGTCGGCACACCCACATCTGGGGCGGGCCGTGTCGGCAGACCCACATCCGGGGCCGGCCGTGTCGGCAGACCCACATCTGGGGCCGGTCGTGTCGGCAGACCCACATCTGGGGCTGGCCGTGTCGGCAGACCCACATCCGGGCCGGTCCTGTCGGCAGGCCTACATCCGGGGTCGGCCGCGTCGGCACGCCCACATCCGGGGCCGGCCGCGTCGGCACACCCACATCCGGGCCGGTCCTGTCGGCAGACCCACATCTGGGGTCGGCCGTGTCAGCAGACCCATATCTGGGGCAGCCCTGTCGGCAGACCCATACCCGGGGCCAGGCGTAGCAATCTCTCGCGGCGAGAGTCGGCGCCGTCGACGCTCGCGGCGCGGCGGCCACCCGCCACGTAACTGGCAGCTGGTGTCCCTGCTCTCCGCTGCCCTCCTCCCCCGGGCCGCGGGCCGGCAGCAGGCGAGATACATGGAGACGTCGCCGTGGCGAGGCACCGAGCCGGAGGACTCGGCAAGCGGAGTCCCGTTAACAGGTGTCGTCGACGTGGCTGCTGTCTGTTTGAGGAGCTCAGGCCGGTAAACGGGCCAAGTAGGCCTAGAGTGCCTGGATGACAAGCGGTTACGATACGGGCGGTGTCAATACTTTTTTCCTGTGACGTTATTGCATGAAAGACCAAGGTTAGATTGCTATTTCTCGCTCCTTGCTCCCAGTTTAGAGCAGGTCCGCATGCCAACCCGACCCTGACCCAGCTGTTCCCGACATCCCTGGAAAAGGCCTTTGGCTCTGCGATTAATGGCATCAGCAGGTCTGATGTTAATGAGAATATCTCTCTCTCTCTCTCTCTCTCTCATCTCTCTCTCCTCTCTCTCTCTCGCCTCTCTCGCTCTCCTCTCTCTCCCCGTCTCTCTCTCTCTCCTCATCTCATCCTCTCCCTCTCGTCTCTCTCGCTATCTCTCTCTCCTCCTCACTCCTCTCGCCA